>NC_137097.1:86348704-86366204 GCF_949357685.1 Gobio gobio
TCCGAACAGTTTCTGTTCAGGCATAATTACTCCTCTATGGAGCGAGTCCAGACCGAATTGCCAGAGCAAAAAAAATTTGTGGGCGGGGTTAAATTCGGCTGGCATCCAGGCTAATATATTTCCATAATTTTCATACATTTTATGAAGTAAACATCCTATTCAGAAGTAGTAAAGGCAGTTTAGCAGTATTTGATTTGAATTCAACCTCTAATAAATATAAAATAACGTGCATTATAGCTCACTGCTGCATCTCAAATGGCAAATCTATATATTTTTTCCCTTTATATTTAAAAATGTCCAGAATTTTTTATCTAAAAAATTTGACTGGATGTTATATTTTGTACTCTTGGCATGAAAACAAATTGGTTGTCTACAAATCTTAAAATTTTTCTGTGTTTATCGCCATTTCAAAATAAAGGTCTGAACTGAATATGAAAATATGAAAACTAGAATTTATCAGCTGCATCTCTACACAAGGGGACTAGCTAACGTTACTCTGAAGAGAACAGCAATTTAGTAAGTAGTGAAATACGTTTTCTATTGTTTATCATGGGCTGTATATGAACTTATGATCACCTGTTGTATGTTTAGATCGCAGAGCTAGTGTATATGTTTAGAATAGCACCTGCAGCATAGCTAAACTAGCTCCTCTTCAGAAACTTCCTCATCCAATCCTTCATCTCTGGATGTGAAATAATCCATGATATGATCGTTTAGGACACTGATATCTCCAGGATTAAGCAGATTTAGGCGAGCGAGATCATAAAAGCGCTCAGTTACTTCACACTCCGTTGTTCTCCTGTGCTCCGCCATCTCACGATACGATAACGTATTAAAGGTCCCATGGCATGGCATTTTTCTATTATTTTATAGTGTTTCCTGAGGTGTACTTATATTGTTAGTATGATTTTTACATCATAAAATGTCATAATTTAGAAATTGTAAGGGAAAGCTACAATATGAGTATAAATGAACTAACGAAAACACTTCCTGAATTATACACCCACACTCATGTTAAACGACATCCTAAGATGACGGGGAGAAAAGGAAGGAAGAACCATAAAGTATGGAAGAATCTGCAAGAGCCAGCATCGTCTGTACAAGAGTAACTAAGATGACAAGATATCGACACACTTGATTTCCTTTGCAGACAAAATAGACTTCCTCTTTGGAAAGAACCCAGATTGCTTAACATGTAAACAGTTCGGTATAAATACCCCTGTATTTTTTCTGTCGGTGTGCATTCCTTTTCGATTTCTTTTGATTGATGTACCATCATTGAGAATTACTCTCTCTCTGTATTTTTATTTGCATTGCTCTGCTGTATCATTCTGACTTGTATTGCTCGGACGAGAACAAGTTACTTTTTTACATCTATTGCTTGAAACTGCATACAAGGTATTTGAAACCTTTATATTGACCCACTCATTCATGATTGTCTGAGATTGGATAAGCTGAAGTATTATAACCTGTAACCTTTTATTATTTTGCTAATTACTTTTGGATCATTGTTTAACCAGTACTTTTATCTTTTGTATAAATAAATTTTCATTTTATAAAGAAAAAGTATTTTTCAGTTTTTTACCTCAGCTTATAAAAGTCAGTTGCATAAAGAATAGATAGAGCATTTTTATCACATCTGATACGGCCAAGGGGTCAAGCAACCATCGTTGAGAAAAACCACCGGGTGGTGAGTATGGTCTCATTACAAGGGTTATTGACTGTTTATTGATTTTGTATTGTTCATTAAGGGACGAGATGTTCATATCACTAGATTAATGGTATGAGATAACGAGCTAGTGTAGGCTTAGACCTAATACTGACCTGACAGCACAAGACTGCTTATCTGCAATTAATATAATTGTATCTTAAGGGTTAATCAGGAACTGGGATAAATACCGGATCCCACTACATGGGGGCTATCGTCCGGGATTGTTTAATATTAATATAATTTAATATTGACAAACCTAAAAAGAATCCGAGTGAACAATAATAATTTAAATCAATAAAGCGTTTTTATTCAAATGCTCCATCAGAGTCTCAAAGCACAGAGAGGAAGCTACTAGGAAAGTAACTTCCGCATTTTTTAACTTCAGTAATATATCTCAGGGACGCCTGAGAAAAGATATTTCTGTTGTTAAAACTGGTAATAAAAATCTGGAGGACAGCGCTGTGGGACCAAGAGAGTACCCAATACTAGGACCTCAAATGTAAAAGGATAATTACCAAAAGAGAGGAAACAGATACACAGCTATGGATAATATAACTAATATCAATTTGCTCTCCCAAGATGAATTAACTAAACAACTAAAAGATGCGGGATATGAAGGAAGTGAGGAAATGTTAATCACTGGAGACACTTTATACACCGCAAATGTAGAAAGTTTACCAAAACTAGTCAAAAAGGTTGGGGAATCGAGTAAAAGCAAAAAAATTATAGTAGATACTGCAGACAGTGATACCACCGTTCCAATTGTTAAAGGAGTTAACATACGAGTGCTTAAAAACGGTGTCCCCAATACGGAAGCATTGGTCTTAGCAAACTCGCCTACCCCATCAGAATCTGACAGGGAGGGAGCGACGGGTTGTGACGCTGACCATTTCAAAAAAGGAAGTAGATTGATGCCAATGGAGGCAGGGGCGATTCCTAAACATAATGCTTTCGTTACAGGATTCAGTCCTCTAATAAAGGGGGGAGGATCGTGGGAAGTTGGAAAAAATGCGTTTAGACCGTACCAAACATCCACGGAAAGAAAAATTAAAGATAATCAAAACATGCGGTTAGAAGATAGATCTGATAAGAGTTCGAGTTCAGAATATACTGAGGATGAGGAAATACCTCGTAGAAAGAAAATTAATTACAAAAAATCTAGAAGCCAATCTCGTGAGAGGCGAAGTAGCTCTCATCAAAGAGAACACGACACTTTGGGAGGAAGAACATTCTTAACCTGCCCCGGTCTTGTTCTTAGAACAGGAGATGCACACCTGGCAAATATAAAGGGACCAGGACAAAAAATAATTAAATTAGCGTGCGGGCCTACCGCGGATGAAATTTTAGATATGCCCGGGACAAGTTCAAAAGCTAAAATAGATATGTTAGCAGAACAATTAGATTGTATGCAGAAATCGTTGTGTTACATGCTGTTAGATGATAACAGAAACGACAAACAAGAACCGACTAACAACGAAATTTGGAAGTTGAGAGAATACACACACCAGGAGCTACCACCCCGTAAGGGTAAAGCTCCCAGAAAACAACTAAAACCTGATAAAACTAGGAAGCTTATCAGGGAGAGTAGTGAAAGAGACTACAGAATAGAAAAATATGAAAGGAAAATAGAGGATGAAGAAGAATCCTCAGAATCTCTGTCTGAATCTGAGCATTCAACCTCTGACAGAGAGGAGACAAGCAGCAGGAAACAGTTACTTCCTCCTAAGCCTCAAGTAGACTTGTCACTAATGGCAGCAATCTCTAGGCAGGAAAGGGGGAGGGTAAACTCAGAATCTGATGAGGAAGTAAGGCCTAAACTGAGGCGCGGGCCTAAACGACAGGCAAAAACGGACAGCGTCACTTCAATTCAGCTACTGCAGAATATGAGATTCCCTGGCGCAGGCCAAAATAACATGGCTAAAGCTAGAATGGTAGCTGAATTGGGGGAAACGCTAAATGTCACAAAGAACCTGATTGAACAAATGATTAAGTATCATACAGGATTATCTCTAAGATTGGAAACATTAAAAGATCACAATTCACAAGTAATTGGAATTGACGAAGAAGCTGAATTTAGGAAAGAGGTAGAAATTGTAAAAACCACAGGATTGTGGCCATATCTATCTGAGAAGGCTAGGGAAGGCTGGACTGAAACAAAAATGCTAGCCAGATTAAAAAAGATAGTCGTAGACCTACCAGGTTGCAGAGAAATTGCAAGTTGGGGGGCAGAAACTGACTGGTCAGAATTGTCTAAATTTGCAGCCAGATATGACAGAGAAACAAATAGAAGACAAAGAATGAAAGACAGCTCAGGACCAGAAAGGAATAGACCAACAGAGAGAGCTAGAGACAAACAAAAATCTAACTTTCAAAAAAATAAATTCAGATCGAATGACAGACAAAAGCTCAGGCCTAGTGAAAAAGACCATAAAAAACAAGCGTATCAAAAAACTAAACCACAGGCCAAACCAACACAGACAAAAAATCAAGGAAAGAAAAATGATTACATTGAACCAGAAAAATGGGCTAAAATGTCAGACGAACAGAAAAAGGCACACATAAGCAAAAAGAATAAAAAAGCAGAAGTCAAATCAGAGAAGTCTCTTAAAGTCAAATCAAATAAGACTGAGAGAGAGAGTAAAAAATAGGACAGCGCCCCCCCAGGGAAAGCGGCTATAGCCTCGGATTTAGTGGAGGAAACAGACGATAAAGACCTATTTATAAACTATAAAGGGGTCCGATTCCTTTTAGACACAGGAGCAGAAATTACAACGATAACAAAATTACCTACAGAAGCCAGAAAATTAAAGGGCAAATATAAAGTGTATGGCTTTAGTAAGGAAATGGGGCCTGTCACCAGAGATAGATATCTTTGGGAAGGTTTGCATTGCATATTAGACAGCTCAAATTTAATGTGTTTAAAAGATGCTATTTTCGTTAAAGAAATGGCAGAGAAAGTTCCTGAGGAAATTAGGGAAGTTAAGTGGCTTAAAACAGTCGACCTGGGGCAAGAAATAAATAGAGTTGTAAACGAGACTCTACTACCAAAAGACGAGTTAAGAAAACTACTCGAAAAATATAAAAATAACTGCGCAAAAAGTAAAAACGATTGTGGGAAGTTATCAGATAAATATGAGTATACTATAGTGGGAGGAATCCCAACACCACAGAGGCAATACCCGCTAAATAAAGCTGCATATGCAGAAATAAAACAAACTATAGGGGAATTGCTTCAAAAAAAGGTTATAAGTATACAGGAAAATTGTCCCACCAACAGCGCAATTCAAAGCGTGCAAAAACCGGATGGGACCTATCGTTTAGTAACAAATTTCAAAGCATTAAATAAAGTAACAGTACCTGACACCAGGTATTTAATTAATGCGAGAGACGCAACAAATGGCCTGCAAGGTGGTAAAATCCTGTCTAAAATAGATTTAGCTAATGGGTTCTGGTCAGTCCCATTGGCTAAAGAAAGCCGACCACGTACGGCCTTCACCTTTGAAGGGAAACAGATGATATATAACCGTTTGCCACAAGGGTTCTGCAACTCTCCTAATGTATTCCAGGCAATAATATTGGAAATTCTGGACGGTTTACCTGTCACAGTGTACATTGATGATGTATTAATTGCCACAGAAACCGTAAAAGATCATATGGAGGTCCTAACGGACACCATTGGCAGATTAGCAAACGCTGGCTTCCTGCTAAATCTGAAAAAACTAGAGTTGGGAAAGGAGAAGGTCAATTTTCTAGGGTTTGAAATTTCAGGAACTGAAAGGGGAATTGCACAATCCACCCAAGAGAAACTTACAGAGTTGAAAAATACAGAAATAAAAAGCTTGAAACAATTGCAAAGCTTGCTGGGGAGATTAAACTTCATACGAGATTTAATTCCAGGATATAGTGCGAAAGCGAAAACATTGTATAAAGCCACAGCCGGGGATAGCTTTAAATGGGATGAAAACCTAGAAAAAATCAAATGTGACCTAATAGAAATGGCTTTAAACTCAGGGAGGATTATCCGAAGAGATCCTGATAAGAACCTGGTAGTTAAAGTAAATAACACGAATGAGGAAATGGAAGTTATCTTGTATAATGAAGGTAGCCCAAAATCACCAGTGATGTTCATTTCGCATGAAAAACCGGCAAATCACAGAAAGCATGAAAATATGTCATCAGTTGACATATTAGCAACGCTAGCAAGAAATTTACTGACAATTAAATCCTTAGCTGCAGAGAAACTGATAATAGTAGTAGCTAAAGGCGAAGGTATAGATTTATTGGTAAGAGAAGCCAAAAATCTTGTGAATGAACAGAAGATGATTCACACCTTTACATGGGCGAAATGGAAGAAATTAATCTTTGATAAACAGATTGAATTCAGAAATGAAAAAACGCCGAAAAAGGAAAAACAGACTATGATAAACCCGAAACAAATGTGCTACTTTACTGATGGTAGTTCAGAAAAAGGTCAAGTATGGTGGGGTTTCTTAGTCAAGCTAAATGGCAAAATTATCCATAGAGAGAAAGGTAGATTAGAGGATAGTAAAAGTGCTCAGGAAGCTGAAGTAACCGCAGTGGACAGAGCAATTTCACATATGAAAGATAACAATCATAAAGATTGTATACTAGTAACGGACAGTGAATATGTATATTTGGGTTTAGTTCAAAATTTGGACATATGGCAACTGAATGAATTCCATAATGCAAAAGGGAAACCTTTAGCACAGAGAGAATTATGGATGAATATTAAAATGAACTATGAGATTGCTAAACCAAGAGTTCTACACCAGACAAGTCACACGGTTCAAAAAACGGAAGCTGCTAGAGGAAATAGAGAAGTTGATGAATACATTCGAGTAAGAGCAGTTACGAAAGCGAGCGAGGGGACCCTATTGCAGGAACTGCACGATAAACTGAAACATCCTTCCACAGCGTATATTGCGAAATACTGCCAACGAATGGGTCTGCACGTGCAGAACTTGAAAACCAGCTATCACAAAATCAAGCTTAACTGTCCTGATTGTAGGAAGGTAATGACCAGTGTATATCATGATTTTGGAAAAATCAAAACTGAAAAAGAGAATGTCGAAATAAGCCTCGACTACGCGGGTCCCTTGAGACCTAAAACGAAGAGAAATAATGTTTATTTCTTAGTAATAGTGGACAATTGCTCAAATTTCACACAAATATACCCATGTCCACAGGCTACGAGCACAGTGGTTGTAAATAGCTTAAAGGACTGGATAAAATACAGAGGTGCGCCAGAACGTATTCGTGGTGATAATGCACATAATTTGACAGGGCTAGAGGTTGAAAACTTTTGTAAAGAACAAGGTATCACCTTAATTAAAGCAGTTAAATATCAGCCAAGTTCAAATGGAATAGCTGAGAATTGTGTGAAAAGATGTAAAAATTGGTTTATTAAAAATCAGAGTCTAGGAGACTGGGACCTACTAATTCCAGAATGCCTCCATTTTCTGAATTATAGGGTTTCAAAGACAAATCAAATTACTGAACCGACTGACACAAGCAAAAATCCGTTTAAGGTAGGCCAAAAAGTTTATATCTTATTAAAACAAAAACAGGGACGTTTTAGAAGTAAAACAGGAACTGAAGATAAGGTAGTAGAATTAACTTCGAATACCACCGTTAAACTTGAGGCAAACGGAATTTGGTCAGTTAGAAATCTTGTGGGGAGCAAAGACTAAGACAACTATAATGAACAAACAGCGAGTGACCTTTCAGCAGGATTTTAAATGTCCGGCTGAGGGTGCTGTAGTAGTTGTTAAAGATTCTAGTGAATCCTTTTTGGTGAAAACGTGGCATAGAGAAAGTCGAGAGGGCACTATCTCTATCCGACGGAGACCAACTGACTGTGTGATCTGTGGCAAACAGGAAGTTTGCAAACTCCTCTGGGCAGGACCTCGAGAAATGAGGGAAAGCCACACCTGGCTTAAAGCGCAGGTGGAAACTGTGCCAAAATGGTTCTGTAGTGAACGAACCGTTGGCCCATGTGCAATCGGAGACATTTCAATCTGTGGAGCATGTAGAATAAAAACGCAGAATTGGATCGTTTGGCAGTACGAACTAACCACTGGGAATTGTGGTTGTAAAAACTGTGTAGATTGTAAGTTAAAATTTAATCTACGAGGCCAAGAGTGTAAGTGTGTTCTGGTTGAACAAGGACAACTTAAAAGGTGTGACAAGTGTGTCATTCTTCTGAAAAAACGCTGGATGGTTGTGACCAGCCAGAAAGGAGTATGGCAAACTAGGAAAAGTAGTACCAGTTTAGGATGTTTCCAACATGGTAAAATTATGGAAAAATGGGAAGTGAACCCATTAGCCTTAATCTCTGACAAAGAAAAGGCATTTTTATGGGACAGGCTGTTTATTTGTGGACAACAAATACCGTTAGATTCCGACCCGTTCCGAAAAGGGGAGGTTCTGGACAAAACCTTGTCTAGAGACACTGACCTGAATCTATGGAAGCAAGTGGTGAAAGAATCATTGCATGACGGGGATGGTCTTGTGAACTATAAAGAAAAGGGAGAGTACAAGGAAAAATTGTTATACGATTTGATGATTGATGTAATTAAAGAAATGTCTTTCCAGGAAGACTTCCCTATTTATATGCCGAGAGAGTATAGTTTTTATGTCTGGGAAACGAACCTTACTATCCAAGCACGTCGTCAGAGGACGTTTACAGGGTCAGAAATAGTAAAGGTCAAGATAGAACCTGGACAGCACAGTATAGAGTGGGAAGTGAAAGTCTCACTAACAACTACCTCAGATTACATGGGGGTTGGAAGATCAATAGAGGGGGTTCATGTGGAACGATCAGTAATCCCTAAACCTAACTCGCTGAGCAAAGTAACCAATTGGTTCAGAAAGCAGTTAGGGAAAGTTTAGGTTGACATGTCTCTCTGTGTCTCTTTTTCTGTTTTGCAGCAACATGAGGCGTAAAGGAACGGAAACGAGACGAAAGCAGAGGACGCTGAGAGGAAAAAGGAGAACCTTAAGTCTGTTCCTGGTTGCGTCACTAATATCGTTGTTAATAAGTTTTTTCATAGTTTGCTTGGGCATATCTGTAGAAAATAAAGAAAGTAAAATAGGAGTAGCCTCGTGTTCTGAAATTGAAAGAATAGTTAGTAAAATTTGTTATAAACAAAATGTAACTTTAAAAGGCGAAATATATGGGCCAAGAATGATAAGGGAAATGTTCAAGGGATTTATTGCTAAAATAGATAAATCTTTTTGGAATTGTAAGGGTACAAAACGAATCAGTGCAACCAAAGGGCCAGTTCTTTATGGGAATAAAGTAATAAAGAATAAAACAAAGTTACAATGGAGTAGTTTAAAAGCCCATAACCAGACACATGTAAAATTGAAGGGTTTGGTTTATAATTTTTCAGATATAACTAACCTTACGTTCAGGTCGCATGTGTACAAAATATGGAATAGTCCTCTTGTGGAAGTATCGCAAAAAGACAAATGGGATTGTTTAACTAAACAGGTCAGTACTACAGTGCAGGAAACCTGGATGGGGAAAAGTGGCATAGAAAGACCCATAACTATGGAAATAAAAAATGACAGTGTAATTGGAGCAAACAAAAAACGAAAAATTAGATCTGCTAGTAAAATTACAATAACTAAGAACACGTGGAATAATGCAGATTTGAGCAACCCAGTGCAGAAAAGTTATTGGCCGATAGGACTGAAGCCACATGTATTAATTTTGGGGGTGTTTAAAAATAGACCCAAACCAGCCTATGCAGAGTTAGACTGGGTGACATGTGAGAAAAAGGTTGTGCCGCTTGCATTGTGTGAAAACAGAAAAGATTGCCCATATTTGACTAAAAATAGGTTTTTGAGTAATAAACCTGAAAACCAGTTATGGTACAACTTAGATATACATTGTAAAACGGAATATGGTACGACTAGTGCCTGGATTTGCTATTTGGATAGTGAATCCAAATGGGATAACGATAAATTTAAAGAGTATGGCATTGAGGTCATCAAGCTGTGGCATTCTTGGATGAGTTATCAAGACGCAAACAATGAAATGGTTAAGGCCGAGTCAAAAAGAGACACATGGACGATTAACGACACCTTGTGGAAAAACGGAGTAGGGGGTAGTAGACTACACCCATTGACTTTGGATTATGCGCCACGAGCAGGAATATCGTTAGAACTAGCGAATGCATCAGGGATAGTGAGTTATATTCTAACTAATATATCTGATCAACAATATAGATCCGCTATAGTGCTTTATTGTTTGGCAATTGAAGGCCCACTTCGGTGGACTCATACAAATCAAGGTATTTGGAGTAATCATAGTGATGGAATGAATAAAGGTACATTAAGATGGATTGGACTATCCAACTTCCAGTACCGTGTTTGGGATGTGTTCCCTGTAGCAATGGGATTGGATGAGATATCTAGCCAAACAGTCACTTGGAGAACGTTCCAAGAGAGCAAAAATAAGAATGTATTCCCAATTTCTATATCTTATAGGAATAATAAATCAAATATAGGACTGAACAAATTAGTGTTGACCCATGGCTATTGGAGTAATAAATACTATTTACCAATGTTGAAACCTAGCGAACATCGGGGTAGCAATGGTAAGGATTATAAAGTATTGATGGCATCATCTAATTTTAATATAAAAAGATCGAGTCCTTTTTCTAGGCATAGTCTACGGTCTGATGACTATTTAAAGGACGTGAATAAAATTAGATCAAGCTCATGGAATTTTGGAGTTGGCAAGTTTCAATTTAAAAGAGATGAAGAGGAGAAATATTTGTGGTTTCCGGGTATAGAACAGGCTTGCGACAAAAAGATGTTCGATGAATGGACTGTTAAAACCCCAGGTGACATGTTCAGCCCTAATATAACATGGATGTATAAAGGGGAACACTTATATTGTACATTTAAAGACTTGATGAAATTGGGCCAAGACAAGATTGGAAGTGAGGAACGATGGGAAGATATAAGTCAAATTACGCCAGGGGCTCCTTTAATGTTGATAGCAAAAAATCAAATAATGAAAAAATGTGCATTTTCATCGATGGTGAAAAGTCAACTTGAGCTGGGGGGTATTTTTGATTTAGTCGACGATTACCTGGAAGGCCTTTCAATGGGCCCGCATTTTATGTTTTCTGCAGACTTCTCATCTCAATTAATAAGGCCCAATACAGGGAATCTATTTACGGTTTATTGGAAAGTACAAACTAAAGCGATTCTGTGGGCTTTGGATAATGTTAAGGAGCTTGCTGTCTCCATTTGGGATTTATTCGTAGAATCATGGTTTTACATACAAATAGTGGTAATTTGCCTGGCTGTCATCTTTATAGTGACAGTATCGACAGTTATGATAATTAAATTTTCCAAATTAGGATTGGTTTGCAATCGACTGTCGAAACTGAACGGTTCCTTAAAGGACCGGAAAGCGCTTCTCTCTGCAAGCGAGTTCGACTCTGACATTGAGGATGGAAAAGTTTGAAGACTGAGAGTTACGCAATTTTAAAAGGCCCCTCGAGGCCTTATAAGCATGGCATGTTGACTAGTGAACTTGACACAGACTGACACTGGAAGGTGACTGAACATAACTGAATTACAACAGCGGTCATTACGAAAAAAAAAAAAAGATAATGGCCTATCTAAATTGCTCAAACACAAGCTCGTCCTGGCCCAGCCAAGAACAAGCGAACCGCGATATAGTGAGTATGTTTATTATAAACTTTTGGTTAATTATGTATTGGATTTCTGGGCTGTTCTATAATCACCGCCAACAATTTTTGCTAATGTGTTTGAGCCTAGGTCTTTTTAACATTTTGGATGATTTTTCTTTAGTTCTGATTTTAGTATCACAGCTGTTGAGAAGCGCTAGATATGTAAAACTTTTTGGTCAAAGAGGCATTTTTGCGGTAATGATTTTTGCAGGCGCAATTTTTGTATACAATTTCGCTAGATGTTATCTTGACGTTTTTTGGCTGAAATATGTTGGAATAGTGATTGCTATCCTAACATACATTTTTCTGATCGCATTAAGCTATCAGAGAAATAATATGCTTAGACCCCTTGTGATAAAACTGGCAGTTTTGTATTTTTTAGTAATTATAATGGCTGCCAGTTCTCGGCACACTGAAGAGCCAAAATTATTCATGCTCTCAATTCTTGTGGGCATTAATGATTACAGCCGATTATTCAAATTTTTAGATAATTGTAAATTTTGGTGTTGTTGAAACACAGTTGAACACAGGAGGAGAATGACTCATGAAAAAAAAAAAAAAAAAAAATGAGTCATTGCCCTCTATTTACATGGGTCGGGGATATTTTGTTTTCATTTCATTATGTTTTAAGACCAAGATGATTTTGTTTATCATTTTTATTTTTAAGACCATGATGAGTTGTTTTCATTTTATTTTTATTATGAAATTAGAAGGATTACTTTTATAAGGTCTTCATTATTTTTAGTTCTCCATAGATTTTTCCAAATAGTTTGGTAAATAGGAAGATATGACGTTTTTTGGAACTTGAATTGTATTAGTTTGTTATCATTGATGACGACAGATGAAGAAGACGAATATTCTGTATTTTGATTTTTTCTTTCAAAACAAAATTTTTTTTTGGAAAATTTATGATCTATTGCTCAAATTATTCATTTTTTTTTTAGTTATAGACTAAAGCAGATTTACGAGTAATTGATAGTAAATTTTTAATAGTATGTTAAAATGTTCTCTGTTTTTATTCTGGCCAAATAAAAGCAGACAACAAAGAGGATTTCACTCTTTATGATTGATAAATGATTTCTTTTTGTTTTTGTTGATTTTTCTTTCTTTAACATAATCTACCATCATCTAACATTGATTTGGTTTGGAGGTATTAGGTTTTCTGTCATTGAATGAACTATGATTAACGGCAACATTATAAGTTGATTTATTTTTCTCTCCCTGCTTCTTTTATTATGATTAATAGGACGATAAGTTGATTTATTTTTGTTTTCTTTTATTTTTGAATTAACTATCCTAGATAGGGCAGGATAAATGATTTATTGTTTTATGATTGTGTGTTACATTAGGTGCCTATAATGAAAAAGACACCGGGCGGGGCAATGCAGAGAAGATGTCACGAATGTGAAAAATATTGTTATCCTTTGAAATTAATAGTTTATAAGAGAGAAATGTTGATGTATGTGAATTTTTGTACAGAATGTGTAATCAAACAGGGTTATTACATGGCTGAAATAAGATCTATTACATTTTATAAAGCGATGGCGGATTTTACTGACCCAAAGAGCACTCATCATCTCGATTATCACGCATTGAGCTTTATTATTGACATGAAATGGATAATTGTAGACCTAGACGAAGCTGTTGAGCTTTTGATTGGACACAGAGAAACTATTTCGAAAGGACGGTGCTGTGCGGAGATTCAAACCTATCTATGGCGGAAAATGGTTGTTCCGGGGTTTTGTACAAGGATGGCGCGTGTTAACGGCCAAATTGTCTTTGTCTATGTGCTCGATCCAACAGCTCTGCTTTGTACGTCTGTCGAGAGCCCACTGGGTTCCAAGGATGGTAGACGAAAGCATATTGGAGAGTGGTGCCGAGTTGGCGTTATCTCCGCAAGTGCTGATGGCAATGGATCGAGCCCCGAGGAGAAGGAACTCATTCCGATGGATGTCCGTGTCGAAGACATGGTACCGGGAGACGGTTAAGAATCTGTCCGCACAGTACGGGACTCTCGTGATTGGTTTCTTCTGGAAAGAGAGTGAGACTAGGTATCGGTTTCATGAGTGTTGTTTGGATTATGTACTTCCTACTGTCTATGTTTTTAATGTTAGATTGGATGAATTGAACGTAATATACCCTGACAAAGTTAATAGTAAAAGTATTTCCGTGAGTGCAAGAGGGGGTGTAAGGGAAAGCTACAATATGAGTATAAATGAACTAACGAAAACACTTCCTGAATTATACACCCACACTCATGTTAAACGACATCCTAAGATGACGGGGAGAAAAGGAAGGAAGAACCATAAAGTATGGAAGAATCTGCAAGAGCCAGCATCGTCTGTACAAGAGTAACTAAGATGACAAGATATCGACACACTTGATTTCCTTTGCAGACAAAATAGACTTCCTCTTTGGAAAGAACCCAGATTGCTTAATATGTAAACAGTTCGGTATAAATACCCCTGTATTTTTTCTGTCGGTGTGCATTCCTTTTCGATTTCTTTTGATTGATGTACCATCATTGAGAATTACTCTCTCTCTGTATTTTTATTTGCATTGCTCTGCTGTATCATTCTGACTTGTATTGCTCGGACGAGAACAAGTTACTTTTTTACATCTATTGCTTGAAACTGCATACAAGGTATTTGAAACCTTTATATTGACCCACTCATTCATGATTGTCTGAGATTGGATAAGCTGAAGTATTATAACCTGTAACCTTTTATTATTTTGCTAATTACTTTTGGATCATTGTTTAACCAGTACTTTTATCTTTTGTATAAATAAATTTTCATTTTATAAAGAAAAAGTATTTTTCAGTTTTTTACCTCAGCTTATAAAAGTCAGTTGCATAAAGAATAGATAGAGCATTTTTATCACATCTGACACGGCCAAGGGGTCAAGCAACCATCGTTGAGAAAAACCACCGGGTGGTGAGTATGGTCTCATTACAAGGGTTATTGACTGTTTATTGATTTTGTATTGTTCATTAAGGGACGAGATGTTCATATCACTAGATTAATGGTATGAGATAACGAGCTAGTGTAGGCTTAGACCTAATACTGACCTGACAGCACAAGACTGCTTATCTGCAATTAATATAATTGTATCTTAAGGGTTAATCAGGAACTGGGATAAATACCGGATCCCACTACAAAATAAAAGGCATTTTTTCTATACTGCTGTTTGCCCTGTGGCTGAATGCCCTGCTTCAAGAGGCGTGTCTGCTGTGAGACTTCAGGAAAAACGCCCACTGTTGTGATTGGCTGACATCTTTGCATTTTAAATGAGCGGAGGGGGCGTGGTTTAACGAGGCACGAGCAGGCACGAGTCTGCCAGAGACGGATGGACCTGTGTTCACTTCACATCAGTTCTCTCAGCATGTCTCAGTTCAGGGTGAACTGTTGTAGTTACTAGAATATACTTCAGGTTATTAGTTTATTTCTAGTCAGAGGGGCTGTCACTCATGTCAGAAAGTTAGTAAATTATGGATCAGCGCTGACTCGAGACGCGAACCGTTTAGAACGATTCAGTCCGATTTGGTGAACTGGTTCGGTTCACTAAAAAGAACCGATTCAAAAGAATGATTCGTTCGCGAACAGGACATCACGGAGACGGAGCGATTGCTAACAAAGTTATTTATAGTAACTACTGAGTTATGAGAGCGCTGTCAGTCAGCGCGAGTTTATTGTGTTTGTATCTGAGAGTTCTGAATAAACACGAGTCCCAGTCACACCGAGTCCTCTTCATCATTATTCTACCAACTTTGTAACACATGCAATGTACCATTACAGCGAGATGAACGAGTTAGTAAGTGTTGATTAAAGCATTATTTCTAGATATGTTCCAATCATATGAATAGCGTCAGTGATGCGCATTGAGTAACTTACACAGCGCAAACAAAGACACAACAGCAGTAATCGAATGTAATCCAGTTTATTGTGGGGAAAGCTGGCTAGCCTAGCCCAGATACCCTCACGCTTACCCTCCTTCTGCTTAATCTCACGCCGCGTTTGGTGCCTCCGCTGTGGGCCAGATGCAGTACTGGGGGTCGGGGATGCTGAAGGCCGAGCTTCGGCGTGTGTGAGGTTTATCTCTAAAGATGTTACTGCTGATGTTAAACAGAAAAGACTGTATGCACATTTTAGAACAGATAGACGCGACGAGGACGTACAAAACACTGACTCACAAGATAGAAAACACGAAAACACCGTTCTGTCGGGAGAGAGAGAAGCCGCAGCGTGTGCACGAATAATAAATAATTAGCTGCACATCAGAAATCAATGATCACAGATCAGAAGGAACTGAAGAAAGACTTCTGTTTTCATTTGTACATCCAAACACTGAGAAACTGCCAGTTCACTCGTTCACAAGTAACGTTAATGATCTCTCGAGTGTTTGCATGGGCGTGGCAGATTCTCTGGGCGGAGGAAAGGGAGGAAACCGTTCCTGCTCTGATGTCATAACAGGAGACTTCAGGATTGGCTCGTCTGGCCTGTCATTTTCTCAAAGGCAGAGAGAGACAGCCAGAACTCGGGTTTACACCCATCAACATTTCTATCCACATGGGGACAATATTCAGGCTAGGGGAACTCATATTAATGTTGAAATACCTCATTAAAATTTCATGCCATGGGACCTTTAAATAAAAACTTTGCGTGCCGTAGTTATAGGACTGGAGGGAAATGCTTTGATAAACCTATATTCTACATGTAATGGGTTTATTGTGATGGGTGAACTGTCTTTGTGGTGTTAAGAGAGCGAAAACTGGACGTTTTTTGCACCTCCGCCGGGCATGATCTAAATAAACATTAGAGAAAGACGCAGTCTCTCCAGCTTGCCGCTATAAATCGCTATTTTTTTGCACTACACTAGTGATTTTTGCCAAGATATTTTTAGAAATGATAGACAAGATGTTTTAGAATAATAATTTAAATGAAAACCCAATTATGACAAAAAAATCCTATCCTTCGACTTTGCTGAAAACGTTCCAGCGCGACATCCGACGGGTTTTCCCAGATCGCATCACAAATATATTTCGTGAATGTATTCCTTTATATAGACCTATAGACTGATTTTATGAAAACAAAATTATTCTTTTTTTATTATTAATGTAACTAAAAACATTTTTTAATCCTCCTGGCGACCCAGGGTCTGAAGCCACTGAGGTCCACTGAGGACTGATGGTTAATTACTGGAGTCACTACAATAACCCTTTCATCATCATTATTATTATCATTATTATTATTATAAACCCTTGGCTGATGTATGTAATGAGAATCAGCCAACTAATCGATTCTCAGAATAACTGTTGCAGTGCAGCCCTACTTTTGACCTCTGCAGTGACCTCTGACCACTTGACTGACCTTTGATCTGACTGACCTCTGATCTGTCGAGTGATCTCTGACCTGTCGAGTGACCCCTGACCTGTCGAGTGACCCCTGATCTATCGTGTGACCCCTGAGCTGTCGAGTGACCCCTGACCTATCAAGTGACCCCTGAGCTGTCAAGTGACCCCTGATCGATCGTGTGACCCCTGAGCTGTCGAGTGACCCCTGACCTATCAAGTGACCCCTGAGCTGTCGAGTGACCCCTGAGCTGTCGAGTGCCCCCTGACGTATCGAGTGACCCCTGACCTATCGAGTGACCGCTGAGCTGTCGAGTGACCCCTGACCTATCGAGTGACCCCTGACCTATCAAGTGACCCCTGAGCTGTCGAGTGACCCTTGACCTACTGAGTGACCCCTGACCTATCGTGTGACCCCTGATCTGTCGAGTGACTCCTGATCTGTCGAGTGACCCCTGATCTGTCGGGTGACCCCTGACCTATCGAGTGACCCCTGACCTATCGTGTGACCCCTGATCTGTCGAGTGACTCCTGATCTGTCGAGTGACCCCTGATCTGTCGGGTGACCCCTGACCTATCGAGTGACCCCTGACCTATCGAGTGACCCCTGAGCTGTCGAGTGACCCCTGACCTATCGAGTGACCCCTGACCTATCGTGTGACCCCTGACCTATCGAGTGACCCCTGACCTATCGTGTGACTA
>NC_137097.1:86371204-86443704 GCF_949357685.1 Gobio gobio
TATAGTTATCGTTACAGTTTTCATTACAGTTATCGTTAGTTATCGTTAAAGTTACCTTTATAGTTATCATTACATTTATTGTTACAGTTATTTTATAACAGAGGTGGAAAGTAACAAATTACATTTACTCGCGTTACTGTAATTGAGTAGTTTTTTCTTTTTTAAGTAGTTTTAAAAATCTGTAATTTTACTTTTACTTAAGTATGTTTTGTTTGAAGTATTGTACTTCGCTACATTTTAAACTGAGTAAAATAAATAATACAAATGGGGGGAAAACCGCAATTCGGAAACGACTGCATTGAATTGAAGAGCGGGAGAACAAACACGCAAAAATCACAAAAAGACGGACAAGACAGACGTCAGACCCAGCTGAAAGCGAAACGCCGTCGTGAACCCCTAGATAGTATGGAAACTTTGGATATAGACAAAAAATAGCCGGCTGTTGTCCTGGATGATATCAAATTAGCCAAAAAATGTTGATGCAAAGGAGGAAACACATAGAACATGTTCGGGAACACCATCCCTCTGTGCGGATAAAGGTGCGTTTATAACTTAAGGCCGAATGTTTTCTGTGATGCAGAGGGACATTTTAATTTACAGTTTAGCGCAGATTTCACGTAAAACACGCAAACTGATGGATGAATGAATACATCGACAGTAGAGCTGTACAATAAATCAAATCGCGACATGGTGTGTGAATATTAAAGCTCAAAACACTGCTATATGAATAAATTATCTGCTTGTTCTGTCTCTATGTGAATGAGCAGCGCCGTTTCGTCTACTACATACTCAAGTACGCAATGCTCGAGGTGTTTTTAACGTCCCACAAACCATATTTGGACATGAACACATGAACATTTTCATCATTTTATTTGATTAAAAAATTATCCAATACACTCTGAAACAGGTCAAAATAAACCCGTCAAAATAAACGTTTGGTTTAGCTGAAATTTTGACAGAAATACATCACTATTGTAGGCCTACAGTAGAATACTTCTCAAAATAATAATATTAATAACAATAATAATAATAATAATAATAATACATAATTTAAACATTATTTAAGAATATATTTTTAAATCCATGGTTTAATTTAGTAAAACTGTTTTGCAGCGCTTTGCCAAAAAAATGAAAGGATAAAAGTTTGTTACATGTTACATTTTATTTGATTACTACCGTTTTGATAATGTATTTGTATTAAATCATAAAAAGAAAAATTTCACAGGACTCTATTATTCTTAAAGTTGTTATAATTCATATAATTCATAATAATTTATTTAATTTAGTTCGTTAGAAATGTTTTATTGAAATTTTAATAAACAAAATAAACAAATGGTTTCAAGTTTGTTATAATAAAGCATTTGTTCAACCAAAAAAAATAATCCATTAATTTAACAACATTTTAACTGGTGATAATAACCATAATTTAAAAATACATTTATTAATTAAATAATTAATACTGTGATGCTGTGAAACTGATGTTTTCATATCGTGAAAATCTTCTATTACAACCCTACACGATAGAGTCCCCACTCCACTGTTAAAAAAGTAACTCGGTAAAAAAAGTAACTTTTACTCTGAGTACATTTTAAATGAACTACTTTTTATTTTTACTTGAGAACATTTTTAGACCGGTACTTTTACTTCTACTTAAGTAAAATTTTATTGAAGTAATAGTACTTTTACTTGAGTAGAATATTTTGTTACTCTTTCCACCTCTGCTTTATAGATATCGTTACAGTTATCTTTACAGTTATCGTTACAGTTATCTTTACAGTTATCGTTACAGTTATCTTTATAGATATCGTTACAGTTATCTTTATAGTTATCGTTACAGTTATCTTTATAGTTTTCTTGTTAGATATCGTTACAGTTATCGTTATAGTTACAGTTATTGTTATAGTTATTGTTACAGGTATCGTTATAGTTATTGTTACAATTATCTTTCTGGTTATTGTTAGTTTTCATTACAGTTATCTTTATAGTTATTGTTACAGTTATCGTTATAGTTATTGTTACAGTTATCGTTATAGTTATTGTTACAATTATCTTTCTGGTTATTGTTACAATTATCTTTCTGTTATTGTTACAGTTATCTTTATAGTTATTGTTACAGTTATCTTTATAGTTATTGTTACAGTTATCTTTATAGTTATTGTTACAGTTATCGTTACAGTTATCGTTACAGTTATCATTACAGTTATCTTTATAGTTATTGTTACAGTTTTCGTTTTAGTAATCGTTATAGTTATTGTTACAGTTATCGTTATAGTTATTGTTACAGTTATAGTTACAGTTATCGTTATAGTTATTGTTACAGTTATAGTTACAGTTACAGTTATCGTTATAGTTATTGTTACAGTTATCGTTATCGTTATAGTTATTGTTACAGTCATCGTTATAGTTATCGTTACGGTATCATTACAGTTATCGTTGTAGTTATCGTCAAGGTTATCATTACATGTATCTTTATAGTTATTGTTACAGTTATCGTTACACAGTTATCTTTATAGATATCGTTACAGTTACAGTTATCATTATAGTTAGTTATCTTTACAGTTATCGTTACAGTTATTGTTATAGTTATCGTTACAGTTATCGTTATAGTTATTGTTATAGTTATTGTTACAGTTATCGTTACAATTATTGTTATCGTTACAGTATTTCGAGATTTTGCTGTGTTTCCGTCATCTCCTTCGCTCACCTTTGTTCTGCGTGCTCATTGGCTGACTGTCATTAGAGACGCTGGTGACGCCGATCAAAACGTCCTCCAGTCCATCTCCGTCCACGTCCCACAATGCCAGCGGAGGCGACGTCACGCCTGCGAACACACACACACACACACACGCGCGTGTTGAGTCGCCGCTCCTCCACTGCTGCTGCCGCTGTGGTGTGGGCGTGTCACTCACCGCTGGCGTCCCCGAGCTGCCTCTGCCAGTGTGTGTGCAGCAGCGCCCCCTGTGGGCAGGGCATGAGAAAGGCACTCAGCAGCACCAGCAGCGCAGCGCAGCCCAGCGGGAGCAGGAAGGCTGTGGTCCGCACCGCCCCACGCACACGCGCAGCCTTCTCCTCCGCCGCCCCGCCCACAGGCCCCGCCTCCGCGTCCGGCCCCGCCCCCTCCTCCTCCTCTAACTCCTCCTCCTCGTCCCTCAGGCCCGCCCCCGCCGCGCTCACGCCGTTCCGGGGATAGTTCAGCACCAGGTCATCGTCCTCCGTCTCATCCTCACTGTCCGCCTGGGTCAGCGGGTCGTACTCGCCCAGGTCTGAGCCCTTCTTACCTGGGTCAACACATCATCATCATCATCATCATCATCATCATCATCATCATAATTATCATCATTCAGAAGAAGAGTCAGTTTCTCTAGTAAAAGAGTGAACACTCCTTTCTGTACTGAGGTCACGTGATGTTGCCATCCCATAATATTCCCGTTAAACACATCATCATAATTATCATTATTATCATTATCATATTATTATATAGTTATCGTTATAGATATCGTCATAGTTTGCATTACAGTTATCGTTACAGTTATCGTCATAGATATCGTTACAGTTATCGTTAGGGTTGGGCATCGAGAACCGGTTCCAACTTGGGATGCCATTGGAATCGTTTAGAAATTTTGTTTTCGATTCCGATCATCGGTTCCAAACGCGCAAGTTTTCGGAAGTGCTTGCCGCGCGCGTTTGTTCCGTTGCAGCCATGGAGCACGTTAAGCGGCGCTCAAAAGTGTGGCTTTAATTCACTTTAAAAAAAAAAAACCCTGGGTCGGCACAGTGCAACACATATGACAAACTTATTTCTTGCGCGAGGATGCACAACAAATATGTGGTGTATAAATTAACGAGTGTAGCGTGTTTGAAATGCTGCGCAGGTCTGTCCTCCTCGGGCAACCCTGCCCTAACCAACATTATTAAAGGGATAGTTCACCCTGAAATGAAAATAAAGCCTTCTTTTACTTACCCTGATGTTGTCCCAGTGCCCTATGTCCTATGACATTTAAAATACTGTTCCTGCACGCGCTCCTTCCTATTATGGCAGTGAATGGCGATCAGCTAAAACAGTACAAAAAATAAACGAATGTATCACGCAACGATACAGGGAGACGCGCGCCATATGGAAAGTGTTCAGGGGGCACACTATAAGGTTTTGCTAGAAAGAAACCGTATTATTCAGTCAAAACACTGAGCTCGGCCGTTATTCTGAGCGCGCTCCTCTGTGTGCACTATGAGCCGTCAGCAGCCGCCGGCGCTCATGCCTACTATAATAACTCGCACTGTTGTCATTGCACCCACGATAAGCACACACACACACACATGCACCATTTTGAGAAATCAAGCTCAATAGAAAAAAACGCAATTCTCGTCTTTTCTATAACGTATATGATAAGAAATAATACTAATAATATAACCTCCTTAAGTGAATATTGTGTACCGGTTGTCATGACAATATTGCACGAGGCTACTGCGGCTTGGAGTGCGCACACACACAGGAACACGCGCATTTGAACAACAGCTGGGTGAGTAAAAGATGGCTTTATTTTCATTTCAGGGTGAACTAACATTATCCCACCTCGTCATAATCAGGTAAGTGATTGTAGTGTAATAACAAAGCCCTTGACCAAATTGCGAAATTGTGGTGAACAACAACGTTACTGAAATAATTTTTCCCCCTCGTAGATAAATGTAGCTATACGCAAATTGCCCACGCTAGTAGCAGTCCTAATATGACTGCTGCTAATGCTGTTGTTAAACCGGGACTCGGTGTGAAACTCCATTCACCTTTGCAGCAAAGCAAGTGAAAATGCCAGCGGAGAAAGTCCCAAAACTAAAACTCATTATTGAATCAAAATACAATTTTCCTCTGTGAAATGAGCCTGTGACATGTTGTGACTCCACCCCTCAAAGAATCGGAATCGAGAATCGAAAAGAACCGGAATCGAAACTAAGAATCGGAATCGGAATCAGAATCGTTCAAATCAAAACGATGCGCAACCCTAGTTATCGTTAAGGTTATCATTACATGTATCATTATAGTTATAGTTAATATCGTTATAGATATTGTTATAGTTATAGTTATCGTTACAGTTATCGTTATAGATATCGTTATAGTTATCGTTATAGATATCGTCATAGTTTGCATTATAGTTATCTTTATAGATATCGTTATAGATATCGTTACAGTTATAGTTACAGTTATCGTTATAGTTTTAATTATAGTTATCGTTACAGTTATCGTCATAGATATTGTTACAGTTATCGTTACAGTTATCGTTAAGGTTATCATTACATGTATCATTATAGTTATCGTTATAGATATTGTTATAGTTATCGTTACAGTTATAGTTATCGTTATAGATATCGTTAGTTATCGTTATAGATATCGTCATAGTTTGCATTATAGTTATCTTTATAGATATCATTATAGTTATCATTACAGTTATCATTATAGATATTGTTAGAGATCGTTACAGTTATAGTTACAGTTATCATCATAGATATCGTTACAGTTATTGTTAAGGTTATCATTACATGTATCATTATAGTTATCGTTACAGATATCGTTACAGTTATCGTTATAGTTACCGTTAAGGTTTTCATTACATGTATCATTATAGTTATCGTTAGTTATCATTATAGTTATCGTTATAGATATCGTCATAGTTTGCATTATAGTTATCATTATAGATATCGTTATAGTTATCATTACAGTTATCATTATAGATATTGTTACAGTTATAGTTACAGTTATCATCATAGATATCGTTACAGTTATCGTTAAGGTTATCATTACATGTATCATTATAGTTATTGTTATAGATATCGTTATAGTTATCATTACAGTTATCATTATAGATATTGTTACAGTTATAGTTACAGTTATCATTATAGATATCGTTACAGTTATCGTCATAGATATCGTTACAGTTATCGTCATAGATATTGTTACAGTTATTGTTAAGGTTATCATTACATGTATCATTATAGATATAGTTATACATATCGTTACAATTATCGTTATAGCTACCGATAAGGTTATCATTACATGTATCATTATAGATATCGTTATTTAGAAGAAGAAAAGTCAGATTCTCTAGTAAAAGAGTGAACCCTCCTTTCTGTACACAAACACACTGAGGTCACGTGATGTTGCCATCCCATAATACGACATGAGTTAGTGTTTGGTGTTGGGAGTAATGTAATATTATTTAATCGCGCTGGTCAGTCTGTATAATAACAAACACGAGCACTCATGGCGCATAACGGAATGAAGATGCGCGTGATAATCACATCACTGACGTCACCGAGCACAGCGCGGGTGCGCGCGTCGCATCTAAAAGCGCGGCTCGTTATACTGATATTCATTCGACCGCGTGTTGACGGTTAATATTGGACTTACCCGGTAATTTCAGAGCTCGAGACAGAGCTGCAGCCATGGCGCGAGAGATGCTATCGGCGACGCGACGCGTGTGTGCCGCCGCCGCCGCGCCGAACAGATGCATCACGGGAAATGGAGTCCGATACCACACACACCAAACGACATCCACAACAACAGGAACTACATACACACTTCGCCAGCTGAATATAATATTCCCGGGTTGTGAAATGAGCCGTTAGTGTTTATTTATGATTAGATGATGTCTAATTTGAAGATTGAGTCTCAAATGTGTGTATTTAATTGTATTAAAATGAATGATAGTAGCCACATTTAGGCTTGAGGTAAACCGGGTGTCTGCTCATTTGCATATCCACAGATGATTTCAGCATTTCACACTGCTTTTCTTGTTTTTATTCATCTAAATCACGTTTGATGTAATATATAACACTATATATATATATATATATATATATATATATATATATATATATATATATATATATATATATATATATATATATATATATATATATATATATATATATATATATATCAGTCTGATTTAGTATTGAAGTAAAACGCTTTGTATAGTGTGTGTATTTTCTCGGGACTCTGGCGCCCCCTGGTGTCTCTCCGCGGACTCGCCGTGTGTCAGCTCCTCCTGATCAGTAAACGCTCATTATTGATCAGTTAAATATACGCATTTCTTTCTTTATGAACATATTGAGGGTGTTCGGGGCAGATCCTGGTTCCGCGTGGCATCTCGCGAAGTAAGCGAGTCACCTCAGCGGGCGGACCTGTACCCTTTCAAAAATTTCTCTCGCGAGAATAAGCGAGGACACGGGCGTCACCCCGCGTCGTTATTTTCCTTACTCATCAGTTTAAGGCATAGCCTGCACTGAGGCGCGCTCACGGTCCGGTTCACGCGCGCCGCTGGGTTCAGTGACGGTGAGGAGAGCGCGATCGCGCCAGTTCCGGCGGGAGATGTGCTTTATATCACTCACTATTACACTTCTCTGAAAATATCCGCTCGATTATTAGTGTGTGAGGGTAAAAAAGCTTAATTTAGGGTGCGAATGAGGGCTTCACGCGGTGCATTGTGGGATCGTGGGTGACGTCACGGCGCTTCGCTGTTCCTATTGGCTGTAGGGACTGGCCTTGTTGTTCTTGAAGTGTTTTCTCGTGAGAATATGATCGTAAATGTTGGGCTATTTTATTAAGCCAACAGAAATACATTTATTTGTGGTGTTAAAATTATACTATCATGAGTACAAATGACTAATTTAATACATTTAAGGTTTTGTACAATAGCAAGGCATTCATTATTGTTTACGTATTTGTATTTAAATAAAAAGAATAGTTTTACTCCATTACATGAGTAATTTGAAAACGCGTTTCAAGCGTGTGTTTTGACCCTTTCTGCTGCCCGTCACGCATTGCTTTGTCCCGCCCATTAGAACGCGTAACGCGCATGCGCACTGGTGTCTATACGGAATCCAGCAAAGGTAGATATGGCGGATCTCTCTCTGGATGAAGTGATTCGTCGCCGCAGTGTTAACGTTCGCGGAGTCAGTAAGAGGTAAACCCGTCCAACACTTTAATCCGCGATAACAGAAGCCTCCGCGGCGTTTTAGCCGTGTTGTTTTTTAATGTAAACGCAGTCGTGTTAGGCTCTTAGAGAGCGAGATGTCCCGCCTTCCCCCGCCGCTCATTGGTTAACACGGCCGCTCCCGTGTTCTGATTGGCTGACGCGCGTGGATCATGGCGTCCAGCGCGTTTCTGTGGCTGTTTTTTTTTTACAAACAAACCGCGTTCATCCCTTTAATATCTTTCCTATAATGCCTACACTTTATCTCGCGTTACTGTAGATCACCGCTGTTCACACGGCACGCGCGCTCCTTCAGTGATTGATCGATGTATCAATCCGTCGATCGAGCTAACAATAACCAGTGACGTGTATAAGTGTAGCGTGTGTTTGAATGAGTGGATATGAGCGTGATTCTGACGGATATAACGATCCCACAAGAGCCAGAAAACCCTTTTTAAATGTTATTCATATGTAAGTGTTTGTTTGTCACGCCCACAGGCCCGTATATGGCCGGGGGGCGGGGTCAGTGGGCAGGGCCTTTGATGCGCGTCAGAAGATTGGCAGCAGTGATGTCAGACAGAGACTGGGCGGAGCTACAGGAGGTAAACACCGCAAGATGGCCGCTAGTGAAGTGTGTGTCCTGCAGACTAACCTGTGTGTGTGTGTGTGTGTGTGTGTGTGTGTGTGTGTGTGTGTGTGTGTCAGCGTTCCAGGTGAAGGATGCGCGGGAGAAGCTAGCGCAGAAGGACGCGCGGTTCCGCATCCGGGGCAGAGGGGGCGGGGCCAGTGGCACAGGGGCGGTTCAGGATGCACGGCAGACCCTCAACTCCCGCAAACATCAGCCGCCCGCCATCGCCTCCGTCTCGCCCTCGCCCAAACCGCCCGCCGGGATCCCACACATACACATACACAACACCGGCCCCAGAGGGGGCGTGGCCATGCAGCCCGGGGGCGGGATTACCAAAGTAGTCGACGCGCGCGATAGGCTGAGCCTGAAGAGGAGCGTCCCGACGACGTCCAATCAGATGGACACCTCGCTGAAGATCACCAAAACCATCCAGGTGAGCCAATGACAGACGAGCGTGAGTTAGTTATCGTCATGTGACCCACGGCAGGACTCATGTTGTGTGTGTGTGTGTGTGTGTGTGTGTGTGTGTGTGTGTGTGTGTGTGTGTGTGTGTGTGTGTGTGTGTGTGTGTGTGTGTGTGTGTGCAGCAGAGGCCTGTGGGAATGACCAGCGGGATCCGCATCAACGTTCCCAGCAGAGCGGCTCCGGTCAGTGGTCACAACACACACACACACACACACACACACATCAGTTTTATGAGTGAGACCACACACTCTCACACACACACACACACACACACACACTCTCTCTCTGTAGGGCGTGTCTGCTGCTGATGATGATGATGATGATCGAGTGATGCCCAACAAACAGATGAAGTTCACCACAGCCAACAGCCTGCAGACACGGGTGAGACACACACACACACACACACACACACACACACAGCCTGCAGACACGGGTGAGACACACACACACACACACACACACACTCTCACACACACACACACACACACACACAGCCTGCAGACACGGGTGAGACACACTCACACACACTCACACACACACACACACACAGCCTGCAGACACGGGTGAGACACACACACACACACTCTCACACACACACACACACACACACACACACACACACACACACAGCCTGCAGACACGGGTGAGACACACTCACACTCACACACACACACACACACACACACACACACAGCCTGCAGACACGGGTGAGACACACACACACACTCTCTCTCACACACACACACACACACACACACACACACAGCCTGCAGACACGGGTGAGACACACTCACACACACTCACACACACACACACACACACAGCCTGCAGACACGGGTGAGACTCACACACACACACACACACTCTCACACACACACACACACACACACACACACACACACACACACACACACACACTCTCACACACACACTCTCTCACTAGGGTTGGGTATCGTTTGGGGTTTTTTTCGATACCGGTGCCAAACCGATACTTTAAAAAAAAAAAAGAGCCACAAAACAAGGTGGATGACATTTAAAGAATGGCTTTTTATTTATTTTATTAATTATTATTTAAATTGAACTATTTATTAAAAGTTTAAAGTATACTTAAATATATAAAATATAAATAAATACAAAACACAAATTAGGCTAAATTCACAGTAAAACCTAAGCCATCTAACCTAACTCCAATAGGCCTAATTTAACTCTGAATAACCGTTACAGTAATAACTGCAGTCGTCTGTCTTCTTTCTCTGCTACAAACCAGCTTCAGCTTTATTTAGCAGAAATATGACCATATTCTATGGCTAAATATTTTAGAACGCATCGCCTTATTGTTTCCATGGAGACGCGTCCGTCATGCTTCTCACATGACACACAGCAGCTGCAATAGCGCTGTATGACAGCTCAGCTGTATCGGGTTTATTTCTTAATATTCACAAACTTGTTAACTATGTCATGAACTATCTGATATTCTGATTTTCAAATATGTGTGAGTGGATGTGTGTTAGTTGATCTATACTGCGCGAAGTCAAGTTATAACTGTCTGAAAGGATTGTTTTTGCCGCTTCCAGAGACATCAGTGTGTATTTTTTGCTAGTAACGTTAGGCTACTTATGGGCATTTAAATGTCTGAAGCCTAAAATAAACATGATGTGGTTGAAAACATAACCAAACCACATACAATGTATTTATATATGGCACTGGGTTTCGGTACCCAACCCTATCTCTCACACACACACACACACACACACACACAGACTCTCTCACACACACGCAGACACTCTCTCACACACACTCTCACAATCTGAAGTGTAGATTAAATGTGTAGTATTATAAGAAAATCAGATATTTGAAATAAATGATAATCTCTAAAGACTCCAACTTTTCTCTCTTCAGGTTTGATTATAATCGTAATTTAACGTAATTATTGAAGAAGAGAGAAATTCAGTACAAAAAATGCTAGACGTTGACAAAATTAGTTAATTTGAATTGTTATAAATGTGATTTCATAACATTTAGATATGAATCCAACTGAAGAATACTTGTGGAGAGAGTCAAATAGCACATTTACTTTTATATTTAAACTGTATTTTCCAAAAGATGGGCATAAATCCTACACTAACCCTGTCTGATTATCCATTTGGGTCTTTTATAAAGTGCATTTTACACAAACTGATTTTGTTTGAAAATCTATTAAAAAATCTATATTTCTAATGTATTTATATAAATGTAAAAATGATTATAAATACTCCAAAAAGTGCACAGATGTTGAGTAAAAACATTAATAAACAGAGTAAAATTACATTTGTTCTAAAAAAAAACTATTTTGTTACAAAAGTACATTTTGTTGCCTGCGGTCTGTGGAGATTCCCAAACGAAGGGCTAAATACATGAGAGAGAGGTCAGCTAGATATGAGAATTGATATTTGTCATTAAAATAATGCTTTTGTGATTTATTTTGCATAAAAATGTA
The DNA here is from genome assembly GCF_949357685.1 of Gobio gobio. NCBI lineage: Eukaryota > Metazoa > Chordata > Actinopteri > Cypriniformes > Gobionidae > Gobio > Gobio gobio. Next base: position 86,382,738 of record NC_137097.1, read on the forward strand.
TGAACTGGAGGGACTGCCTACATGAGCGTAATTTTACGACTTCTATAACCAGTGTTGGGGTTAACATAGTGCTGGGCGGTATACCGGTTCATACCGAATACCGGTATTAATTTTCTTTATGATATGAATTTTGATGATACCGCAATACCGGTATATGTCGCTAAACAACGTTGGGAACGCGGCGCAGCGCGTCATTGTTTGAGAGGGGACCCATTTCATTGATGCACTGCAGTAAGAGCAGTCAGAGCACAGTTGAGATCGCATTACAGCACAGCCTATGGCTGTATCCTATACTCTCATTCACTATTCCCTACTTTATCACTTTATTTGAAGGAGTGAATGAAAACGTGCGTGAAGTCGGACAACCGTTGTGTGTACATCGGCTGTACACTCGTTATTGCGGTGCAATGGGATAGAATGAGTGCACTCAATAACGTCCACTAAGGTTTCGGACACCACTACAAAGCGCTGTGCCCTCCAAATAATGCTATATTTGAGGTTATGGGAGCGATGTCGGATTCAGCCCTTGATTATTGTTGAGAATTCAAACTACACGCGGCGCGCGAGAGAGAGCGGTTTCTGCACGGAGCGCCGCGATAAGTTTAACAACGCTCACCACATGGATCATATAGCACTGATATAGACCGGAGCGAGCGCGTTTAAAATTTTTATGGACATATTTCAAAAACTCTAGTGCTCTAGACATGAACCAGAAGTGTGTATGCGCGCATATTTCATCACGTCTTATTAAAATGAAATGTATGCACTGATTACACTGATAACCTATGTCTGATCACGAACGCGCTGACACGATGGATTATTCAAAAGACGATGTAAGTTAATAAATAAACTGACAATTCAAAGAAGAATGGGCCAAAAAGTAACTGCTTTATTCTTTCTGTGTTAAACTGATGTGTGTCATTCGTTCCGAGAGTCCTGTTAAATGTATTGCTAATATCCTAATTTCTCTTCGTTTTGGCAGTTTGTTGTTATATGAATTAGATTTTTAAAATGCTTAAGGTGCCCTCAACTCAACTTTTAATATTCAGGTGTCTGTAAGTATGATTCTAAACGTGTTGCAGGTCTGTGTTTTATTGGTTGTTGTCTCTCCACAGCATCATTTTGTAAACCTGCAGACCTATTAACTCTAGTGTGGAATTTTTCTACAATATTCACTCGTCATGACAGTAAAACAGGGCATTCTAGTCAATCTCCTGCAGTATTTCCTCTCTCAATCAGTAGAAAATGTGATTAACACCCTGTCATGCATAGGGGAAAAAATACCGTCATATACCGTGAAACCGATATAATTTAGAAAAATACCGTGATATACATTTTTGGTCATACCGCCCAGCACTAGGTTAACACATTACAAGTAATCAGATTACTTTTTCAAGTAACTAGTAAAGTAACGCATTACTTTTCAAATTTACCACTAAATATCTGAGTTACTTTTTGAAAAAAGATTTATTTGACTGACATGTCTCCTGCCCCCATGTTGAGAGAAATCGAGAGTTAGTGCAGAGGTGTGTGTGTGTGAACATGATGGTTATTGTAGTTCTAGACTAAATGTGAGCATTTATTTATCTCACTTGCACAATAAAGATTCAGTACTCCTCAAAATCAATAAAATCAGTCAAATGCTAAATCAGAATACTAAGCAAACCTCCAATAATTAAATGTTAAATAAAACTAATATTATGCATTTAATCCACCTTTATTGACCAATGTGTTGCTGCTGACCTTCGATGATTTCAGTTAAACCATGAGCAAATATTACTAGGTTTTGTTGTTATTGGTAAAATTTCTTCTCCTATTGTCCTGTTCTTCCATTATCCATCTTTACCTCAGCCTGAGGCTTATTATTTCAGTTTTGGTATGAAGAGGTCTTTACATTTGCACAAAAATAGAACAAAAAGTCCAGCCCAGGTGAGAAAAAGTACCGTAACGCATTACTTTTCTTAAAAAGTAACTAAGTTACTCAATTAGTTTTTTATGGGAGTAATATTGTAATGCATTACTTTTCAAAGTAACTTTCCCCAACACTGTCTATATGCTTATAATGAACTGTGTGTAGTGGACGAACTCTTCCCACAACACCGCACTGACACACACACACACACACACACACACACACCGCTTTATTACAGTTATCATTACAGGGTTATGAATATGTTTCGTTTATCTCTCTCTCCACAGCCGGTGCCCGTCTCTCTCTCGGCACCCATCACTAAGGTGGTGAAGAACGACTCGTACACGCCCCCTTCCGTCCCCGTGGCGACGGCCCGCCCCCCCACACAGACCCTGCAGCCCGTCTCCAGGACGACCACCGGCACGCAACAGGCGGGTGGAGTCACCAGCGGACAAACACACGCCCCCCCACAGGTACACACACACACACACACACATTGACCAGCTGCTACAACATCAGAAGACCATTCACAGGAAGTATATGTTCTTTACAGCTTTTGAACAGTTATAGCGCCACCTATGGGTCAAAATGGCAAAGTTGTTTTTTTTTTTTAAATGATCTCCAATATTTAAAGGGTTAGTTCACCCAAAAATGAAAATTCTGTCATTAATTACTCACCCTCATGTCGTTCGACACCCGTAAGACCTCTGTTCATCTTCAGACACAAATGAAGATATTTTAGTTTAAAGCTGAGGCTGAGAAAGGCTTCAGATAGGCCTCCATTGGCATTCAGTACATTTACACTCACAAGACCCAGAAAAGGCACTAAAAACAACGTTACAAAGTCCATCTCACCACAGTGACTCTACAATAATCTTACGATGCGACGACAATAGTTTTTGTGCGCAAAAAAAATCAAAATAACACCTTTATCCAGCTTGTTCTTGTCTTCCGTGTGTGTCTCCACGACGCATGCGTGAGAATATGAGCAGATCCGGCGTTCGGACACATGACCCAGAAGAGATTTGTTTACGAGCAGAGGAAGACGCGCGTATCTCAGCTGTTGAATTCTACACTGATCGTGCTTTAGGTCTCGGCGAAGTGCTCAAAATGGGGCTTAAGTGTGTATTTCATCGATTCCCGAACGCTGGCGCTACGTCATATTCTCGCGCATGCGTCGTGGAGACACACACGGAAGGCAATAACAAGTTGATTAAAGGTGTTATTTTGATTTCTTTTTGCGCACAAAAACTATTGTCGTCGCATCGTAAGATTATTGTAGAGTCACTGTGGTGAGATGGACTTTGTAACGACGTTTTAAGTGCCTTTTATCGGTCTTGGGAGTGTAAATGTACTGAATGCCAATGGAGGCCTATCTGAAGCCTTTCTCAGCATCAGCTTTACACTAAAATATCTTCATTTGTGTTCCGAATATGAACGGAGGTCGTACGGGTATCGAACGACATACGGGTGAGTAATTAATGACAGAATTTTCATTTTTGGGTGAACTAACCCTTTAAGGAACGATTGGACGGACAGCATTTGAATTTCTCCAGTGCCGTGAGTCAATCAGGCCCTGTGAGTTTCATTCCGACCGGCCTCCGTTAACCTCGTCTGATAGCTGCTCGAACTCCATTGGCCAATGGCGGCCATGTTTTTTGAGATTCGCCAGTGTCCTCATAGACAGTCATGGCACCTCGGACGAAGACGCCACATGCCGATTCTCAGGTCAATCGGACTAACTGTTGGGTGGTTACAGCAATTCTCATGTTATTTTCCCAGTTATAGCGCCACCAAGTGGCCAGTCTCTTTATCACGTGACCACAGAACGAGCTCTTACACGCGTGTGCTGAGTTTGGTGAAGATATCGAGTTCCGTTCCCGAGTTACAGACAGTTTAGGAAAAGTGGCTCCTCCCATTTCCAGCGTTTTGTCGGCCCTTAGCAACCGTGAACCCAAAGTTCCACTTCTTTATATAACTATTCTAACTATACTCCAGAGAATCTCCAGAGAATCTTCTGCACTGGTTTGGGTCCGATCGGGAGCCTAGCTATCCTGGGAAAACCCAAGCCTTTACTCGGCCAGTCCTTCTGCCGTCTGGCTCTGATGTCTCTGTGGTGGTTAAACATCAGATATAATTAATCTCTAGCGCCACCACCTGTCCAAAGTTTCACTCATGTTTATGCTAATAACTTTTGAACCATAAGGGATAGAGACAAATTTCTTTTCCTCTGATTCCTGAGCTCAAGCCGATTTGAACGTCATTTTCTGTCATGGAAATTTTCCAGCCATTTTTAATTAACCTCCTCCTAGGCCGTTGCTCTGATTTTCACAAAAATTTTACCAAATCATCTTCAGATCATGCTGACAAAAAGTTATGGAAATTCAAGTTGATTCATCAAATTTCTGATAAACACGCGAACAAATGTTACGTAGTGGTTGCAAAAACACACTTAAGGCTAAACCTCCGCAACACTTTATCGTATTCAAACCAAACTTGGTACATGTCATCACAAGCATGACCTGAGGCAACATGCAGCGTTTCGACGCAGCGCCACCTACTGTTAAATGGACTGCATTTATATAGCACTTTTAACAGACCAATGGCCATCCAAAGCAACTGGGTTCCGGTTTGTAGACAACCTACATGAACCACTGAGCCACTGCCACCCCAAATTTTGGTCAGGAGATACGAAAAATGGCTATTTTTGCTTATAACTTCTGGACTAGGGGTTAGGGTAAGGCTGTCGGCCATTTTGAATTATGTGCTAAAATGCTGTATTTTATGAACACATGAACGGATTGTTACGAATCTCTGTATGGGTCATCAGCTCGATGCCCTGAAGGAGCCTGAGAAGTTTTGAAACAGCGCCTCCTAGTATGGATAATATTTTACCCCAATGGCTTATAACTTTGGGTGAGATTGACTTATTTTCATGGGAGTAACTTTATTTGTTTCCTGAATCCTTGCCGAGTCCAACGATACCAGACTTACCCGGTTTCGGCATATGGTTTGTGCAGTTTTGTAATTTAGCGCTTATAAAATGTTAGTTGATATCTTCAAAACCGCTAGTCCGATCGAGACGAAACCAGCGTCAGAAGTTCAGAAACATAAGTCGATAGCTAAACGCTAATGCCCAAATGTCAAAATATTGACAGTAAGGGGGAGTAAAATCCAATCAAAGTCAGGTGTCAGTCATTTTTTACGTGTTTTTTAATATTAATGTCTACTTCCAAAATGAAATGAGATATTTTCACCAAAATCGACACACACATGTATGGGCTCACGCCGAGGACACAAAAAAAATGGTAGGATTGTGCCTCTTGGTGGCGCTATAATAGAACAAAATATGACTGGCTCTATACAACTCAACTCTTTAATGTGGGGTTTTAACATTTTTGCTTCAAATGTCTTCACTCATTTCTTCAGTTGGTCTGCTGCTGCTTTCTTGTTTGCTTCTGTTGCGCTTGGCCCCGGTGTTGCTGCTTGCAGATATATTTAATCTATAATTTGTTCCCTGACAGATCGTTTTGTCTGAGGGCAAAGTGAAGTTTCATAACTTTATATTTTCAAGCTATTAAACTTTACCGTTGTAGTCTTCTAGCGCTGACTTTGTTTGACTGAATTGCTTTATTTATTGTATAGCTTCGTATACCTTTTACTTATACTTTTATAATGGCTATTGATCACACATAAACTGACATTTAACAAAAAGAGGTTGTGTTTTGTCATATTTCATTTTATTATTTATATTTTTTTGTTGTTGTTTTTTTAATGTAAATGAAAAGAGGCTGGGTTTTTTATATTTTGTTTTGTGATATACATGCATTGAAGATAATATGCATTACCTGCACTACATTATGTGGCTATAATATGTTTAATATTTTTCAATGAAAATGTTTTTTTTATCATATTTCATTTTATTGTAGCCTAAAATATACAAATATATACTGAGTGATACTGTCAAGAACGCTGATTGTCCATTAGCAGAGTACTGGACTAGTGTCCTCCCGTCCTCAGGAGTTCGTTCTCCAGAGTCAAACTTGGCAAGTCACGGACGCAAGTCAGAAGTTTGCGTATGAAATATGTCATAAAACACTAGGGGTGTGCATTGGCACTGCCCTCACAATTCGATTCGATTACGATTCACCAGGTAACGATTCGATTCAATTCGATTCTACGATGCATTGCGATGCATCAAAATTCTACTGCACACAACAAGGCAAATTTTTAATCAGTCATGAGGCAATACAAGCAGTCAGATATTGAACAACAGATTGTATTGGCTGCTATGTGTGTATTATCACTCTCCTGTATCTTTGACATAAATGTCATTCAATAATATAAAATTGAATGGTACAGGGTATTGGATATGGCATTTTCAAACCTGAAAAAGAAAACATAAATCACTGCTTTCAGTGCTTTGAATGAGAAATGTTTCTCTTCTCTGCTTTAGAACCATTTGAAATTATATAGAGCAATAATAACCAACTAAGCCAACTTTTTCCAGCAGTGAACATAAGTGGGGGTTTTTTTTACACACAGTAAAAAGCTCTAAGTCAGGGCACTTCATGAACTCCTGTGCAAATATTAATCCGTAATTACAGTCACACTATTGTAACAACAACCACCACCCAGGCACCCAGCAATAAAAATATTCAGTGCAACACACACCGTAACGTTGACACTAGGGACTCGTCAATTCTCGTGCTTGATTTTAGTGTGGCAGGCGCGTTAGCAGGGCGTAAGCAGCGCATATTTTTTTAGGCGCCCATGTTAACAGATTAGAGCATTCACATCACACGCAGAGGCGGCATCGCAGGAGCAGGAGCAGCAGTGCCGCGATCGTTTCGGCGTCGAGTCTATTTTTGCCGCGCTGCTCACGCTGATTTAAAGCCACAGTGGATTGTTCTTGATCAAAACTGACCAGATTAACATGGAAAATAACAAATTTCACCATAAAATCATGTAGTGAAGTGCCCCGTGTGTTTCACAATCACCATATGACACCCAAACTTCAAAAGCCTGTTTAAATGATTAAAACTAGAAGCATATATTCACTTTGATGTTAACTTACATTTATCATGTGAACTACTTATATACAACAAGTTATATGCATGTGTGTTTGGGACAGAGGGGAACACGGTCGCATTTGCTGCCCATCATAAATCAAAGCACGAGACAGACGGGGCTCGGAGGAGGAGACCGGAAAATGTGACATAATGTACAATATTTGTCTGTATTTGCAATATCTGCGCGAGACAAACGCTGCCAGTGTGAATCCACAATGGGGGCGCGGGCTCCGGCTCTCCATACCCACCGCTCCGCGTGCGGTGTGAAGCCGGCGTCAGAATCCGAAATGTGCCCAGATGTCCGCTTTCCAAGCTCTGGGTGCGTTTTTAATTACCCGTCTATCGCGGTCATCTCCCTCCGCCTCAGCCATCTTGATTGTTGTTGTTATGACCCTGGAAGTAATTGAAACTTCACAACTTTATTGTCCAACTCAAGGCCAGAAAATAAACGGTGACATAATCGATTATGGCACTTTGCCGCATCGATGCTGAATCGTACATGCCCCGCATTGCGATGCATCGCTGAATCGATTATTGTTGACACCACTATAAAACACCACTGCCTCATTTCATTAAAAAACAAATCTTAAACATAATAGCCACACAAATGTGGTTCAGGCAACACGTAGCTAGGCCTACATTGATTATCTTATATATTTATAATAAAACAAAGTATAAAACAGCCTGCCTCTTTTCGTTTACATTTAAAAAATAATATATTAAACATTAATATGTGGTTTAGGTAAGGTGGCCAGATTTCTGAAATTTCCTATTAGAGAACACAAGCACAGACAAGAACGCATATTGAGAAACGGCCAGAGTCTCGCTCTGCATACGTCATCTCCTTCATCGCTCTGATTGGTTTTAGGTCTATCCAATTGCGCCCAGAGGCATTTGAGCGACTCCCGTTGGTGACGCCCCTTTGGAGATGATTTGTCTATGAAGCTTTGCCAGACCATAACTCAGCTACTACTGAGAATGCTCTGGGTTTAACCAGGCTAGAGCCTAGGACTAGTTCACCAAAGTAAAAAAATCCAAGATGGTGGAAATTAAGCGAGTTATGAGCCGTTTGGTGCTTTAGAGCGCTGTAGCGCCCCCATCAGGCTGACCGGGGCGATGCCCTGAGGTGATTGAGCACACACACACACACACACACACACACACCTCATGACCTCTCTCTCTCTCTCTCTCTCTCTCAGCCTGTCTTCAGTCCTCTGGAGGGCACCAAGATCACGGTCAACAACCTTCACCCACGCGTGACAGAGGAGGATATAGTGGTGAGTGTCTGTTTACACACACACACACACATGCACACACACACACACACACCCACTCACACGAAGAGTGACCAGTGTATCTCAGCTGTGTGTGTGTGTGTGCAGGAGCTGTTCTGTGTTTGCGGCGCGCTCAAGCGGGCGCGGCTGGTCAAAGTGGGCGTGGCCGAGGTGGTGTTCGTGCGTAAGGAGGACGCGGTCAGCGCCTACAGGAAGTACAACAACCGCTGCCTGGACGGTGAGCGCTCATGAATGGAGAATCAGCCGCTCGCTGTGTGTGTGAGAGACGCTTCACAGCTGACCCTAACTAGTGTGTGTGTGTGTGTGTGTGTGTGTGTGTGTGTGTGTGTGTGTGTGTGTGTGTGTGTGTGTTCAGGTCAGCCGATGAAGTGTAACCTGCACATGCAGGGCAGTGTGATCACGTCAGAGCAGCCCATCCTCCTGTGAGTTACCACACACAGATAATGATGATGATGATGATGATGCTGTTGATGATGATGATGATGATGATGATGATGATGGTGATGATGATGATGGTGATGGTGATGATGATGATGATGATGATGATGATGATGATGATGGCGTGTTCCAGGAGGCTGAGCGACTCTCCAGGCGTGGGCGGCTCGGCTCAGAAGGACTCGTCGTCTCGCTCCAGCTCCAGATCCGCGGGGGCCGAGGTGGATCCGCAGACCATCCTGAAGGCCCTGTTCAAGTCCTCCAGCCAGACCAGCAGCACCGGCGGTTCCGGCGGGACGGAGACTGTGAGCGGAGCACATGCCACCGCCTTCCGCATCAAGATCTGAGCCAGACTCTCTCTCTCTGTTCCTCAGTAAAGATCTGCTCTCTAATGTGTGTGTGCGCTCTGTCATTAGCACATGTTTACACTGCCGCTCTTCAGAACTCATGCTTGTGTTCAGACGTTTGTAATGTCAAGATTCTTTAATAAACTCTGTTCTTTTGAACTTCCTGTTCATCTGAGAAATAAACCAGTGATGCTTTCCACACTGATTATAACTCATGATTTTTGAAGGGTCATGTGACACTGAAGACTGGGGGAATGATGCTAAAAATACACTTTACTATACACCGATTAGGCATTACATTATGACCACCTTCCTACAGTAATATTGTGTTGGTCCCCCTGACGCATCGAGGCATGGACTCATGGACTCCTCTAGGTGTGCTGTGGTGTCCCAGTGGCAATCCCATAGTGCACCTTTAAGTCCTGTAAGTTGTGAGGTGGGGCTTGTTTGTGCACCAGGTGCCATGTGTTCCCCAGGTAAGACACGCACCCAGCCATCCACGTGATGAAGAAGAACACGTGGTCATCAGACCAGGCCACCATCTTCCATTGCTCCGTGGTCCAGTTCTGATGCTCACGTGCCACTGTTGGTACTTTGGGCGGGTCAGGGGTCAGCATGGGCACCCTGACTGGTCAGCGGCTGTGCCGCCCCATACTCCTCAAACTGAGATGCTCTGTGTATTTTGAGCCCTTTCTATCAGAACCAGCATTAACTTCTTGAGCAGTTTGAGCTCCAGTAGCTCGTCTGTTTGATCGTGCGATCGGGGGTGAGCAGGGACGATGTATTCTTTGTTGACCACAAGACTTTATCCAATCATGAAATATCAGTCTGTGCAATAAAGAAAAGCCATTAAAAGAACTTTTTGCCTCACCAATATACAACCCCAAATCAGAAAAAGTTAGGACAGTATGGAAAACGCAAATAAAAAAAAGAAGTGATTTCTAAATTTACTTTGACTTGTATTTCATCGCAGACAATATGAACACAAAATATTTCATGTTTTATCTGGTCAACTTCATGTCATTTGTAAATATGCATCCTTTCCTGTCATTCAGACCTGCAACACATTTCAAAAAAAGTTGGGACGAGCAATTTAGGGCTAGTAATGAGGTAAAATGGTTAAATAATGATGTGATTTGAAACAGGTGATGTCAACAGGTGATTGTAATTATGATTTGGTTCAAAAGCAGCATCCAAGAAAGGTCTAATCCTTTAGGAGCAAAGATGGGCCGAGGATCGCCAGTTTGCCAACAAATACATGAGAAAATTATTGAAATGTTTAAAAACAATGTTCCTCAAAGAAAGATAGGAAGAGATTTGGATATTTCACATTCAACAGTGCATAACATAATTAAAAGATTCAAGGAATCTGGAGGAATTTCAGTGCGTAAAGGACAAGGGCGCAAGCCTAAGCTGAACAACCGTGATCTCCGATCCCTCAGGCGGCACTGCATCAAGAATCGTCATTCATCTAGAAGCCATATCACCACATGGGCTCAGGACTACTTTGGCAAACCTTTGTCAAGTACCACAATACGTAGTTACATCCACAAATGCCAGTTAAAACTGTACTGGGCCAAAAGGAAGCCCTATGTTAACAGTGTCCAGAAGCGCCGTCGACTTCTCTGGGCTCGAGGCATCTGGGATGGACCATCACACAGTGGAAACGTGTACTGTGGTCAGATGAATCAGTATTTCAGGTATTTTTTGGGAGGAATGGACGCCGTGTGCTCCGGACCGAAGAAGAAAAGGATCATCCAGACTGTTACCAGCAACAAGTCCAGAAGCCAGGGTCTGTCATGGTATGGGGTTGTGTCAGTGCCCTTGGCAAAGGTAACTTGCACTTCTGTGAAGGCTCCATTAATGCTGAAAAGTACATAGAGATTTTGGAGCATAATATGCTGCCTTCAAGAAGACATCTTTTCCAGGGACGTCCATGCATATTTCAACAAGACAATGCAAAACCACATTTTGCACACATTACAAAGTCCTGGCTGCGGAGGAAGAGGGTACGGGTACTTGACTGGCCTGCCTCAGTCCCGACCTGTCTCCAATAGAGAATATGTGGCGCATTTTGAAGTGCAAAATGCGACAACGAAGACCCCGTACTGTTGCCCACCTTAAGACTTGTTTGCAGGAAGAATGGGACAAAATTACACCTGAAACACTTCATCACTTGGCGTCTTCAGTCCCTAAACGTCTTTTAAGTGTTGTGAAAAGGAATGACAACATTACAAAGTGGTAAATGCTTTTTAATTAATAGTCCAGTGTTTGCAGGGAAAATAGAACTGTTTACAGCATTTTCAAAACGGGTTCCATAAATCAATGGTTCTTGAAGTAACCAAAACAAACTTGAGTTTTGTCTGATATTAACATTAAACAAGTTCCAGACTTTAAAAACGTTCTGGTAAAAAATTGATGCCTTCAATGTATTCATCTTTGGGGGATCCATCTAAAAAAGAGACTTATCAGGACCTAATCCACACAACTCCTGGTCCAAGCTCTTGTTCTCTCCAGACTGGACTACTGTAATGCTCTTCTAGCGGGCCTTCCGGCATGCACTATCAAACCCTTGCAACTGATCCAGAACGCAGCGGCGAGGGTGATCTTTAACGAGCCGAAGAGAGCGCACGTCACGCCTCTCTTCATCAGTCTCCACTGGCTGCCAATAGCTGCTCGCATCAAATTCAAGTCACTGGTGCTCGCCTTCAAAGCAACCACTGGCTCTGCACCAATATACCTAAACTCGCTTGTTCAGACTTACACACCCTCCAGGAGCTTACGGTCTGCCAGTGAACGACGCCTTTTAGTGCCATACCAAAGAGGCATGAAATCACTCTCACGGACCTTTTCCTGGACTGCCCCCACCTGGTGGAATGACCTGCCTATCTCAATTCGAGCCGCCGAGTCTGTAGCCATTTTCAAAAAACGGCTAAAGACACGTCTTTTCCAGCAGCACCTAACCAATCAAGAATAGCACTTAACATTCCATTCGATTCATTTTCTGTCTGTCTAATTTATTTAAAAAAAAAATAAATAAATAAAAAAAAAATTGTCGTGTATTCTGTGTTAGATTAACTGAGACTTGTTACAGCACTTGCATACTGTAGCCCTTGACCGTTCTAGTTGCTTCTATTGCTCTCATTTGTAAGTCGCTTTGGATAAAAGCGTCTGCTAAATGACTAAATGTAAATGTAAATGTAATCCTCCCAAGCTCCTCAAAATCTCACAAGCAACAACCCTCCAACTTGAATTGGATGATCCATATAAAAGTCTGTGTACAAAACGCATTCGAAAAGCTGCACATCTACTTTGCACATGTATAAGACCCTGTCCTCCTTCATCCTTAGATTAAAAAAAGTACACTTTGGGATACCCAGTGTAAAAAATCCCCCAAAAAAATCAATTAAAACCTTATGAATATCAGAGAGTAAACACAGAGGAGGGTCAACACATGCCAAACGATGCCACAAAGTAGACGCTACAAGGTTGTTAATAATTAAAGTGCGTCCGCTGTATGACATCTTTGGAATCAGCCACTTCCATTTACTTAATCTGCCTTTAACTTTTTCAAAGGCATCATCCCAGTTCTTTTTAACAGTAGAATCATCTCCCAGAAAAACACCCAGATATTTAAAACCTTCCGTAGACCAGCTTAATTCGTTTGGGAGCTTTGGTGCGCCCTGTAACCAATGTCCGACCAAAATCGCTTCACTTTTGGCCTAATTTACCTTAGCTGAAGATATTTCTTTAAAATCATTTAAAATATTTACCACTGTATCAATGTCCGTTTGGTCACTAATTAAAACCACTACATCATCAGCATAAGCGGATAGTGAAACAGTTTTACCAGAAAAAGGTAAACTTAAACCTTTTATGTTATCTCTAACCTTGCATAAAAGAGGTTCTATTGCAATCAAGTATAACATACCAGACAGAGGACAACCCTGTCTTACACCTCTTTCCACTTTAAAAGGAGCACATAAGCCACCGTTAACCTTAAGAATACTTTCAATATCATTATATAAAACCTTAACTTTTCCCACAAAATCTTTAGTAAAACCAAAAGCCTCAAGAGTATTTAAAAGATATTGATGTTCAACCCTATCGAAGGCCTTCTCCTGATCTAAAGAGATTAGGCCAACATCAAACTCTTTCATTTTTGTCAAGTCAAAAATATCGTGGATAAACGATATATTATCAAAAATAGACCTCTCCGGGATACAATATGTTTGGTCAGAGTGAATCACCTGCTCTAAAACCCCTGCAAGTCTATTAGCAAGGGCTTTAGAAAGTATCTTATAATCACTACACAACACTGACACTGGTCTCCAACATTTAATTTTTGTAAGGTCTCCTTTTTTGGTAGAAGGGTAAGGACAGCTCAAAGGCAAATGACCATTTGTAAAACTGTCATTTAAGACCTCAAGCAAGTTGATAGTGCACAATCCCATAGTGCACCTGGTGCCATGTGTTCTCCAGGTAAGCAACGCACACGCACCCGGCCATCCACGTGATGTTGAAGAACACGTGATCATCAGACCAGGCCACCTTCTTCCATTGCTCCGTGGTCCAGTTCTGATGCTCACAGGCCACTGTTGGTGCTTTGGGCAGGGTCAGGGGTCAGCATGGGCACCCTGACTGGTCAGCGGCTGTGCCGCCCCATATACAACAAACTGAGATGCTCTGTGTATTCTGACACCTTTCTATCAGAACCAGCATTAACTTCTTGAGCAGTTTGAGCTCCAGTAGCTCGTCTGTTTCATCGGACCACACGGGCCAGCCTTCGCTCCCCACGGGCATCAATGAAACTTGGCCGCCCACGACCCTGTGGCCGGTTCTCCACTGGTCCTTCATGACCCTGTGGCCGGTTCTCCACTGGTCCTCCATGACCCTGTGGCCGGTTCTCCACTGGTCCTTCATGACCCTGTGGCCGGTTCTCCACCGGTCCTCCATGACCCTGTGCCCAGTTCTCCACTAGTCCTTCATGACCCTGTGGCCGGTTCTCCACTGGTCCTTCATGACCTTGTGGCCGGTTCTCCACTGGTCCTTCATGACCCTGTGGCCGGTTCTCCACTGGTCCTTCATGACCCTGTGGCCGGTTCTCCACTGGTCCTTCATGACCCTGTGGCCGGTTCTCCACTGGTCCTCCATGACCCTGTGGCCGGTTCTCCACTGGTCCTTCATGACCTTGTGGCCGGTTCTCCACTGGTCCTCCATGACCCTGTGGCCGGTTCTCCACTGGTCCTTCATGACCCTGTGGCCGATTCTCCACTGGTCCTCCATGACCCTGTGGCCGGTTCTCCACAGGTCCTTCCTTGGAGCACTTTTGATAGAGACTGACCACTGCAGACCGGGAACACCCCACAAGAGCTACAGTTTTGGAGATGCTCTGACCCAGTCGTCTAGCCGTCACAATCTGTAATGTGAATATTAGTGAACTGTTCACTGATTGAGAGGGAGAGGGAGTGAGCAGGGACGATGCATTCTTTGTTTACCACAAAACTTTATCCCATCATGAAATATCAGTCTGTGCAATAAAGAAAAGCCATCAAAATAATGATTTTTTAATAATAATTTTTGCCTCAGCAATATATTATATTCTGTGTCACAAATGCATATCATCTCTGTCTTAGTCTCTCAGCGGCTTTTAGCAAGAGTAGCCACTATAAGGGTTTTGAGGTCATTTATTTGTTAATATTTTTGTTTTATCATTGTTCTTTTGTGTTTTATCCAATGATTTATAACATTATATTTTAATGTTTCAATGCAAGTTCACTTTGAATACAAGCTGAGGAAATCTTGTTCCTGTTTGTCCTGTTTGAACACACCCACAGGTGATCATGAACTCCTCCCTCTCACAACACTTACCAGGAAGAGACTGACTTGTTATTGCTCCTTTCTGTCATACCGACTCTCTCTCTCAACAGCAATAAAGAATCAGCGATCAGTGGAGAATGAATAGAAACTCTTTACAGAAGGAGTTTGTGAAGTTTGTTTCTGAACAGACAGCAGATCTTTGGGATTCTCATTGTGATTCATGTTTGAAGCCGTCGTTCAGGAAGGGAAAATAAAGTTCAGATTGCTGGAGCTCAAACAGTGAGAATGGATTCACTGTCTGTAGAAGAGCTTTCTTGTCCCGTGTGCTGTGAAATCTTCAAGGCTCCTGTTGTTTTATCCTGTAGTCACAGTTTCTGTAAAGAGTGTCTTCAACAGTTCTGGAGAACCAAGAGAACTCAGGAGTGTCCCGTCTGCAGGGGAAGATCCTCAAATCAAAATCCTCCAACTAATCTGGCGTTAAAGAACTTGTGTGAGTCGTTCCTGAAGGCGAGAAATGAGAGGCGTTCATCAGGATCTGAGGAGATCTGCAGTTTACACAGTGAGAAACTCAAACTCTTCTGTCTGGAGGACAAACAGCCGGTGTGTGTAGTGTGCTTTACTTCACAACAACATGACAATCATAAATTCAGACCCATCAGTGAAGTGGTTTCATCATATAAGGTAAGACAAATGTCAATTGTTTCTCATGGAAAGAACAATAAATAGTCATAAACACAGATTTCACATTCATGCACTCAGTATTTCTCATTTTACTCATCTTCAGGAACATTTACTGTGCTGTGAAAAACTATTTGCCCCTCCTCAATTCTTCTGTTTCTGTGTCTCATACTAAATAGTAGATGTTCAAACAAAAATCAACCCGTGGTGTTGCTGGGTGAGGTCGCTGGTTCGTCCTGTGGTGGAAGTGCATGAGGAGGTCTCGAAACCGTGGAAGTTCCCGTTAACTTTCCGCGATCGCGCCTCCTCCGCCTTCACTTTTCTCGATGGCGCCGCGGTCAAAGGGTACACTGGCGTCCCCCCAGTGTAACATTCTGTAACGATGCAGTTATGCTCTCAGAGCGCTTCCACCTAGTGTGGTGACCCAAAGCACCTGCCCAAGGCCTGTAGGTTTTTGTCTACTCCGGTGGCGAAGAGCTACAGAGCTGCGGGCCAGGCTGTGTCCGCCCTGCATGCTATGGCCATCTTGCAGGTCCACCAGGCCAGGGTGCTCAGAAGCATGCCGTGCTGACCCTGCATTAATGCAGAAGTTGCATTCAGCAACCGACCTCACCCTACAGGTGTTGAAGGTTACTGCACGCTCTCTCGGTCAGGTGATGTCCACTTGTGTGGTCCAGGAACGCCATTCATGGCTCAACCTGGCAGACCATGTTCCTCAACTCCTCTGTCTCTCAGGCTGGGCTCTTTGGCAGGGTGGTCGAGGACTTCAGCCCAAAAGTTCTCGGCCGCACAAAAGCAGACTGAGGCCATCAAACATTCTGCCCCGGCGGCCAGCTGCTGCCTCCACCCAGCCACCCTCTCAGATGCCTCAGCCTGCTCCCCATTGAGGGCTCCCTAGACAGGACCTCATTCCTATGGCATGTCAATTGCCTAGAGTTGCTGGCCGTACGTCTAGCCCTGCATCGTTTCCAAACAGTGCAGAAGGACAAGCACATACTGGTCCGTTCAGACAAAACGGCGACAGTAGTGACCCAAGGCATTGTTTTGTCTTTGGCTCGTTTTGTAGAACTCGAAGGTGATTGGCTTCTAAAAGAAACCCCCATTCCATCAGTAACTAACGTAAAGTCTCCGTTCCCTCCTTCAGGGAACGAGGGTTAGATACGTAACCGAGACTGACTGGAGATCAGTCTTTCACAGTGCTCTGCTGGATCTGACCCACTTCTCTTTGCAGAACTGCTTTAGTTCAGTCACATTGGAGGGTTTTCAAGCATGAACTGCCTGTTTAAGGTCCTGCCACATCATCTCAATCGGGTTCAAGTCAGGACCCCAGAACTTGAGTTGAGCTTTTCTGAGGCGTTCAGAGGTGGATTTACTCTGTGCTTTGAATCATTTTCTTGATGCTTGAGCTTCAGCTGTATTTCTGTTCAATTCTAGGAGGAGCTCAATACAGCACTGAAGTCCTTACAGGAGAAACTTCAACACAATGAAAACATTAAAGTAGAGTTTGAGAAAACAGCTCAACACATCAAGGTGAGGAAACAGAGTCAAGACTTATTTTCATCACAGCTGTAGGATCTCTATATACAGTTATGATTTGATATATTTCAGCTGATTATTTCTGTAAATGACGAGCAGCGTCTGCTTCTGGAGCCGTTATATGTCGGGTATGGGAGTTTCTCTCTGATATGAATGATGTGAAGTGTTGATGTGTGTGGATGGAGATGATTGACGTGAATGTGATGTGATTTCAGGCTCAAGCTGAGCACACAGTGTGTCAGATTAAACAGCAGTTTGAGAAGCTTCATCAGTTTCTCAGAGATGAAGAAGAAGCTACAATCACTGCACTGAGGGAGGAAGAGGAGCAGAAGAAGCAGATGATGAAGGAGAAGCTGGAGGAGATGAACACACACATCTCAGCTCTTTCACACACAATCAAAGACATGGAGGAGATGATGAGAGCCAGTGACGTCTGCTTTCTGAAGGTCTGATTTCAGATCATTGGTTGATCATTGGTTCATTGATTGAGTTCTTGATGATAAATGGTGTGTTTGTTCTGCAGGAGTTTCCAGTCTCAAAGGAAAGGTGAGTGATCTGCTCCTGTCTCTGGTCTCTCTGGTTCTGATCCAAAGCCACTGCAGTTCTGACTCCTGAATGTTCTTCCAGAGTCCAGAGCTCACAGCCGGATCCACAGATGGCTTCTGGAGCTTTGATTCATGTGCCACGGTACTTGGGCAACCTGCCGTTCAGAGTCTGGAAGAAGATGCAGGACATCGTCCACAACAGTGAGTCTGACTGATAGAGAGAGACAGAGAGAGTGAGAGAGAGAGAGAGAGAGATTTTTTTTTTTTTTTTGAGATTTAAAATCTCTTTATTTTTCAAAACAGAGTTCTCTACAACACAAGGAAATCAATTCCCAAAGTGAAAAAACAAAAACAAAGCATGATTCAAGTCAGAGCGCTCCCAAAACACAAGACATTCTCCACAACAGAACATAAAACATTTTTAAGACACCAAATGTTTATGAACCCCTCTACATTATTTGTAGTACTGTAAAAAACAAAATCAACTTTCAATCTAGCTTTCACCATTCTAACAAAAACAGTGTTTGCGTCAAAGTCTACAGATTCTTCGATCTTATTCCTTCTACTAATGTAGATAGCCATTTTTGCTTGACCAAGTACAAAGTTAAACAATTGACATTTCGCTCTCCTTTTCTGACTGTAACTAAAACCAAAAATAAATAGATGCTTAGAAAATTTCTCTCCGAACATCATGAACATTTCTTGCAACAACTGAAAAAAAGAGCACAGTCTGCTACACTCCAAAAAGCAGTGGTAAATTGTTTCCCTCTGCAAGCAAAAAGGGCACTCCTCACTTACATTAGGATTAATGATGGATATGAAAGCATTGACAGCCACACTACCGTGTAGGATTCTCCATTGTAGGTCCCCTACCCTCTTGGTCAACGGTGGTTTGTAAATCGCTCTCCATACTGGTCTGACCTCATTGTCAAGCCCCAGATGAGCTCTCCAAGGAGTGTCAGCTCGACCACTTAGTTTGCCTTTATTTAACAGTTTTACAAGCATTTCATACATCGTTTTACCTCTCATGTCATCAAATTCATTTGTGAGAGTCTCTCTGGACTCTAACAGTTGACCAGTACAGTCTTTAAAATCAGGAAATAGAGTCAATGCTGGAAAAGAATCATCAACAACTGGTTGACATTGTCCATTACAGTAGTCTTTTAGCAAGGATAATTCAGTCTTTGTCAGTTCACACTTCCAAGTGCTGAGCATTTTATGTATGATCCTGATCGATCTAACTCCAACGTGAGAGGCTAGACCTGCAGTGTCGATCAAATTAGGTCCACACAGATCAACCACATGTCCCAGTGTAACAATCCCACTATCTGGTTTAGAGGAAAGAATATAGATTATTACATATAGAAATTGCAAAGTGTGCTAAATGAAATTGAAAAGTGGTCAGGGGAAAATGGTTTTAAGTTTTCAGTGGAAAAGACAAAAATAATACTTTTTACTAAAATGAGGAGGAATGTGGATGTTAAGTTAAAATTATACAAAAAAGAATTAGAGCGTGTAAGTATAGTAAGATTTCTAGGAGTTTGGTTTGATAGTAGATTAACTTGGAGAGAGCATATTGGAAAAATGGTGGGAAGATGTAAGCGTGTAGTGAATGTAATGAGATGTATTTCAGGTCAGGAATGGGGAGCAGATAGATTGGCCTTAAAAACTATATATATATATCTATGATAAGATCTATAATTGATTATGGTTGTATTGTATATGGTTCTGTAAATAAATCTCATTTAATTAAATTAGAGAGAATTCAGTCTCAAGCACTAAGAAATTGCTGCGGAGCATTTCCAACTTCTCCAGTTTCGGCTCTTCAGGTAGAGATGGGTGAAATGCCTTTGCAGATAAGAAGACAGCAATTAATGGCATCTTATTGGGCAAATTTAAAAGGTCAGAGTGAGGAACACCCGACAAGGAAAGTAATGAGTCCTAGTTGGGAATATGAGAAGAGAGAGTGTAATAGTTTTGGATGGAGTGTGAGGAAATTGGTTAGAGATATGAGATTGGAGGAGGTTGGATATGCTCCAATAATTCCTTTATCTCGAGTACCATTATGGATCATGCCCCAACCAGAAGTAGATTTAAGTTTATTGGAAAAAAGGCAAAAGGAAGGTTCATATGAAACAGAAGTATATAATGTATGGGAGTATATTGGGTCAAGATATGGGGAATATATGCACATTTTTACAGATGCTTCAAAAGATTCAAAAACTGGTCATGTGGGTTCTGCATTCATTATTCCAAAGGTTAAAGTGTATACGAATAAAAGGATATCAGATTGTTTATCGGTATATACTGGAGAGATGTTTGCAATAATTATGGCAATAAGGTGGATTAGGGAAGTTAAAATATCCAAGGCAGTAATATGTTCAGTTTGTAGTTCAGCTCTAATAAGTTTGAAGGAGATGAAGTCAGAAACAAGACAGGATATGGTAATAGAGATAGTTCAAGAATTATATTCAATTAAACAAGCTAATTTAGAGGTACAGTTTTTGTGGGTTCCAGCTCACATTGGGTTGAGAGGTAATGAGGAGGCGGATGCATTAGCAAAAAAGGCAATAGAACGAGAAATAGTAGATATACCGATTTTATTTAGCAGGTCAGAAATTAAATCAATTATTAAAAAGAATATTCTTAAATTATGGCAGCAGTATTGGGACAATGAACTAAAAGGTAGATATATGCATCAAATACAGTCAACAGTGGGTAAGGGAAGAATATCAGGTAGGAGTAGGAATGAAGAGAATATGATTACAAGACTAAGATTGGGGCAGTACAATTGAATAGTACATTGCACTTAATAAGTAAGCATCCAACAGGTTTATGTGAGGTATGTGAAGTTAGTGAAACAGTTGAACATGTAATAATGCACTGTAGGAGATATAAGGTTGAAAGGAAAGAGTTGAAGGAGGAATTAAATAATATAGGAGTAAAGTTGACTATTCAAAATGTATAATAAATTTATTAGTAGATTATTTGGGAAGTACTGGGTTAAATAAGCGTATTTAGAATTTTTTTTTTTTCCTGTCATGGGGGCTGAGAGTGGACGGAGGAGCTGAACACGCAGCGCCGGATGAAATTCGATGATGTCTCTATGCGGGTACATAAGGGGAATTTATGTTGGTTATAGGAATATAGGAAGTGTCAATGGTCCATTTCTGACATAGGTGGCGGTAATGCACGTATTTGTTTGCGATCCGCCGTAAAACGAAGAAGAAGAAGAAGAAGAAGAAGAAGAAGAAGAAACAGGAGGAAGTTGATTCTCTACCTTCATGGAGATACTTACCTCATGGTCTTTACCCTGTTTGAGGAACTTTATAGTTCAAAGCTCATCTAGGGTTAGGGTCTGGGCATATATGGAGTAATTGGTGGATTATACAACTGAGAAGATGGAACTAAGAGAATGGACTTCCATCTACTGTTTGACTGTAACACAGCTATATTTAAGACATTGAGGCCTACTCTTCCTGTTGGATTTGGCTGGGGAACCAGTACTGTTTTCTCAATTTATCCTTCAACTGAACAAAGACTGGGACAAACGTATGGTACTAACTGATCCTAAGGAAAGGCTGTGATGCGTGGTGTAAGAGCCATTATGCTTTATTTATATGTCTGTTGTAGTTCCACTGTTAGACACCGGGTGGAGTGTGGGTTTAATGGATATAGGTAGCCAGAGAGGAAGTGAGGTCAGGTGTAATGAGGGAAGCAAACAATTTTTGACCGTGTCAGGAGTGGGTATGAGGAGTACTATGTGTTTGAGCATCGTAACTGTGACAAATAAAGGTGATAATTGCAGTACTGGACTGAAAGCGTCATGTTTTGGATCCCACGCATCAGATAACCCTACAACACCTCTAGCCTAAGTGACAAGATGGTCCTTTGTCGCTTCACACGGTGCTGGACTGTTTGTTATTCCCTGTTTCTAACTGGTTGACCAACAAGTATTGGTATCATGATAACTCTGTGTGTGCTATGTAGTTATGCTTAATACATTTGACTCATGAGCAAGTTTGGTCTGTTTGTTCCCTCATTACATGTAATACCTAAACTAGGGTTAAAGGGATAGGTGTTACAACATGAGGATCCACACCGGAGAGAAGCCGTTCAAGTGTGATCAGTGTGAAAAAACATTTCTTTGTCCATCAAACCTTAAAAAACACCTGACAGTTCATGCGAAGGAGAAGCCACATTCATGTTCTGTGTGTGGAAAGAGTTTTTCACTGCTGCAAAGTTTACACACACATCAGAAAATACACATTGGTGTGAGAGAGTACATGTGCTTTGAGTATGAGAAGACTTTTATTTCAGAAACCATTTAAAACTACACCAGAGGATCCACACTGGAGAAAAAACTTACAAGTGTTCACACTGTGACAAGAGATTCAGTCAGTCATCATATCTGAAAACACATGAGAGGATCCACACTGGAGAAAAAACTTACAAGTGTTCACACTGTGACAAGAGATTCAGTCAGTCATCATATCTGAAAACACATGAGAGGATCCACACTGGAGAGAAACCTTACAAGTGTTCACACTGTGACAAGAGATTCAGTGTGTGAGAAAGTCTGAAAACACACGAGAGGATCCACACTGGAGAGAAACCTTACAAGTGTTCACACTGTGACAAGAGATTCAGTCAGTCATCATATCTGAAAACACATGAGAGGATCCACACTGGAGAAAAACCTTACAAGTGTTCGCACTGTGACAAGAGATTCAGTCAGTCATCATATCTGAAAACAGATGAGAGGATCCACACTGGAGAGAAACCTTACAAGTGTTCACACTGTGACAAGAGATTCAGTGTGTCAGAAAGTCTGAAAACACACGAGAGGATCCACACTGGAGAGAAACCTTACAAGTGTTCACACTGTGACAAGAGATTCAGTGTGTCAGAAAGTCTGAAAACACATGAGAGGATCCACACTGGAGAGAAACCTTACAAGTGTTCACACTGTGACAAGAGATTCAGTGTGTCATCACATCTTGAAAATGAAGTTTTTATTGGTTTTCTTTCTTCATAAAACATACCAGTACAAAATTAATTAATAACTAAATACATGGTATACACAACAAAATAAGCAAAAGTAATTATAATGAATAATAATAATTATAGAAATGACACTTAGAAGCACAACAGGGTAAGCAAGTCACTTCAAAGGGTGACTGATGCTAGATCCATGCCTGAAGTAACAGTCTAAATAAAGTTCTCCCACATGTCAACATCCATGTGATTTCCATTCATTTTAGCTAACATTTTTTCATATGATACATTCTCTATCATAGATTCAATCCACATTTTAAGTGAAGGACATTGGATATCTTTCCAAAATCTGAGTATCAATCATACTGCCGTGATCACACCCACAGTAATAAGGGAAAATTCGTTATTTTTAATCTGAGGAATCTCAGATTTATCTCCTAAAAGACAAATCCTTGATGAAAGTGGGAGGTCAAATCCCAAACATCTTCCAAGATATTTCAACACAATTTCCCAAAAAGGTTGGATCTTTGAACAGTGCCAGAGAGCATGAATGTATGTGCCAGTTTCTTGTTTAAATTTCCAGCATTTATTATCAATCAGACAACCCATTCTAAAAAGTTGCATTGGTGTATAATAATACCTATGTAATACCTTATACTGGATAAATTTACCTCTTGCTTCCTTTACGTACCTTCCACTGTAGGACAAAATTCTGTTCCAAGTATCCTTATCTATGTCACTATTAATGTCTCTTTGCCAGTGTCAAGTTTTGACAGTTCTTATCGCCAATCCTTAAACTGAGTTGATAAAATTTAGATGATTTTTGAAGGGGTCTTGGTAGTTCAAAAAATGTTTCTAAAACATTCTTTTCTTGTCCCATTGAAACCTTTGCCACCAAACAGATTCTAATCTGTAAATATTTCCAGAAGTGATCCCGGCCTTTTAAATTAAATTTGTCTTTTAAATTAGTATAGGATAGGAGCTTATCATCATTAAATAAATCCTTTAGAGTACGTATTCCGCTTCTAAACCATTGTCCCCAAAACAGGGTTTTCCCCCCTACCTTAACATAAGGATTATTCCACACTGATGAGTAATGCTGACACGTGAGAAATCGTACATTTTCTGTGGATGATTGTCCAAACCTCTTTAGAATTAAGCAATATTGGATTGGACATATTATGCTGTAAATTCCCCTGTGGGTTTTGTGAAAAAGCCTCTATTGGCCGAAAAGGGTACGTAAGTTGTCGTTCTATTAATACCCAATCTGAATCTAAATCATTTCCCTCCCAGTGTCTAGTGAGCTTAGACATTTCAAATACTATTTTATAGAGCTCTACATTCGGTAATGCTAAACCCCCCCTATCTCTAGGCAAACATAATTTATTAACACCAATCCTGGGTCTTTTACCTTCCCACAAAAAATTCTTAATCATAGCATTATATCGCTTGTATATCTGGTGAGGCATAGTAACAGGGACCATTCCGGCTATATAATTAAACTGTGGCGCTATTGACATCTTTATTATATTAATCTTGCCCCACAAAGTTAACATAATTTTCTTCCAACTCTCTAATTTTGTTTGTATTTTCTGCAACAAAGGTATCATATTCAAATTCAATATATTCTCTAAATTAGGGCTTAGGTGGATACCTAAATATCTAATCCCTTTACTCATCCATTTAAACTTAAATGCGCTGACTGAGGAAGAATAACACAATGCAGATACTGGCATAGTCTCTGACTTATGCCAGTTGATTTTATATCCTGAAAATTTAGAATAAGATTCAATCATATTAAGGAGTACTGGTAAGGAACATGCAGGGTCTTTAACTACTAGCAATATGTCATCTGCATATAACAATAATTTATGCTCTCTTTCCCCTGCAAATACACCTTTAATTCTTGATTCCTCTCTAATCATTGAAGCAAGCGGTTCCAAAACTAATGTAAACAGTAGTGGACTAAGAGGGCAGCCTTGATGGGTAGACCTAGATAAATTAAAAAAGGGTGACATTATACCATTAGTTATTACAGCTGCTTTAGGATTGGAGTAAAGAATTTTAACCCACTTCACAAAACCTAAACCAAAGCCATATTTTTCTAAAGCCGCGAAAAGAAACCCCCACTCCACCCTATCGAAAGCCTTTTCCGCATCAAGTGATATTGCAGCAATGGGATCTGGATTAGAATGATTCATCCACATGAGATGTAATAGCCTTCTCATATTGTCAGACGAAGATCTATTTTTAATAAAACCCACCTGATCTTTGTGTATAATTTTAGGTAAAATGCTTTCTATTCGTGAGGCTAATAATTTTGTTAACACTTTACAGTCTACATTTAATAAACTTATGGGACGGTAATTAGCAGGATCCATTGTATCTCTATCCGGTTTTGGTATGAGTGATATTAAGGCTTCATTAAAACTGTCAGGCAACATGTCATTCTCAAGTACCTCTGCATATACCTCAGTTAATATTGGGGTCAACTCATCGACAAACTTTTTATAATATTCTACTGGGAATCCGTCAGAGCCTGGTGATTTTCCAGGTTTCAAAGACATTATAATAGTTCTGACCTCCTCTTGTGTTATAGGTTGATCTATTGAAGCTCGTTCGTCAGGGGTTAAAGTGGGCGATGTAATGTTAGCTAGAAAGTCTCTCAACTCGTTCTGACTGTAAGTGGATTCTGATGTATACAGTTTAGAATGGTACTGGTTGAAAACCCTATTAATTTCTTTGTTGGAGGTGAGCACCTCATTGCCCTCGTTAATTGCAGGTATGACATGACATGCATCATGTTGCTTTATCTGTCTAGCAAGGAGTTTCCCAGCTTTTTCCCCACTCTCATAATACTTAGTCTTCAATCTAAATAATGCATTTTTCCCTTTTTTATTAAAGAATTCATGAAGATCAAATTTTTATTGTCAGAGCTGTTTAAATTTAAAATCTGTAAAACATTGCACCAATTCCATTTCTAGATCCCTAATTAGTTTTTCTAAAAGTTCTACTTTTCCTACACTTTCTTTTTTTTCTTACTTGCATAAGCAATACATTTTCCCCTGATAAATGCTTTATAGGCATCCCATACTGTTGCTAATCTCTGAGTTGACCCAATATTAAGTTCAAAGAACATCTTTATGTCATCCTGCAATGAATCTACAAAGACCTTATCCTCCAGCCAAAGGTATTTAGTCTCCACCTCCCCCGTTTCTTAAAATCTACATGAACTTCTAATTTTAATTCCACATGTGCATGATCTGTCAATCCTATTACTCCAATTATACAGTCAGCAACAGAGTCAATTAAAGTGTTGGAGATCAGAAAATAATCAATTCTTGAAAATGTCTTGTGACAATTTGAGAAGAATGTGTATTCCCGTTCTCGTGGATTGACCAGTCTCCAAATATCTGTTAATCCATTGTCATTTTTAAGAGTGTAAATAGCAGCCCTATCTCTAGGGATTGATCTGATGTTGTTTTGACTTCTGTCAAGGATGCCATCCACAGTTTGATTAAAGTCACCTCCAAGTATAACATGTCCCTCAAGGTTAGCTAATATTTTGTTTACCTCATGAAAGAATTCAGGCTCCTCCTTATTTGGTGCATATACATTACAAAAAACTACTTTAACATTGTTGAGCTTTGCTTCTATGCAGAGTATACAACCTTCCTTGTCCTTGTGTTGATTCACCAAAACAAAATGTATTTTCTTCATCACTAGTATGGCTACTCCACTCCTCTTGCTTGACACAGAATTATGAAACACTTGTCCGACCCAGTCACGTCTAAGTTTCAAAGCTTCCTTTTCATCTTTAAAATGTGTTTCTTGTAAAAAGGCAATGTCAGTTTTTCTGATCTTAAGATAAGAAAGTATTTTTTTTCTTTTAACAGGTGACCCACAGCCTTTTATATTCCAAGATATGATATTTATACATTGTTTATCCATCACACACTGTGTAAAACTGTGCACCTGTTGTGCTCCAATGCAACTTGCTTGTTAAGTTCCAAAAATAAATAAGAATTAACCCTATAACATATAAACTGGTATTATACCCACAGTCATTTCTAATAGAAAACCAATTATTTAACTTCCAACATTTTTGTGAACAACGAAACCTTGAAAAACATACAGAAAACAAAACAAATAAGGGAGAAAAAACTAAACTCAAAACACTGCCCTTAAGGGGCAGTGAGCCCACTTCTGGGTCACACATTTGGTCCGAGATGCTCGCAATCAGCGCGCCCTCGCTGACTCGGGAAGACAGAAAAGCTTTTCCCGACCCACCTTTCCAACAACGTATAATTCTTCGACTTACATTTTTTCAGTCACAGCAATTTACTTGTCGCCTCCTTGTAGTTGGATGTGCTCCTTTATATATCTTTCCGCTTCCATGTGATCAGTAAAACTCAACTTTTTTCCCTTCCAAGTAAACTTCAAAGTGGCTGGATGAACCAGGGAGTGACGAACCTCACGGTCCCAGAGTAACTTCTTCGTTGCGGAGAATTTTTTCCTCATCATTGCTCTCTCCCTCGACATGTCCTCGAAGATGGAAAGCCTGCATTCCTCCCATTCAAATCCCCTGCTCTTTTTCGCTGCTGCCAGGAGTTTCTCCCTCGCGGTATAACATAGAAATTTCACCAGCACGACCCGAGGACGTTGATCATCATTAGGCTTTGGCCCGAGGCTCCGATGACTCCGCTCGATCTCGAACTCCGGCCCCGTTAACCCGAGCCCCTCTGACAGGATCTTTAGGACATACTCGTTCATTTTGCAGCCTGCTTCTTTCCCCTCTTTAAGGCCGATTATTTTGACGTTATTCCGCCTGCTGCGATTTTCTAGATCCTCAGCTTTATTCCAGAGTTCGTCCACAAGTTTCGCTATCCTCTCAGTATCATCAGTCAGGCGATTCGTTGAATCTTCCACGTGCGAGATGCGATTCTCGGCTTCGTCGAGTCTGGCCTGTACGGAACTAATCGCCTCTTTAAGCTCAGTAGTAGTCGCTTTAATAGTTATCACATCACTTGCTACCCCCTGCAAAGTAGCATTCATTTGACTAATTTCAGCGAAAAGATCTTTCCAGTTAGGGGTTTGACTGCTTGACTCTAGTGACGGTGAATCGTTAGCTTCTGGGATCGTTGTTTTCAGACGAGTTTGCACCCCTCGAAATGGTTGCTTGGTCGATGTCATTTTGTTGTTTGTCGGATGCTTCATGTAAAAAGTAAGTTATCTATCGAAGTTTGATTAAATTTGCGAAATATATACTAACTAATGTAATTAATGGTGGGTCACAGAGCACTGCTCTAGCGTGCTGCCACTTCCCAGCTTGCCATCACGTGACTCCTGTGTCATCACATCTGAAAACACACGAGAGGATCCACACTGGAGAGAAACCTTACAAGTGTTCACACTGTGACAAGAGATTTAGTCAGTAATCATATCTGAAATCACACGAGAGGATCCACACTAGAGAGAAACCTTACAAGTGTTCACACTGTGACAAGAGATTCAGTCAGTCATCATATCTGAAAACACATGAGAGGATCCACACTGGAGAGAAACCTTACAAGTGTTCACACTGTGACAAGAGATTCAGTCAGTCATCATATCTGAAAACACATGAGAGGATCCACACTGGAGAGAAACCTTACAAGTGTTCACACTGTGACAAGAGATTCAGTCAGTCATCATACCTGAAAACACATGAGAGGATCCACACTGAAGAGAAACCTTACAAGTGTTCACACTGTGACAAGAGATTCAGTCAGTCATCATATCTGAAAACACATGAGAGGATCCACACTGAAGAGAAACCTTACAAGTGTTCACACTGTGACAAGAGATTCAGTCAGTCATCATACCTGAAAACACATGAGAGGATCCACACTGAAGAGAAACCTTACAAGTGTTCACACTGTGACAAGAGATTCAGTCAGTCATCATATCTGAAAACACATGAGAGGATCCACACTGAAGAGAAACCTTACAAGTGTTCACACTGTGACAAGAGATTCAGTCAGTCATCATATCTGAAAACACATGAGAGGATCCACACTGAAGAGAAACCTTACAAGTGTTCACACTGTGACAAGAGATTCAGTCAGTCATCATACCTGAAAACACATGAGAGGATCCACACTGAAGAGAAACCTTACAAGTGTTCACACTGTGACAAGAGATTCAGTCAGTCATCATATCTGAAAACACATGAGAGGATCCACACTGAAGAGAAACCTTACAAGTGTTCACACTGTGACAAGAGATTCAGTCAGTCATCATATCTGAAAACACACGAGAGGATCCACACTGGAGAAAAAACTTACAAGTGTTCACACTGTGACGAGATTCAATCAGTCATCAGATCTGAAAACACACGAGAGGATCCACACTGGAGAGAAACCTTACAAGTGTTCACACTGTGACAAGAGATTCAGTCAGTCATCATATCTGAAAACACATGATGGGATCCACACTGGAGAAAAACCTTACAAGTGTTCACACTGTGACGAGATTCAATCAGTCATCATATCTGAAAACACACGAGAGGATCCACACTGGAGAAAAACCTTACAAGTGTTCACACTGTGACAAGAGATTCAGTCAGTCATCAGTTCTGAAAACACACGAGAGGATCCACACTGGAGAGAAACCTTACAAGTGTTCACACTGTGACAAGAGATTCAGTCAGTCATCACATCTGAAATCACACAAGAGGATCCACACTGGAGAGAAACCTTACAAGTGTTCACACTGTGACAAGAGATTCAGTCAGTCATCAGTTCTGAAAACACACGAGAGGATCCACACTGGAGAGAAACCTTACAAGTGTTCACACTGTGACAAGAGATTCAGTCAGTCATCATATCTGAAAACACATGATGGGATCCACACTGGAGAGAAACCTTACAAGTGTTCACACTGTGACAAGAGATTCAGTCAGTCATCATATCTGAAAACACACAAGAGGATCCAGACTGGAGAGAAACCTTACAAGTGTTCACACTGTGACAAGAGATTCAGTGTGTCAGAAAGTCTGAAAACACACGAGAGGATCCACACTGGAGAGAAACCTTACAAGTGTTCACACTGTGACAAGAGATTCAGTCAGTCATCACATCTGAAATCACACAAGAGGATCCACACTGGAGAGAAACCTTACAAGTGTTCACACTGTGACAAGAGATTCAGTCAGTCATCAGTTCTGAAAACACACGAGAGGATCCACACTGGAGAGAAACCTTACAAGTGTTCACACTGTGACAAGAGATTCAGTCAGTCATCATATCTGAAAACACATGATGGGATCCACACTGGAGAGAAACCTTACAAGTGTTCACACTGTGACAAGAGATTCAGTCAGTCATCATATCTGAAAACACACAAGAGGATCCACACTGGAGAGAAACCTTACAAGTGTTCACACTGTGACAAGAGATTCAGTCAGTCATCATATCTGAAAACACATGAGAGGATCCACACTGGAGAGAAACCTTACAAGTGTTCACACTGTGACAAGAGATTCAGTCAGTCATCATATCTGAAAACACACAAGAGGATCCACACTGAAGAGAAACCTTACAAGTGTTCACACTGTGACAAGAGATTCAGTCAGTCATCATATCTGAAAACACATGAGAGGATCCACACTGGAGAGAAACCTTACAAGTGTTCACACTGTGACAAGAGATTCAGTCAGTCATCATATCTGAAAACACATGAGAGGATCCACACTGGAGAAAATCCTTACAAGTGTTCACACTGTGACAAGAGATTCAGTGTGTGAGAAAGTCTGAAAACACACGAGAGGATCCACACTGGAGAGAAACCTTACAAGTGTTCACACTGTGACAAGAGATTCAGTCAGTCATCAGTTCTGAAAACACACGAGAGGATCCACACTGGAGAGAAGCTGCACGAGTGATCCAAGGCCTTTCCTCTGAGGAGGCAAAAAAAGTAAAAAAATAGATGACAAAATAATCACCATTACAAAAAACAAAACAAAGCAAATATTAATTAAATTGACTAGGTGTGGCGGGGCGGTGGGGAGCAAGGAGATACATACACCAACTCCTTGGTGGTAACGCTAAATAATAAGCTGACTACGCCACCCCTTTTTAGAGAAAGGGGAAATAACTACCCAATGGAAATAGGGCACAGGTTCGTTACCATGGAAGGCAAAGAGACGTGGATATCGGTACAAAAATGAATTTATTAGGTCACATGAATAGATAACTTTCCGGTTACCGCTGCAATGCAGAGCTTCACTCAAGTCGGTATAAGAGTGTTTGTCAACACACAGAAATTACATTAAAGCGGCTGAGGCTTACCCGTAACGGGTTGGTCTAGCTGGAAGGTGACTTATACACACACACACTATACACACCACACACACTCCAAGTGAGGTGTAAGCAGTTATACACAGCAAACCACTCTGTGCGAGAAATACCACCACCAGAAGGGCAGGAAAAGCTAGCCTCCCGATCCGGGGCCTATCAGCCTAAAATAAACACAAAAAAGAAGAAAAGAGACAACCAATATACATACACACTAATGCACTGAATATAATAAAAAGACACCAAACAAATGATACAATTACTTTCAAATGATTGTTGATGTAAAACACTCACCACAAATGAGCACTGACTCGTAGACAACAAAAAGCAAGCAAAATATTACAACTGAATAAGTTACAAAATAAACAAAATCAAACTAAAACAAAGACAAGAGACAAACTGAAAACGTAATAACTCAATACACAAACAAACAAAAAATAAAGAAAACAAACTAGTTGACACACCTGCAGCCGGTATCAATGGCTGACGAGCAAGACCGCGTGCACAGCTCAGGCACATACAGCGGTACTGATAAAGAGATCAAACGGCTTTAGCGTGAAAATAAAAACACGCATACGCATAACAGCAGAACAGCAGCGCCGTCTTGATGGCGCCTTTATGCAGGAACGATCTCCCCAGCACTCCCACTAAGACGGAGCACCCTCAAAGGAATCGAGCATCCTGCAGGTGATCACAACACTGCATAGAACGTACTATTGCTGTAGAGTTTTTCACAGCAGCTTGCGCATATGAATGCATTGAGAGGAAACAAACTGGAATAAAATAGACGCGAGTTACCACAAACACCACGAGTTCCACAACAAATATGGAAACTCAACCTACCTGGGGGTAATAACAGCCTGCGCACCACCGCGGAGTCGCAAACAAAACACTAGTTCAGCATTGAATGGCAGCGCGGCCGCGCCACGGGGGCGGAGCTAACAATGACGCATCCCCCGGTAGGTTAAACTTAGTTCTTATATAGGAAGGAATCGAGTTACTGATAGGCTCTCAATAAATACGTGGGAGGGAATTTACTCATCCTGCCACATAGGCATGCATGATATATCGTCAACATATCGTTATCGGCCGATAAATGATGTTTTTTGATTGTATCGTGATCAGTATTGGGGCAGTCGTGGCCTAATGGTGAGAGAGTTGGACTTGTAACCCGAAGGTTGCGGGTTTCAGTCTCAGGTCCGGCAGGAATTGTCGGTGGGGGGAGTGA
Source organism: Gobio gobio (assembly GCF_949357685.1). NCBI lineage: Eukaryota > Metazoa > Chordata > Actinopteri > Cypriniformes > Gobionidae > Gobio > Gobio gobio. Next base: position 86,414,940 of record NC_137097.1, read on the forward strand.
ATAACCAGCACTCTCCTCCACCCTCAATACCACAACTGAGGTGAGACCCTTGAGCAAGGCACCAGACCCCCAACTGTTCCCAGGGCGCCACAGCAATATGGCTGCCCACTGCTCTGGGTGTTTGTTCACTGCTGTGTGTGTGCACTTGGATGGGTTAAATGCAGAGCACAAATTCCAAGTATGGGTCACCATTCTTTGGCCACACTTCACTTCACTTCAAAATCTCTCGAATCTGCTTGTAGCTAATGACGTTACAGTAAAACACCACATGGTGGCGCTCAAGCAAAAAACGGTCTAACAGAGCACACATTGATGTGATGGAGAGGAAGTAAGTAGACAAAGGCTGCGTTCGAAACCGCATACTCATTGAGTAGGTACTCATTTTCAATAAGTACTTACTTAACGAGCGCTAAAAGAGTAGGTACTATATTGCCTGATCTCGTTAAGTATGAATGCGATCCGCACTTTATGCGCCATGTTGACGTTATCATGTGACCTACAACGTTATCTCAAGCACAACAACTTGAAAGACGAGTGACAGGTTTAATTCAACGATCTATAAATATCTTAATATTGATTAAACTTGTTAATTTTGTGGGCTTGTTGAAGAAACAGCTGCCCATTTATTTTTTGATATTAACCCTACTAATCTGACCCAGTTTTATCCTTACCAAAACCCACAATCGTGATCTCTTAAATATGTTGTTAATTTCTTTATTTTATATGCAAAACATTTCATCCACAAGCAAAATTGGCCTAAATCTCCTTTATATTTTCCTTTTTCTTTTTAAATTTAACTCCTGTTTTATCCCTCAAGCTTATGAAATAAAATTTAATTGCATTATGATGAATTATTCAAAGATATCTAACCTTGTTATTGTTTTTTCTTTGTATATAATGTATGCAACCCCATGATATTTGTTTTATTATTAGGATTGTTAAAGATACAACCATGTAATTATAAAATAAAAGATAGGCCTATGAGTGACAGGTGCAGTAACAGCTCAAAGCATCAATAACTCCACAGCCCGACCTGTGCAGTTTTTCTCAGAGTCTGCAACGAGGACGTCTTTCAGCTGCTCGAAGATCTCACCTTGGGAGAACACTGTTGATTTTATACTCTTAAAATGTAAGTTATCACTATTCAAAATTAAGATTACCTCAGAATGAATTGCATTGCTAGCCCACTAAAACACTTACAATAATAATAATAACAAATGCTGACCAATACTTAATTATATTACTTTTTTTTTTTACTGAAAATTATAGTTTTAGTAAAACAAGCAAAATGCAACTTGATGTCATATGACATAGCGATGCATGAAAATACACTACAACAAATGCAGCCGATGTGAATACCAATTTTCAGTCAAGCAATGAATAAATGCATGAGTTAATAAAATATTTTATTTACTGACAACAATAGGAAACATGAATTAATGAGTAAAAGAATGAATAAAAGTAAACATCACAAATGAATAAGTCACCATGAAACAAAGCTTTATTCAAACGTATTGTTCTAACAAACCATCACACATTTACAGGCGGTGAGCCCCACATCTGCTGCCATCTCAACACAGCTGTGCCAATTCTGTGGCTTTATGTTGATGAAGCAGTTGACCACCGTGAACACCTTCGCCTGTCCTATCCATCCATCATGTCCTCCTGTACCCCACAACCTGGAAGCAAGAGTGGAGAACATGTGCGGGACAATCTCTGACTGTTGATGTGTCTGCTCCAAACATCCGTGTGCCTGCTCTCCATCAGCATGACTACTTAAAACCTTTTACAATTCATGTTGTCAGCATCCCATTTCTTGCCATATTTGATTTAATATTTTTACAATTACATGCTATTTGTATTGTAGCTTTATGACTTTTGTGGTGTAGTGGGCTAAACACTGAACTGATAAGCAGAAGGTTTCCTTGAGCAAGGCTCAACCACAGGAGCTCTGCAGCAAATGCACAGACATCAAGAATCAGAAAAGTGCTGAAATAACTCTGTTTGAAATTAAAATAAAATAAAACTTAATATTTAAATTGATGTTTTATTCATTTCTGTAGTATACTCAAAGCCTTTGATGACAGGCTTCCTTCATCACCCTCTCTCCAGTCTCCACCAGATAAACACACACGTGCTCTTCTGCCCCTGTAACATCAGACAACATTCACGTTACCTGTATCTTAAACAACACCTTGATAAAAGCATAAAAGTTTTTGTGCTCAATACTACATTTAAATGTTGAGGTAGTTGCTGATGTGTTAATGTTCCTCAATTCATCAACAGTACTAATGGACAAATAAAAAAGATAACTTATGTTTAGTTACTTTATGTAGATTTATTAACATTACTGACGTTCAAGTAAAGTGAACATTGTTGACAACAGAACTACATTATAGCACACACACACACACACACACACACACACACACACACACACACACACACACACACACACACACACACACACACACACACATCACTCTGCTCAGATGTCTATTTCATGCTGTGATGTCATCTGCAATACTTATCGAAAATGTTCCTGTCAGATGTTAAATAAACATTTAGCAAACATCTTTATCTTTAAGTATATCGTTTATGTAAATCCACTTTGGAGACGTGTGTGTTACTGGAGCTCATACATAATAAAACATGTTTTTACAGCCCAATAACAACTGTACTATACTGTCTGTCGTCTTTACACCTTCAACAATTTAACAGTTTACTCTACAGTAGTTCAACAAATGTGATTTTAACACAAGGAACGGTGATTTTGGTTAGTAATACTCACATTTGATTAGCTTTTCTCCGCCTGACGTCTCCTTTCCTGTGGCCTCATGGGAAGGCAGGGATAGAAAAGTATCTGACGATGGGTACTTCACAATCTGGGCGGAATCAATAAGCCATCCGGGAACTTCTCGCCTACTCTTTTATGATTACTGAGGTTTCGAACATACTTCTCCTTTCACGTACTGTTTTCGCCTACTATATAGTAGGTAAGTAGGCATATTCGAGCGCAACAGTAGTATACGCACGTCTGAATCTCGCGAGAAATAGTCCAAAACCCCGGTAGTTCTCGCCTACTCTTTTATAAATCCTGTGGATTCGTACATACTTTTCGCTCGCCTACTGCTTTTTACATACTATATAGTAGGGAAGTATGCGGTTTCGAACGCAGCCAAAGGCTGTGTTTGAAATCGCTCCCTATACCCTCATTCACTATCCCCTACATTAGTCCACTGATATAGTCCACTTTGAAAACGAGTGAGTGATTTCGGACACTAAGTACACCGGAAAGGCTGCCGTTTTTGCAGTTTGTGCTTGTGCTGTTAGGCCGCTCCAGTAATAATGAAAAGATTTATCTTGAACTCTGCCACGGAAAATAGCATGTAACCTTAATCAAACAATATAATAATAATTTAAAAAAGGATCATTTACACCTGCATGCATGATATTGCGCTGGACCAGTGCGGTTCGGAAGATGGATGGATGATTGATTCAGCTGTGGGCACTATTTGAGGGTACAGCCATTTAGTGGTGTCCAAAACCATAGTGAACATTATTAAGTGCACTCATTCAATCCCACAATGCACCACAATAACGAGTTTACAACCAATGTATGCTTGACGGCTAGAGAATACACATAATGCACTGTGAGAGTCGCGCCTTGCATTTAATTAATTCCTGCGTTTGGCCAGGAGATGGCATCGACCAACACTTTTTAAGACCAATGATATTGGACCCACTCACTTTTCTCGTCTCTAATTGAGCACATGTCTGTTTACATACCCTGATAAACACTGATTATTACACACCTTTGGCGTGACATCTGGATAGCAGTCACAAACATCTAAATTCATGTTTCTTTATTCTCTTTTATACTTTGTATATGTCTTAATCTATTCAATACTTTCATTTATTTTCACTTTTCTAATATTTTCTTCATTTTCATTGAAAACAAATGCCTTTCCGATCTGATGTGTGATGGGGAAAAGGATCAGAGTGAGTTTGGCAAAAGGCGGATTCAAACCTCTGATCAATTTGCATCAAATCTTGACGCCATGGGATGAATTTCAAACGGCCCGCAGCGCGTCTATTAAAATGTATTATATGTGGCCCGCCACGGATCATTTACAAATCATGCAGTTTCACGATGTCGCCGCAAGGTGGCAGTACTAGACTTTAGGCCAGGGAAACAGCGCCCAAAGCGGAACGAAACAGTGCTGCTTGTGCTCTGCGCAACTCTCAAGCTCTGAGTCTGAACAAATGTGTTTACCTGCTGAGTGTCTCGATCACGCGACCACTAAACAGCCTGTGAGAAGTGTTTGAGTTCGGCACAGAGGTCTCCGGTACGAGCTGCGAATCTCTCTGTGATTTGATTTAAATCCAGTTAAACAGCCCTGACTTAATAAACAACACTAACGTGCAAATCAGCTGAGCCGATTCAAAATCATTTTCAAACAACAATTCGCATTTCGAATTTATCATGGATTTACTGTGGTAACACTACCTGTAACCGTGGTAATTTGTCAGAAATGTAGGTTAATATCTAATTTTATTTAATTTGTAACGTAGACATGTATTAAATGAGTAATAAAGGCCAAATTGCAGACTATTTTTTGTCATAAAGTTGTAGTTTTGTGCATTTGTATTTATATGTCTATAGACTAAATACCATTCTAGATATATATATATATATATATATATATATATATATATATATATATATATAATGTATATAATGTATGTATTACTTTTTGCCTTGTGTGCACTGCAAAAAATGCTGTCATTTAGTATTTTTGTCCTGTTTCTAGTCTAAATGTATCTAAAAATTCTTAAATCAAGATGTTACGAGATAAGTTAAATGACATTAGATATTTGTTCTTGTTTTCTGGAAAATAAAATTTAATTGAAGTGAGTTTTTGTTTAAAACAAGCAAATATATCTGCCAATGGGATAAGAAAAATAATGTTTCTGTTTGGAATCTTTAAGGAAGATTTTGGAAGATTATTTTTCTAATCCATTGGCAGATAATTTAGTTTGTTTCAAGCAAAAACTCAATTCATTTTTTTAATAAACCATTTTTAGTAAAAGCATCTTGATTTAAGAATGTTTTGATATTTGGACTGGAAAAAAGACAGAAATATCAAGTCAGAAAAGCACGTTTTGTAGTGTGGTTTTACCTGTGGTGATCTAAATAGAGCACTTATTAAATTTAAATTAGAATAGAGTTCTAACTCCGTAATAATATTAAAATTTCACCCATTAAAACTTTTTGTTTGATGAAAGTTTTACAGATATTGTTAAATATCTATAAATTTCCTGTGTCCTATCTCAAGCTGCTCTACTGTCAGCTCAAGCTGTGAGCTTGTCAAATATATATATATATAAAATAGAAAAGGGACCGGATGGGGTTGAGAGTACACCGTCTGGTTGAGAGTGAGAGCGATTCAAAAGCATAAGGAGTCATTTCTCGTTTGCTCTCGAAACGCTCTCACAGGACTTTATTGTCATACACCGATCGGGCATCGAACAAGCATATTCTCCAGCGTGTACATGTACTGTACACTCGTTATTGCGGTGCATTGTGGGATTGAATGAGTGCACTCAAAAACGTCCACTATTGTTTTGGACACCACTACAAATGGATGTTCACTCAAATAGTGCCCTATTTAAGGGTATAGGTATGGAGACAGATTAGACTCATTAATAATTCACGCAAAAAAAACAAGATGCACACACGTGTAGCCAATTTCACGTGCATAAAACCAAATTCATGTGCACAAAATAACTATTTACGTGTGCAAAATAAAATTATATATTCATAAAAAACATTTCACAAATGCAAAACACAATTCGTAGATTTACAACTGTGCACAAAAAGTTTCAAATGTTTAAAATGTACAAGTTCATCCTGTAATGTGAATGTGCAAATCGTCATTCGGGTGTGATTTGCTTTGGGTTTGTGTGTGTGTGTTTTTGAGACTTCCCTGGCAGCACTCGCCTCCCACCCAGATCAGTCATACTCTTTAGCCAATCAGATTTAAGCTTATCAATCGGCCAATCATAATCGTGTGAGGGCGGGCCCACCTGGGTGTTACGTAATTAGCTTTCGACCACAGTTAGAGATCATGGCTAAGCAGAGCTATGTGCAGTTTGATCGGTTCATTTCTGTGTTTAATGAAACTAAGAAGTTAGAGATCAGTTGAAGCGATAGTTTATTAAATATTAACAGATGTAAGCAACTGCTGTGGTAATCAGATGTCCCATATGAAGAGGAAATGATGCTTGTTTTGTTGTATTTTAGCTGCAGGTACAGAGACAGACAGCTTTTTTACATAGTGAAAAAATATTTTTATGAGCACTCATTGTTTAGTGATGAAGATATTTAGCCTTTTGTGCAACAGTATACAGTGTTAAATTATTATTACACACTTATTGTTCCCCTGTATTTTTCAGGATTACACACCTTTGGCGTGACATCTGGATAGCAGTCACAAACATCTAAATTCATGTTTCTTTATTCTCTTTTACACTTTGTATTAATGTCTTAATCTATTCAATACACATGTACTTTCATGTTCTGGAGCTGTATTGTCTTCTCAAGGTTTTTAATGTCACAGGACAATGTTGTGAAGCATTCATTTTACTTTGCCAAAAATCTTTGCTGATCAGACAAAGGTATACTGATCACACAACATTTTCATTTTTGAGTGAACTATCTCTTTAATCACGGCCAAGTCATTTCATATAGGTTTTATTCCCAAAGGATTCAGAAACTTTCAAATTAATAAAACATATACATCAGCTGTAGCAAATGTCTTTGAATCTTTTAATTCTGACATAAAACAACAACATTTAATAATGCTGCATAGCAGGGCTTTATTCCTTGAGTGTGTATTAATACAGTAACAATGCATGACGTTCAACCTCTTGTTGAAACAACAATCAAAATTTATATATATGCAGCTTAAAACAAAGATGCTCTCCAATGTATGCACTTCAATCCATAAATGATCATCATCAGTTGAATGTGTGGTGGACATGACATTCAGGCACAAACACACTGCTGTGACTGCTCTTTCCTAATTAAATAATAGAACAAGACCAAGTGAAAAATATCCAAAAACGTTATATTTTTAATAATCGTCCATACACAATCTCTCATCATTCAAACCATTGTTATGCCTATTAATAATTCTTTATGAAGTAAACATAAGAATTAGTGATGTTAACAGTGACACCAAAGCTCCGAAGCGTGTGTCAAAAAAATGAAACAATTTTCTGTGAAGCTTTGTATCGATGCTTGATTCGTTCTATCAAAATCACGTGACCAATGACGTCCGAAGCTTCGTTTCACACACACCCACGTGACGGCTTCATACTCTGATTCAAAAAGGTTTAAAGGGGTCATAGAATGGTACATGCACTTTAACAAGTTGATTATACGGAAATGTGTGTTGGCAGTGCCTGTACACAACCATCCTATAATGATAAAAATACATCCAGTGTTTTTTTTTAATCTCCTTATATATTTTCCCCTGTCTCAAATCGAGCCGTCTGATCGTGTGACGTTACACGGTGTTAAGCCCCTCCTAAGATTGTTGATTGACAGCAGCGTTTCAACACAGACCCGCCCTGAGCGAGCTGTCATCAGTCCGCCATTGTTGATCCGCTGCAGCAGAATGGCTCTAAGCGATTGTGGTGTTGTGTTGTTGGGTGTAATAACGAACACAGCAGTCATTTTGATGTTCCTAAATCCGAACCGCTGAAGACCCAGTGGCTGCTGAGTTTTGTTTTAGAAGGGAATATTCCCCCCCGATCAACGTCAATGTTTGCGTGAATCGTTTCTCAGCAGACTGCTTTATAAACGAGCGTCAGTATAAAGCAGGTTTTGCTAATAAGCTGCTCTTGAAAAAAGGATCGTGTTCCTGCTGCACCTCAGGAAGATGTGAGTGTAACGTTTTATTAACCTTTATATTAATCTTTGCAAATCGCTTGCACGCTTCACGATGAATGAGGCTAAAGTTTACAGGGTAAGTTACGTTACAGCATGCTTTCTGTGTATGACGCTCTCAATATAATTCATAATCCCACGTTTATAATGAACAACGCGTTATGTTTGTTATTACAAACTGTGTAAGTTACTCGGGTGATAAAGTTAACGTGGGAACACTACACTAAGCTTACTTTTGTACATGGTTTATAACTGTGTCTGTTACTGATTAAGAAGTAATGTAAAAAAAAAATCTTATAACATAACATCAATCTGTCAATGAACTAACACATCAGTAAACACATAGCAACTACGCTACTCTGCCAGTACAGATAGATCAAAGTGACATGACGTTAACCAACCATTCAGAAACGTTCGTCATCTGTTCCTGGTCCGACTCCGGTTCAAAATGATAAGGTTGCTCAGATGTGTCCTCAGAGACTCCCGTTGCCATTATTTCTCGAAAATATACCCTCAAATGTTGTCAAGGCAACACTCCACGTGTGTTGTGGTGTTGTGTCGGGTCGGACCGAACGCCCCACAGAGCAGAGGGGGCGGGGTCAGCAGAGCTCATTATCATTTAAAGTCACATACACTGAAATTACTTGCTGAAAACTAAGCGGGTTTTGACCAGGTAAAATGAGTGTTTTCTTACAATACTAATGAGAATTTTTAATTAAAGTATATTACAAACTTTTCATTTAGACACTAAAGAATCATATTAACTTGTACAAAAATGTCATTCTATGATCCCTTTAAAAATGCGCGACACGGGTTGTTAGAACTGTTGCATTGCGCTAGTTTATTGTTGCGAGACTTTGTCATGGTACTGAAATGTGGGGACACTTTCATTTGAGTTCGCCCAATAAGGTTGATAATATATTTGGCTTTTGTTCTGCAGCCCTTATATATATATATATATATATATATATATATATATATATATATATATATATATATATATATATATATATATATATATATATATATATATATATATATATTTGGGTAAAAGCCAGGCTACTTTTTTCCCCAACTTTGTTCATTTTCAAGTATTGGAAAAATTAAGTGGTTAAAAAATATTGTTGCTATTGGCAATTTTGTGAACCTATTTAATCTCTCTCTCTCTCTCTCTCTCTCTCTCTCTCTCTCTCTCTCTCTCTCTCTCTCTCTCTCTCTCTCTCTCTCTCTCTCTTTATATATATATGTGTGTGTGTGTGAGTGTGTGTGTGTGTGTGTGTGTGTGTGTGTGTGTGTGTGTGTGTGTGTGTGTGTGTGTGTGTGTGTGTGTGTGTGTGTGTGTGTGTGTGTGTGTTTCTTTGTGTGTATGCTCCTGCATTTATTTAGTCTACTTCCTTTATTCATGAGTTTTATTCATTCACAAACAGGAAAAATGTCCACATTCACAATACAAAATGTTATCTTTATTGGTTTGAGTTACTATGAGTATGCTATGGAACAGATTTAATTTAATTCATTCATTCATTCATCTATCCATTAATTAATTTTTGCTTCTAAGATAATGGTTGCAAAACATTTTGCGATACACAATCACTTTCACCAGCAGAGGTCCTCGTCAAGCTCTGATTTGAAAAGCTTCGAGTAATGAACCTTTTTCTGAGACAATTGTGCTGAAAGTCATCAAAGAAAGGCAAAGACGGGGTCGCGCAGATTATGATATAACATAAATTAATATTGTAATTTACTTTACTTTCAAATTTAGAACCATATAATAAGTATATACATTTACAAAACACACAGTATAGGCTATCTAAAACATATAATCAAAACGTTTTATTAGTTTACATATAAGTTGTATTGACTATGAACAGATTTGAAGCTGCACCTGTCATTCAATATGAAAATACATTTTGATTTGGTTAACTATGTGTAAATGTAGGCTATTCTTAATCAATGGTCTTTGTAGCGTCTCATCTCGTGCACTTTCTTTCCCAAGCGCAGCTACATAGAAAACATTCCTGAGGTAAATAAAGTAAAATATTACAAAAATGACAGCCCTCAGGTGCTTCTCAACACTTTTCATTTGTTTACATATTCATAAAATATAATATGTGTAACCATTCACTCTAGTTTGTATAATAACTATGAATATTCAAATGCTATAAACTCCTCCATCACAGAGCTGTTTAAAACTCTTCCCACGGCTCTGCACCATCTTTAGTTCGGACAGGTGATGCGACGCCGACACGCAATGGCAGTTGGGTGATTTTCACTCTCCACTTCCTGTGATGTATCGATGTTCCCTTCTTCCCTACGCCGTTCCCAGTGCCCTTCGAACTGAACATATTCGCACCCTTTGGATTGGAATCTCACTTGAGATGACGGAATACCCGTCCACTTCTGAGTCCACTCACGGTCGAATGGAACAAGGCCCGTCGCGACAAGGCAGGCAAACCAAGCAATTGCAAGACAATGACAGGTTAAGAATAAAATGAAACGACAAACTGTGTGAGCGCCCCATTGATAGTCAATGCAGTAAAGTGCAATAACACTGTTACCGGGATCCCCCTTAAGGGGCCCCTCTCAGTAGTCGCTGACAGCAGCCAGCCAACCACGCGATCTCTGCTGTCGGCAAAATACTAAATCTTCGGATTTGAAGCGGAATTTAATGCTTCAGGAAGCCAGAAAAGAAAAAAGAGAAAGGAAGAGGATGATAAGAAAAAACAAGATAGTGGTATGTGAAAAATGACACTGGATAAAATAGCTCTACTTGTCTTGGTGTAAGTTTGCAGCAGGTAGGCTAGTGTAAGAGTCGGTTTTGGTGCTAAGACAAAAGCTGAGATACACACCTCAGCAATTGAACAATAAAAGTCACTAATCTTGAGGAAAAGATCTCACAGAAACTGTGACAACACCCTGACAAACATTCCTCCCCCCTCCCCATTTTGCCCTCTCCTTGCCCTGTTTTCAAGTCACCAAATGCAGATATATCAGTGATGATGTTATTTGTAAATCTATTGTTTTATCCCTTTCATGTTTGATGTCTTTCTAAAGGTCTCGGTGCGAATGGTAAAATGGTCTCAGTTTCACTGCAGTCACTGGTAGTATTAGAAAGATTGGAAAACTAATGAGAATTCTGTTCTCCTTTGAGTAGTCTCTTCAAAGATATCTGATCCACTCCCCCAAAACCAGGTGGGGGTGTTGCAAATATTTACAACCCTTTTGTTCTAGTTGGAGTATTTAAGGCTGGATGTTCTAACTCTCTGGGGGAATATTCTGTAATCAGACCCCCCGTGCAAACTGCATGTAGATGTGCCAGACATGATGACTCTTTTAAATTATTTTCATATTGCTTTGCAATTGTGTTTTATGTTTTTACGCTGATCAGTTGTGTACCATGGATTCTTGTTTACTTATTTACTTTTCCGGTCTGGCCAAAATAAATGTTAATCTTGATTTATTCTGTATCTTTCTGAAATCATTATTTTATTCATGTCCATGCGGGGTAAGTAGGGGTTACCGCAGATCTCTCTGCCAGGGCAGGCCATACTGGGAACTCCATAGCGGGAGCATTGAGCCATGCATGAGGGAAAACCTGATTTCTGACTGCCACTGTTATCATAAGTTGCAGTTTCCGTGACTATCACTAAAATTACATGTTTTATTATGAGTGCACATGTGTGACTCACTTAGAGGTAAGATAGTTCACCCTGCAATCCTCTGTAATATCAGAACTGACTAATCTGTGACCGTTAGAGCAAGCGAAATCCGGACGCTTAGCCTATTTGAGACTCCGGGTCCCATGGAGGATAATAATATTTGAAAATAAGTGATAAAATAAGCGAAAAATCATTGATCTAAATTAAATCGCAACTAATCGTAAAATCAGCTGATAAACTCTCACACTTTATGGAGTCACTTAGAATTGGAGTCAGATAAAATTATTAATGGAGTCAGATTTAAAATGAGATATCAATAAATTAAGAGAACTTCACCGAAAGGATGAAAAGGCTTACACGCAGAATTCCTTTTGACCAATTTATTAGTATCCGGTTTTTGGGCTAATGGATGGAAATTTACACTAGCAAAAATATGTTTATGTTAGCTATCGTTACCTGCCTGACGGCAAATACTGCTTGTAACGAACAGTTAGTGCAACTTTTTTTTCGAACAGACGGAATGACATGAGATTGCTATAGCTTTGTAATAGGTTTTGATGAAAGTGGCATAGCATGCTATACTAACTATTATTTATGCCATGCATAAATAACCTGGAATAGTTAATATAGCATGCTATATTAACAATTATTATAAACATTATTTAACCAGAAAGAGGCAGAGGAACATGTTTTTTTTCATAGCTTATCTTAATGTGCTAGTGTCGGGATATACGGTAATGACAGTTTGCAAATATGACATTATTTTTTATAAGTTACCAATGGATCTTGAACAATTACTTTATTATGTGGCAATTTTTACACTGTTACATTTTGAAGTACAGTATCAGGACAACCCACATGTTTTACTGGTACTGTTTACATGTTTTACTGGTACTGCCCACATGTTTTACTGGTACTGTTTATTAACTATTTAACAACGTATTATAGTCATCTGTTGCAACTTTATAATAACCATCCAGATAATGTTTATAGACAGCCCAGCAAACAGGGGACGTCCCCCGGACGTTGCGAACGTCCGTTTAGGTCCGCAGTAGGTCCGCTTTATAACGTTCGCTGGCGGATGTTCGGAGGACTTCCCCATAATAACGTTCGCTGGCGGTGTTCGGAGGACGTCCCGATTTGGTCCGCTTTGTAACGTTCGCTGGTGGACTTTCGGATCTACATCCGCTTAATGTTCGCTGGCGGACGTTTCCAGGACATTTGTCCAGGCCAGTTTACGAAAGTCTATTTCTCTCCTCACCTGCCATTTCCATATGGGATAGCAACACTTGCAAAATCCAGTCGCCCATATGCATTGTCTTTTTTCATCAGACATGACACAACTCAGACAAACGAAAAATGTAACTAAAATAAACCCGTATTAGATTTAAAAGGGGATTTGTTTATTTCTTAAAATCCCTTAAATTAACTGTGATCAACGTATGCAACAAAAAAAATATATATATATATATTTTGTAAATTAACATTTTAGTGCAAGTAAACTATAGGCCTAAAAATATGATTTGAATGAATTGTAGGTCAATGTTACAAATAACTTTCATGTTACACTCGATTGCTCCTGTCTGCCTGCTGTGTCTGTTGCTCTGTAGCTCAAGTCTGTAGCTCTGTAGAGCCTTGCTTACGTTTGAATCTTTATTTTGATATTTCCTCTTTCTTCTACTGCTAAATATAACTTACTCATCACCATACATTGTTTAAAAATTGCCTATCACGTTAAATTTGACATCGCTAGTTTTTAATCTAAATCACCATCACACGTTAGCATTTCGCTAGCCTGTTAGCTTGTTATCTCTGCACCCGGGTCTCCCTTTTTCTGAGTTCATAACTTGGATTAGTAAATTGTGTCCAGCAAACGATTGTGGTAAGTGGTAAATTGGATTAATCAACAAACACGTTAAGTCATGTCTTCTCCTGTCATTATCACCTGCAGTGCATGTCGCATGTTTAGTGTAGGCTTCTCCGCTGGCGAACAGGGCTTCACATGTGATAAATAGGAGATAGTTAGACTGACGGAGAAGATTTCAGAATTAGAAACGCGCATCCATACTTTATCTGAGAGTAGTGAGGATGTAACAGCTTTAGACACTGATTTGGATGCGAATAGCTTAGTGAACTCTGTACATTCTTCGGTTCCGGCTGCAGGGCCCTCGCAGCAGGGAAACTGGGTAACAGTGAGGCAGCATAGTCGCAGACCAAAGAACCGCTTTTCCGTTCCGGTTAGAACATCAAACAGGTTCTCCCCTCTCAGTGAAGCACCCACTGAGTATCCTGTTGAAAGTGCCCTAGTCATTGGTGATTCTATTACACGGAACGTGAAGATAGAGACACCAGCCACCATAGTCACTTGTTTACCGGGAGCCAGAGCACCTGACATCAAAGGAAATTTAAAAGTGCTGGCTAAAGCTAATCGTAAATTCTCAAAGATTATTATTCACGTCGGCAATAATGATGTTCGACTTCGCCAGTCGGAGATCACCAAAATTAACATTAAAGAGGTGTGTGAACTCGCTAGTACGATGTCTGAGGCTGTTTTTTGTTCTGGACTGCTCCCTGTAAAAAGGAGTGATGAGATAGTTAGCAGACTATCATCACTCAATGGCTGGTTGTCTAAGTGGTGTCCGTAAAATAACATAGGGTTCATAGACAATTGGAAAAGTTTTTGGGGCAGACCTGACCTGTTGAAGAAGGATGGCATCCATCCCTCTTGGGGTGGTGCCGCTCTTCTCTCTAGTAATCTGGCACATAGTCTTAGAGCTAAACCTTGACTCACTAGGGCCCAGGTCAGGAAGCAGACAAACTGGCTAAACCGACCGTCTGCTAGCTGTCTCACGTTACCGGAGTCAGATAAATCCCAGCACATAGAGGGCCCTATTTTAACGATCTGAAACGCAAGTGTCAAAGCGCGAAGCGCAAGTAACTTTGTGGGCGGGTCTCGGCGCTGTTGCTATTTTCCCGGCGGGATAAATGGCTCTTGCGCCCGGCGCAAATCTAAAATGGGTTGGTCTGAAGTAGCTTCATTATTCATAGGTGTGGTTTGGGCGTAACGTGAATAAACTAGGGATGCACCGAATCCAGGGTTCGGGTTCGGATTCGGCCGAATATTGGGCTTTTTGACTGGGTTCGGTTTCTGCCGAACCTCAGAATTTATTTCCACCGAACCCGAACCCTAGGCTTGCACTATGCGCGCCCCGCTGGTCGAATTTAATGACGCCGCTGTTGAAAGTGAAAATGGAACTCATGAACAGAAAACGTGGCAGTAGCCTATAGCCTGCTTTAAGTCAAAAGAAGGCGATTCAAGTTGAGCTACGCGTTCAATTTGCAATGCCGATTTGTCTCGTGATGACAAGGACCCTAAACAACAGCCGCTGTTAAAACATTTGCATATGAAACATCCGAGAGAATACGAGTTGTGCATGAAGGAATCTACAGACAGCAGCCAAAAAGTATTTTATTTTACCGTGCAAACAGCCTATAGATCTATAGATCAGATAAAATATAAATAAAATTAGGCCTAATAAAATATATATAGGCTACTTAAATAATTACCAAATTAAGATGACAAAACGAAAATACACTGAATCCGTTAGCTTTGAAGAACCGGAATTAGGTTGATAATATACTATATATCTTTACATATATAGCATACTATTCTCTTAAAACCATAATTTCGTTATTTTTATTAACCCAAATAATGATTCATCCGCTAGGTTGCACGTGAGGGGGAAAAAATAGGTTCCTTCCACTTAAGAGTTGAGCTCTTTTTATTTTAATAGGCTATATCTCTTTACATAAATAGCCTACTATTTTCTACTTAAAAAAAAAAAATAACTTCGTTATTTTACTAACCCAGTGTTTTGTATGTGAATGCTGTTTCACGTGAATATAACCACAGGAGTGAAGCACAAAGCTTTGTTTAGCCTAGAAAGGAAATAATGGTCAGAGAGCACTTTTTCATTCTGTTTTGCGATCTGTATCTGGTCACTCGATTTTCCGTGAATTTTAACAATAGGCCTAGTCCATTTTATCCCAATGGACATGGACATCTCGTTTCTTTTCCCAACTCTTCACTCGCGTCGCACCCATTCGCAGGGGATTATAAACGTTTCTTCCTTTCGTTTGCTTATAATTAAGTCTATTATAACTATTCACATCCTTTACTGTGGGAAAGTATAAAAAACACTGTAGGACGAATACCTTTTTACTTCAAATTTTATTTAACACAGTTTGTTCTTGTTATTAAACTTGTTAAGGCGCGTCAAGTTTGGTTTTTTTGAATAGCGCATTTCACACACACGCCGGTGATTTTAGTTTCGTTTTCTCTGGCAGTGAATAATCACATTGCCTAAATGTCTTGACCCTGTGGAAGATAAAATCCGCTCTTCAGACCTTTTACAGCAAGTGTTGCTTTGCAACATCAGTAGAACATATGAAGACGAAGATATTCGTGAAGGTGTAGGCTATATTCAGTGTCCCATTCCTCTCAAAGCGCAGAGCGGTATATGACGCATCTTTGCGGGGAAATAGTATGAATCAAATATTTTTCTAACTGATATTTAATTTTCATATATTCTTGAGGTTACCATTATTTACTGAAAATCGTTTTTGTTTTATAGGCTGTGTTGTTTCACTGACGGAAGTGCTAAAATAAACACGCATGCTTATGGATGTTTCAGCCTCAAATGATTTCAAAATGTAGGCTATATAGGCTATCTGGCATAGACTACAGTATTTAAAATCGCATATGCATTAGTTACATTCTCAATTTAATTTACAGAGCAATTCCTGCTAAGTTTTTAGTTTAACTAATAGCCTACTATAGAAGTGGATTAGTGTGTGTCGCAGACTCGCAACGGGGGCGTGGCATCACGATGGTGGCGCTCCATCTTGATGTCGGCACAACCCTAGCGCGCGCCTCCTGCTCTCCGTTGGGTTGTTCTTTGAAACGACAGAGGACGACTCGGGGTAATTTTTCTATAAACCATCATGAAATAGCGGCGAGAAGAACATACACGACAAAGTTTCCTTTAGTAGTAAACTTGACCAAAACTGGTCAATAGCATCCCTACACTGCTGTGGACGTTGTTAACTTCATTAATGTGTTTACTGTGATAATGGACTGCGGACGGGAGTAGGATTCGGTATTCGGTTTCGGATTCGGCCGAATCTTAACCAGTGGATTCGGTATTCGGCCGAACCCCAAAAATCTGGATTCGGTGCATCCCTAGAATAAACCAATCCGAGCGTCATCCAACATTCCCTGTAAAAGCAGGTGCGCAAGTTCCATTATGGATTGCTATTATTATGGCGTATTTACCAGGCGCACGCCAGGAGCGGTTCACAGCCGAGGAGACTGATGTTCTTGAAAGAGCAGTGAAAGACAGAGAAGTTGTGTTGTATGGGGATGGGAGAAACCCACCCAAAATAGCGTCGGTTAAACAGGCGTGGGAGGAAATAGCCACAATTGTTTCATCAGCTGGCATCCCCAGGACGTCGCACCAGTGCCGCAAGCGCTAAAATGACATCAGAAGACGGGGAAAGTCCAAGCTTGCCAGCATCAATCGGGCACGCCGTGTAACGGGAGGTGGATCTGCCTCTACTCAGGACCTGACGCCAGCAGAGGACATCGCTGCGTCCACCCTCACCGATTTTTTTTCCTGGTTCTTGACGGACAAACCAATTTGTTAGATGTCCTTATATACATATATGTCTTGCCAGAAGTTGCCACTATTGGGCAAACAGGTCTCCTTAATTATTAGACTACAATTAGCCTGAATAATTTGTAAGCTAGATTTATGCCTATTTTTTCACATCTTCGTGGCACACCACAATGATTTCCGTCATCTCATGTGTTAATATTTTTTAGTGTAACAATTTATGATTTGCAAAAATAACTGTTGCATCTGTGTAGATTACATGAGCAAAGTGTATGCGCGTTGTGCACGCTATACATTATGGTCAAGCATGCGCCCTTAAAATAGCATAATGAAAAACGCGCAACGCGCCACTGACTTTAGACTAGGTTTTTTCTGGTCAGTGGCGCAATTGTTTAATGGAACAGCAAAATAGCACCAGGGATTGTTTGCGCCGGAACACGCCTCCTTTTTTGCGCTGAACCGCCCAGGTAGCGCAAGTTCATTCACTAGTTTAGCGACGTGCTTCTGTGGAGGGAAAAGCGCGCTTTGCGCGGGTGCAAAATAGGAATGACACATGCGTCGGTGTACAAAGTCAATTGCGCTGGGTGCAAGATAGGGCCCAGAGACTCTTTCACCTAGATATTATCATATAGAGACTGTGTCTGTTCCCCGAATTAGTAAATACAAAAAAACATCAAAACCATTCAACAGTAAAAATTTAATTGACGTCCAACAAATAAACAAAAGATATAATACAGATGAACAATTGATAAAGCTTGGGTTGTTGAATATTAGATCCCTTTCCCCAAAAGCGCTTATTGTTAATGATATTATTACAGATAATAATCTAGATGTGCTCTGTTTGACAGAAACCTGGCTAAAACCTGACGACTACATTACCTTAAATGAGTCCACCCCCCAAGATTATTGTTATAAACATGAGCCGCGTCTGAAAGGTAAAGGGGGAGGGGTTGCTGTAATTTATAATAATATCTTCAGTATTACTCAGAAGTCTAGTTTCAAAAATAATTCCTTCGAAGTTTTGGTGCTTTATGTAACGCTATGTAGTGTACATGATAAAACCCGTTCAACATTTGTGTTAGCTACTGTATACAGGCCACCAGGGCATAATACAGAC
Organism: Gobio gobio; assembly: GCF_949357685.1. NCBI lineage: Eukaryota > Metazoa > Chordata > Actinopteri > Cypriniformes > Gobionidae > Gobio > Gobio gobio. Next base: position 86,433,348 of record NC_137097.1, read on the forward strand.
TTTATCAAAGAATTTGCTGATTTTCTATCAGAGTTAGTACTGGCCGTAGATAAAGTACTAATTGTTGGTGATTTTAATATCCATGTAGACAACGGAAAAGACGTATTGGGATTATCAGGAGCCACTCATCGCCATAATCATACTTTAGACCTAATATTGTCACATGGAATAAATGTTGATACCGTTGAAATTCTGCAGCAGAGCGATGACATCTCAGATCATTACTTAGTATCATGTATACTTAATTTAGCTAAGGTTGCAAAGCCGCCCCCTCGCTTCAAATATGGCAGGACAATCACTGCCGCTACTAAAGATTGCTTTTTAAATAATCTCCCTCATCAGTATCATCTGCTCAGCATCCCAGATAGTATAGAAGAACTCGATGTTGCAACAGAAACTATTGACTCTCTCTTTTGCAGTACTTTAGACACAGTTGCTCCTCTGCGCTTAAAGAAGATTAAAGAAAATAGTCCAACGCCGTGGTACAACGAGCACACCCGGGCCCTTAAAACAGCAGCCAGAAAAATGGAGCGCAGCTGGAAGAAAACAAAATTAGAGGTATTTCGTAATTCGTGGAAAGAGCACATGATCACATACAGAAAGGCTGTAAAAACTGCTAGATCTGCTTATTTCTCAACTCTCTTGGAAGAAAACAAACACAACCCAAGGTATTTATTCGATACAGTGGCTAAATTAACCAAAAATAAAGCTTCAACTTCTGATGATTGTAAACAGCACAGCAGTAATGACTTTATGAACTTCTTCACATGTAAGATTGATAATATTAGGAACAATTTTTTAACCATGCTGCCGTCTACTACAGTATCACATCAGACAGAGCATTGTAGTGTCACTGAGGAAAAATTACACTCATTCACTGCTATAGGAGAAGAAGAATTGGCTAAACTCGTTAAATCATCTAAATCAACAACATGTATGCTCGACCCTATACCGACTAGGCTATTAAAAGAGATGCTACCAGAGGTCATAGATCCTCTTCTTAATATCATTAATTCATCTTTGTCATTAGGATATGTACCGAAAACTTTTAAGTTGGCTATTATTAAACCACTTATTAAAAAACCGCAACTTGATCCTACAGATTTAGTCAATTATAGACCAATCTCAAATCTACCCTTTCTGTCAAAAATACTTGAAAAGGCAGTGTCTTCACAATTATGTTCCTTTTTAGAAAGAAATGGTATCTGTGAGGATTTCCAGTCAGGATTTAGAGTGTATCATAGCACTGAGACTGCTCTCATCAGAGTTACAAATGATTTGCTCTTATCATCCGATCGTGGCTGTATCTCTCTATTAGTGTTACTCGATCTTAGCGCTGCATTTGATACTATCGACCACAACATTCTTTTGAATAGACTCGAAAATTATGTAGGTATTAGTGGAATTGCATTATCATGGTTTAAATCATACCTATGCGACCGTTATCAGTTTGTAGTAGTAAATGAAGAGATGTCACACCGATCGCAAGTTCAGTATGGAGTACCACAAGGCTCAGTGCTAGGACCGCTACTCTTCACCCTGTACATGCTACCACTGGGAGATATCATTAGGAAGTATGGCGTTAGTTTTCATTGTTATGCTGACGATACTCAGCTCTATATTTCTTCACGCCCTGAAGAAACTTACCAATTCACAAGATTAACGGAATGCATAGCTGATATAAAACATTGGATGACTGGTAATTTCCTGCAACTCAATTCAGAAAAAATAGAATTTTTAATTATTGGACAAAAAAGCTCCACAAGTAGTAACCTAGAATACTGTCTAACACTTGATGGCTGTTCTGTCAAGTCCTCGTCGTCAGTGAGGAACCTGGGTGTGCTCTTTGATACCAATCTTTCGTTTGAAAGCCACGTTTCTAGCATCTGTAAAACTGCTTTCTACCATCTTAAAAATATATCTAAATTATGGCTCATGCTCTCAATGCAAAATGCTGAACAGTTAGTTCATGCGTTCATGACCTCAAGGCTAGATTATTGTAATGCTCTACTGGGTGGTTGCCAGTGATGCGCGGGTTGATCCAAAATGAGCGGGTGCCTGCGGTCACCCGCGGTTACCCGCGGTAACGAGTCATCCAAAATAATTTTTAATGATATTCGGGTCGCGGTCGGTCGGGTCATCCTTATTTTCCTTTTGAATGTTGAGCGTTATTTTAATAAATACTGACGCGGGACAAAATGCCCGCTTTCCCAACACGTTGAACTGAGCAATGCCATTGTGCCATTTTAATAGGCTACTTTTAAACGCATATAGCTCAGAAAAGTCAGTTTTATGTATTTTCTGAGAGGGGGCGGGATTTTTGTTGTCAGGGGAGAGACGCACGCATCGATTAGACTGGATAAACACATGCAGCATCTTTGTTAAGAAAATGAAACAAAATAAATGAATAGCTAAATCAATCCATCAGGAGCACAAACTGTTCTTTTTCTGAATGCTGTATGATATAGTCTAGTAGTGTTATGTAATAAACATGTAATTTAGTTGAAGCTTCTATTCAAAAGCAACTACATCACTCAGCTGGCATAAGAAAGTGAAACTAGCCCTTATAAGGGCTTTCTCGCAGTTGACCTGCTGATGACCTTCAAGCCGGGTCGAAACATAAACATCGCGTTCATCAATAGTATGCATCTAGACAGCTGAAATGGAAAATGATGGGCCGCCTCAAGAACTGCCTGCTCTCGCCGCTGCACCTCTGAGCGCACGTCAGGGCCTGAAACATTTTCTCAATGGCCCAATGAGCTACGATGAGCATTTATTATTTATTAAAAAATGCGGGTCAGGAAGCGGGTCGGGTACAATATTTTCTTCTTCTTTTTTTGCGGTCCGAGTTGCGGGCGGGTTAGTTGAAAACGTCGGTCGGGTGCGGGTTGTTTATACATTGACCCGCGCATCACTGGTGGTTGCCCTGCTCGCTTAATAAATAAACTCCAGCTGGTCCAAAACGCAGCAGCTCCAGTTCTTACTATAACCAGGAAGTATGACCATATTAGCCCAGTTCTGTCAACACTGCACTGGCTGCCTATTAAACATCGCATACATTTTAAAATCTTACTTATTACTTACAAAGCACTAAATGGTTTAGCTCCCCAATACTTGAGCGAGCTCTTAACATATTATACTCCATCACGTCTACTGCGGTCTCAAAACTCTGGCCAGTTGATCATACCGAGAATATCCAAATCAACTGCAGGCGGTCGATCGTTTTCCTATTTAGCACCTAAACTCTGGAACAGTCTTCCTAACATTGTTCGGGAAGCAGACACACTCTGTCAGTTTAAATCTAGACTAAAAACACATCTCTTTACTGTGGCATACACATAAAACACTTTTTCAATGAAATGATTGTTAGGCTGCATTAACTAGGTCAGCCGGAACCGGGAACACTTCCCATAACACCTGATGTACTCGTGACATCATCAGAAGAATGGCATCTACGCTAATGATAGTCTCTCTGTTTATCCCGAGGTTTACTGCAGTCAGCCGGATCCGGGCCGGATCCGGATCAGATGCTGGACCTGCGCTCAGAGAAGACCAACACAGGACCCTGAAGTGTCTGAGAGACCGTGATTAGACGCCCCCTGCAACTGCCTCATCGACACGGCATCTCAATAAACCCGTCTCCGGCGTGATGACTGAGATTGTTTGAATATTACAATTAAATAATACTTAAATCGATATGTCATCCTCAATAAACCCGTCTCCGGCGTGTTGCCTCAGATTGTTCGAATATTACAATTAAATAATACTTAAATCGATATGTCATCCTCAATAAACCCGTCTCCAGCATGTTGCCTCCGATCATTCGAATATTGCACTTTAATAATTATTTAATCAACATCATCCTCAATAAACCCGTCTCCAGCATGTTGCCCCCGGTCCCTTGAATATTCTGATCTATTATGACCTCTGAGCTGTAAAGCTGCCAGAATAATAATAATAATACGCTGTTTGTTAATTGGCCAGAGGAGAACTGCCCCCCCGACTGAGCCTGGTTTCTCCAAGGTTTATTTTACTCCATTCTGCTCCTATTGGGGTTTTGGTTTCCTTGCCACTGTTGCCTCTGGCTTGGCGTGCTCAGTTGGGGACACTAAATTTTTCAAATAAACATCGAAATAAATCTAAATAATAAACTAAATTAACCATTTAAACTAAATTACTGATCGAATTATTGATCTAAAGCCCACACTGTCGCTGTGTGATGGTTGAGATGGGCTGATGACATCAGCGTTTTTTCCGGAGTGGCTATGCGGCTGAATAAAATTATGCTGCATTATTTTCCTGTTTAACACTGTAAAGCTGCTTTGAAACAATCTACTTTGTGAAAAGCGCTATATAAATAAAGTTGACTTGACTTGACACTTACCAGTATCACTATCATCAAATCGCGAGTTTGTTTTCAGCAGTAATTTAAACATCAAAACACGATACCCTTCAATAATATAATTAAACATAGGCTACAATTATTATGTATTCCACATGCATGAAGGAAATAAGGTTGAATCTCAGGAGCTCTAAAATAATGAATCGACTTCAACTGATGAATGCAGTCAAAGAAAACGTGAAGAATGAAAAACCACATTGCTGGAAAGAAAGTGGAAATAACAGGTAAGAAAAATATAATTTTCCTATTTTACCTGGTCAGGTGAAGGTGACTTTTTTTATTCAAGAAAAGTGATTATAGGACAAATATTTTTACTGCTTAATACTTAGCGCACAAGCTCAAATAACAAAACTAAACAAAATGTTGTGTTGTTGCAGTTGAAACCGTCTATAGCCACACTGGGAGAAACAAGCAAATATCGATCAAATGCACCTGACCGAGTGACGTCATTCTTTAAAGGCACGCGCAGCATGTATCCATGGCAACGCTTAGCTGCGTAGAGACAGTTAACGGTCCTGCCGGATTTCCTCAGAGGCGGCTTTGAGTTCTCTTTCGTCGGTAGAAAAGGTATTTATAATTTTTGATTAGTAGACATTAGCTAACATAACCATTGTTAATCTTGTAATGTTTAAAATATGAACATTTAACCTTTTAAAACGTTTGCTGAAGTTTTCCATGGTGTAGTAGCCTACAGCTGCTAACCATTATGCTAGCACTTCGAAGCTATAACGGTATGTTAAGCTGAAATGAGACGACATTATCTGATATTGACAAATATAGGGATTAAATATCGAACTTTATACAGTAAATATACTGAGTATAAAGACAAAGCCCAAATTGGGACAGCCGTTATCTTCCAATATGCGCTGAATATAATATTAGGCTAATTTGGACCATGGTCTATCGAAATCAAAATAGTCAACTGTTATGTCTGCATCAATATGCTATACTAACACATAACATTCTGTTTTGTTTCAGATCATGCATAGAAAGAACCGGAGACATGGCTGCACTGGTATGAACTGTTTTTACTCGGCATGCTTGCATGATCAACATACTACAGCACGGGAGTGCCCTCTAGCGGCCATCAGGTATTATAACATTAACCCAAATACATTACATCTCCTCCCTCCTTATTCAAACTACACCGCTTTCATTTCAACATAACAACATTAAGTCAACTTAGGAAATAAGTCAGGTCACAATTAGTAGTTCACTAAATGTTAACTTAACTATTCACCTCAACAATATGCAACACCTTTAACATATTCTTCAGTGTATATTCACTTGTCCCCCAGCCAGTGAAGCAAATAAATCTTCAATTCGGGGTAATGGATAATGTTCTGCACACAGAGCTGGGTTCACCGTTATTTTGAAATCACCACAGATCCTAACATTGCCACCCTTTTTGATTACTGGCACAATCGGGGTTGCCCATTCACTGAATCGCACAGGTGCGATAATTCCTTGTTTCAGCAAGCGATCAATTTCTTCCTCCACCTTGTGTCTGATGGCATACGGTACCACTCGTGCTTGGCAAAATTTTGGTTGAGCTCCCGGTTTCAGATTTAAGGTAGCTGTATACCCATTGAATGTCCCTAAATCTTCTCTAAATACTTTAGCATACCTTTTAAGAAGACTATCCAATGTCCCTTCATTAACTCGATGCACTGCTCTTACAGTTTTGATCTCACGCCAGTCTAGACGAATTCTCCGAAGCCATTCTCGTCCCAACAGAGGAGCTGCATTTCCTGTAACGACATACAAGGGTAAACGTACGCTTTGTCTGTTCAGCTTGACACGCACTTTGATGACACCTTCAGGCGAGATGACTTCCCCTGTGTACGTCTTGAGGACAACGTTCGTCTGACGTAGTCGAACATGGCTCAGATTATCTCTGTACAATGCACTCGAGATAATGGATACCGCTGCACCAGTATCCACTTCCATCTCAATTGGCAAGTCCTCAATTTTTGGTTGCACTTTAATTACAGATGACACTGAATGAGTTTCACTTTTCATTTTGTTCACCCGTGGAGAATTTCGCAGTGTTGTTGTCACTTTGTGTAAAGTCAGTTCCGTATCCGTGTCCGAATTTGTCTCCTCCTCACTCTCATCCATGTCAGCATTCACTCTGGGAATTGGTCTTTTCTTCGTCTGTCCCTTCCATTTTCCACTTTTACCTTTTTCTGTAGCTGTATGTGTTTTCTTCTCTGTCTTTTTACCTTTACACATCCGTGCAATGTGGCCCTTCTTTCCACAATTGTGACACATTTGATCTTTGTAAAAGCACTCATTTTGAATATGGTTGGGCTTTCCACATCTATAACATTTCTCTTTGGGCGATTCTGATGACAGAGACATGGCGTTTACTTTCAATGAGTTGCTCAAGTGCTGGGATTCTCTAGATACAGCCTCCATTGACATCGCTATATCCACAGCCTTTTTATATGTGAGCGCCGATTCAGTCAATAGTTTCCTTTGTATTGACTCGCTAATCAGGCCACACACGAATCTGTCACGCAGCGCATCATTTAGATTGTCGCCAAACTCACAGTGCTCCGCCAGTTTCTTTAACACCGCCACATATTGTGCGACACTTTCCCCCTCTGCTTGATTCCGTTTGTGAAATTTAAACCTCTCAGCAATCACAATGGGTCTGGGGGTAAAATGTGCTTGGAGGGTGTTCACAATCTCATCATATCCCATAGTCCCGGGCTTAACTGGTGCAATGAGACTGCGTAAGAGTCCATAAGTCGATGCCCCCATAACACTGAGGAAAACTGGCACTCTTTTCTCTGCGCTAATGCCATTAGCCTCCACAAAGTGTTCAAAACGTTCTACATACGTAGTCCATTGCTCTCTTGCCTCGTCGAACGCCTCGACATGTCCGATGATCGTAGCCATCCTTTCACTTTGACCGACGGCTTTGTATTGACAGTGGGAACTTTATACTCGTCGCCAATTTGTGTTATGTCTGCATCAATATGCTATACTAACACATAACATTCTGTTTTGTTTCAGAGCATGCATAGAAAGAACCGGAGACATGGCTGCACTGATATTAACTGTTTTTACTCGGCATGCTTGCATGATCAACATACTACAGCACGGGAGTGCCCTCTAGCGGCCATCAGGTATTATAACATTAACCCAAATACATTACAACAGTCTTTTTTTTCAATGGACAAACGATGATACTGGACAAAAAATCATAACACTACTGAGTGTGTTCATTTTGTTGTTTTAGGTTAGAACCCAGATAACAATTTTTGGTTCCCAGAGCGTTCTCAGAACGTTCCCAGAACAGACATCCTAACGTTCTCTATTGGTTAGCCAGGAAAGTTTTCTTTACATAAATAGAACGTTCCCTGTTGGTTTGGAGAACGTTCCCCTAACCTTCCCAGAACGTTCCCGGAACGTTCCCCTAACCTATTTACTCCGATATAATTTACCCTGCTGTGCGTCAGTAATCGTCCAGCAATGCCCGCGTCCCATATGGTATAAGCGGCATGGAAAACGGATGAATGGACGTCAATAATCAGTAGCCTACTACAAACCATGTCTTGTTTTGAACTTATTTAATCAATAGAAATAATTCAAGCACATAAACCTTCATATGGAGGATTAAATAAGATTGAATTATGCATTTCGTAACTTGTATCACTGACGACACCTTCTACCACAACCAGGTACGTTTAAGTGCCAAATAACAATGACTTCAACACAATATGTGGTTTTAAAATATGAATTTTATTCACAGACATTAATAATGAATAAAGATTACTTTAACTGGGATAACTGCATTATTTTCTTACCACTGAATTAACGGAACGTAGCCTTCTCTCTTTTGGTCAGTAAACCAAATCTCCTCGGTTAACATCATGTTGTCTTCAATTACTTGTCAAATCTCTGTGAAATCACACTATTTACACTGGTATATTTATTAATTATAACCCATTATTAAATAAAGATCGATAAACTAATGTTAGTTAGTCGGTAAAAACGAAATGACCGTTAATTTTTAAATTACGCGAGTGCGCGTCTTTCTGTGGATGACGAAAGAAAGCGCGTGCTGGAGAAGCGCGCACAGATCAGAGGCGCGCAGTAACGAAACATACAAATAAACCTGCGTATATATTATAAAAAAATGTAATCTAAAAATAACCTGCAGGGAACGTTCTGGGAAGGTTCTCTTTAGGTTATAAAATAAACCCCACAAAGAACCTGCAGGGAACGTTCTGGGAAGGTTCTCTTTAGGTTATAAAATAAACCCCACAAAGAACCTGCAGGGAACGTTCTGGGAAGGTTCTCTTTAGGTTATAAAATAAACCCCACAAATAACCTGCAGGGAACGTTCTGGGAAGGTTCTCTTTAGGTTATAAAATAAACCCCACAAATAACCTGCAGGGAATGTTCTGGGAAGGTTCTCTTTAGGTTATAAAATAAACCCCACAAATAACCTGCAGGGAACGTTCTGGGAAGGTTCTCTTTAGGTTATAAAATAAACCCCACAAATAACCTGCAGGGAACGTTCTGGGAAGGTTCTCTTTAGGTTATAAAATAAACCCCACAAAGAACCTGCAGGGAACGTTCTGGGAAGGTTCTCTTTAGGTTATAAAATAAACCCCACAAATAACCTGCAGGGAACGTTCTGGGAAGGTTCTCTTTAGGTTATAAAATAAACCCCACAAATAACCTGCAGGGAACGTTCTGGGAACGTTCTCTTTTGGTTACAAAAACACAACCAATAGAGAACGTTCCCAGAACGTTCTTATTTGGTTCCCTACAAAAATAACCAAACGGGAACCATATGGGAACGTTAGGGGAACGTTCTGTGTTTATTGGGAAGCCAAGTGGAAGAATTGCTATCGGAACATCGGACTAACCCCACGGCTGACAACCAGAGACGCACGCGCACACACACACACACACACAGCTGCCTGCTGCAAACACACACACATACACACACGCGCGCGGGGAAAGAGCACATCACCTTTACAACTGTTCAATTAAAATAAATGTACTTTGTTCCTTACAATTCATATGTGTCTGTTTTCTTTGGTTTGCCGAAATATAAAATAAAATGCTGCTAAAGTGAAAGTTCCCTAAACGTCCCAAATGGCCGCTGGACGTCCTGTGAACGTCCTCATGAACCAGAGGACGTCTTTGAGGACGTTCGCGGGACGTCAAGAGGACCCTACACATTGACGTCCGGGGGACGTTCGCTGAGGCCATTTAGGGGACGTTTTGGGGACCTTTTTTTGTTAGCTGGGAGTTTACAAACCAACTATTAACCCTTAAGTATTCCCTAAGTGTTAGGAATATCTGGTCTGTCTATCTATGTAAATGTAATGTTTATACATGTTTAAAAAATGGTTACTTAAAGGTTTACATTTTTTTTTAAATGCTACAGTGTTTTTTTTTTTGCAAATGTTTTCAAATTTTATGCACAGTAAATGCAACAACAGTATTTGCACTGTAAACCTTTTTATTTATATAAAGTGTGGGTGAACTTAAACTGTATGGCTATGCTGCGGTTCCTGTAGGCTTCGCGTGCGTGCGGGTGGGGGGTATTGGGGGGGGGTGGGGGGGGGGGGGGGTTGGTCCAGTTTGCTTGGGGCCCCAAAATTTCTTCAAACGGCCCTGAATGGAACGCACCAAGATGTTCGCATTCCGCGCCATTCCTCGTTGGAACTACAGTTCCCAGCAGACATTGCGTCTCTGTTTCCGATGACGCGTGTGAAAGAAGATGGCGGCGTCCAAAGATCCGCACGCGTGCGTCATTCCTGGAGGGTTTACTGGTAAACATTCATTCATTAACGCTTATAACATTTATAATAGCGCGCGTGTGTTCGCGAAGATGATAGTAACGCTCCAGTTAAAGTCAAGCTTTAATAAATACTCACTCTCTCTGTGTGTGTGTGTGTGTGTGTGTGTGTGTGTGTGTGTGTG
>NC_137097.1:86446204-86453704 GCF_949357685.1 Gobio gobio
GCCTGGTTAAAACCAGACCATTCTCAGTAGTAACTGAGTTATGGTCTGGCAAAGCTTCATAGACAAATCATCTCCAAAACCACATATTAATGTTTAATATATTATCTTTTTAAATGTAAACGAAAAGAGGCAGGGTGTTTTATACTTCGTTCTATTATAAATATATAAGATTATCAATGTAGGCCTAGCTACGTGTTGCCTGAACCACATTCGTGTGGCTGTTATGTTTAAAGCTCCTGTTCTTCGTGATTCCATTGTTCAAACTTTAGTTAGTGTGTAATGTTGCTGTTAGAGCATAAATAATACCTGTAAAATTATAAAGCTCAAAGTTCAATGCCAAGCGAGATATTTTATTTAACAGAAGTTCCCTTTCAAAGCCTACAGTGAACGGCCGGTTTGTTCTACATCCTGTACATCCTGCTTTAATGACGTCAGTAGAGCAGTATGTCGACTAAACTCCGCCCACAAGAATACGCGAAAAAGGGGGCGTGGTCTTGTTGCTCCCGCGTGGAGAAGAGGAAGTGTTGCGTTCGGTTGCGTTCGTATAGTTTGTTTGTTGCCATGTCGTCGAGACGCTGTTATTTTCATCCCGGAGTCAAGTCACCTTTGCTTGGCTTTCCCAGGGCCGCTGTACTGAGAGATCATTGAGCGCATGCTTCTCCGTTATGGTGAGAGGCGAGACCTTTCCGGTAACGTGCGCTCTGCGTGCGCTAAGCTGCTGTCCAATCACAACATGGGAACCGCTGGCCCAATCAGAACTCGTTACGTGTTTCTGAAGGAGGGACTTCATAGAACAGGGAAATCTTTCAAGCCGTTTTTAGGACAGTGAAAACAGTGGTATACAGATCAGTACATTGTGTGAAAAATACTGTGTTTTTTTACACGCGAAACATGAACACATGTTATATTGCACACTGTAAACACAATCAAAGCTTCAAAAAAACACGAAAAACGGGACCTTTAAGATAGATTTTTTTTTATGAAATGAGGCATTGGTGTTTTATGACATATTTCGTACGCAAACTTCTGACTTGCGTTCTTGACAGTATCACTCAGTATATATTTGTATATTTTAGGCTACAATAAAACAAAATAAATGATAAAACACCACTCTACCTCTTTTAATTTTCATTAAAAAAAATATTAAACATATTATAGCCACACAAATGTAGTGCAGGCAATGCATATTATCTTCAATGCATGTTTATAACAAAACAAAATATAAAAAACCCAGCCTCTTTTCGTTTACATTTTTAAAAAAGCACACACATTAATGTGTGCATAATATAGGCTATGATTATCACTGTAATAAATGAAATATGACATAAAACACAACCCAGTCTCTTTTTGTTAAATGTCAGTTTATGTGTGATCAATAGCCATTATAAAAGTAAGTAAAAGGTATAAGAAGCTATACAATAAATAAAGCAATTCAGTCAAACAAAGTCAGCGCTAGGAGACTACAACGGGAAAGTTTAATAGCTTAAAAATATAAAGTTATGAAACTTCACTTTGCCCTCAGACAAAACGATCTGTCAGGGAACAAATGATAGATTAATGAGAGCAAAGATCAGCCGTTAGATCTACACAAGATGAGAAAATCATATCTTATGTTTAACCACTAAAGAGACAGAGCCAGCGGCAGACGGCAGAAGGACTGGCCGAGGAAAGGCTGCTCTCACCAGGGTTAATGAGCACTGAGAGCCGCTGATCTTCTGGAGCTCACAACTCCGAAAACGGCAGATCAAATTTTCAAGAAGGCGCTCTCTTTATAAATAAACCTCAGATTTGAGCTTTAAACAACTACATTCTCGCCTGAAAAGAACTATATTTTGTAAAACATTAACACTACCAGAGGACTCTCGCTAAGACCCATTCGTTTAGCCACCAAAGGGCCAAGCTGGTATCAGACTCTTGCCGAATCCAGTCGGTAAGACAGCGATAACATCTTTTTTATATATGAAGGCTTCGAGTGTTGTTCTTTGCTCGGGTTTTAACGAAAAGAAAGTTTAAATCGCTTAAAACAGACGCGATAGCTGATTCGCTCCACGGCGGCAAATCTGCTTCACCGTCGCTGCGCTGTCGTCATCGTGTAAAGCCCGCCCCAACGTTTCTGATTGGTGCCGCGATTTCTAGGGCTTAGAAATGGGCTTGAATGGACTCTTTGCCAGACTACTTGCAGAGCAAATCTAAATTTGCCGGAAGTTGTCTGGGTTTTCCCAGGCTATGAAAGTGCTGAAGGATTTCATACCTGCACGTCCGGCTGTTCAGCTTCTTACTGTGATGAAGAGTCGCCTCAGCGTGCACGTTTAGATCCATAATCTGCCCCTGGCTGATGTTCACCTGCTCCCCCAGTGTGTGCCCAGTTCAGCTGTATATTACTGTTGCTGCACAAGTCATTCAGATCAGGCCAATCCGAACGCACTCCGAATCCCGTAGCCCTGGTGTCCAGCTTTCCCGCTAGGTTTCTTTCGGAAGCCGAGGAAACCCGATTCCCCGACTGCAGAAAAGCAGACCTTACGTTTGCTCAGATCCAGCATTAATGAGCGCCGGGCGACTTCGCCAACCGTAAGGTCGTCGTTATTCAACATGTGCAGTAGATGCTGTACTCTGGTCGCTGTATAAATCCATTCAATGTTGGGAATCCTCAGTCCGCCTTCGGATTTGCTCATAAAGAGAATACTTCTTGTCGTGTGTGTATTAAGATTTAACCATTTTTCTTACCAGTTGCACAGTCTTATTGTTCAGCTCCGTCAGATGTGTTTTAGGGATGTGGACGTTGGCAGATGCTGGATCTTAGATAGTGCTATATCCCGAACGGCCTGAGCTTCATGCAGATCGGGAGAGGACACTGGTCTATCAGGTCTAGTCTAGATATCGCTCACTTGCTCTTGCCATTCTCCTAAATAACTGTATGATTCATGTCTTGACTCTAATTGTGCTTCTGGTGATTGTAAATGATGGAGGCTGATCATACTTGGCCTATACCATCTGTTGGTATTTATAAAATGCACTTCATAAATAACCTTGTATATAGTGGGGAGCAGCGATATATCCCTCTACATCTTCTGGAACGTTGTTTTTCTTGGGGATCCTATATATAATAGCCCCCTTCCAGGAATCGGGAACTTTCCGGTTGTTTAAACAGACATTAAAAATCTGAGTGAGTGTCACTATTGAGAATTGTTTTGTTGCCTTAACCCTTGTTATGTTGCGGGTCAATTTGACCCGTTTTGAATTAAGTTGTCAGAAATATCATTTAGCCTATGTTTTTTTCTTTAAATTTTGTGACTTTTTCTCATTTAGGGTCATGAACATGCATGCAAAGTTTCAACACGCTGATGTGTTTTGACATATACACACACATTTACTGTTACGTTCGTGATGTTCACGGGTCAATCTGACCCGCATATTTTAATGTTCTAAGGCAATTGTAGAGACCCAAAATAATAACATTTCTTGGTTATATTTTGTTATTTTAGTATTTTATTAACCTATGAAGCTAAAAAATTAGCTTTTCCCCATTCTTTTCAATACAGAAATATTTTTTGTATGCCACAAATGGTAAAAATGAGCTATAATTTCTTTTTTTCAATTTATCTGAAATACTATCTAACCTTCATTGTTTTTCTTTAAATTGTGTGACCTTTTCTCATTTAGGGTCATTAACATGCATGCAAAGTTTCAACATGCTGATGCGTTGTGAAATGTTCATATCAAAATTGTATACACTCCTGCTGTTTGTGGGTGTATTTGACCCGTATAGGACAGATATTCAAAAGTACAGTACAGACACAAAATACAAAACACTGTGTGTGTCAGAGCTCTTCAACTCTAGTCCTGAAGTGCTGAGATTAACAACTTCATCAAGCTGTGTTTTGAAATCGGCCATCACTGTATAAGTTGTAAAAGTAAAGTTTAAAACAAGTTATAGAAGTTTATGAATATGTAAAATATATAACATATATTTTTATATATATATAATTTATATAAAATATACATTTTACAAAACATGTTCAATTCTAAAACCTCAAGAAAATCAAAGCTAAATATCTGAACAAATTCTGTGCCAAATTTTAGGTTGATATCTCAAAAAAGGATGTTTTTGTGCGCAGTACCAACGTTTTCCACTAGATGACATGTAGACTCTTGGATTTCCATATATGGTTTGAGTGATCTGAACGTTATATTTTCATACTTTTCTAAATATCTATGAAGTAGACATCCTATTGAGAAGTAGTTTGGGTAGTAATGTTAATATTTGATTTGAATTCAATCTCTAAAATGCATATAAAAAACGATATGGAAAGAGTCAGAGCGTGTGTTATAGTTTGGCACCGCATCACACTGTGTTTTTTCGTACTGTGATTTTTGGGGAATTGTATTGAATCCAATTAGGGTCAATTTGACCCGGACCATAAGGAGTGTGACCAGAAATCCAACAGTACACGAGGGTTAAGTACTTCATAGGTCACACCGTCTGCACCACATGCTTTGTTGTCCGGGAGGCTGCAGAAAACGCCTGAAATCTCCTCTGTGGTGAAGTCTGAGGTTATGGGATGGCACCTCGGGTCTTCCAGGAGGACTGCTGGTCTGCTGGAGTATCTGTGCTTGTTGGCATTTCACAGCATACTACTCATAAACTTTATTGACGTCGTTTATCGCAGGTAATCTAGGCAAGTGCTGTTATTTAGAATAATATCTATTGCCTTACTCCTACGGTGTTCCCAAAGCTAGTTCGTTTCCGCTTACCACTCTGGTTTCTCTCGTGCTGCTGGAATTTGTCGCTTTGAGCGCCGGCTGGATGGTTTCCCGTATGAAGCGCAGCTGCTGATTTATCCATTCAGTGAGCGTCTCTGGATCAGGCCTCGGTGAGCGTCTCTGGATCGGGCCTCAGTGAGCGTCTCTGGATCGGGCCTCAGTGAGCGTCTCTGGATCGGGCCTCGGTGAGCGTCTCTGGATCGGGCCTCAGTGAGCGTCTCTGGATCGGGCCTCGGTGAGCGTCTCTGGATCGGGCCTCGGTGAGCGTCTCTGGATCGGGCCTCAGTGAGCGTCTCTGGATCGGGCCTCGGTGAGCGTCTCTGGATCGGGCCTCGGTGAGCGTCTCTGGATCGGGCCTCGGTGAGCGTCTCTGGATCGGGCCTCGGTGAGCGTCTCTGGATCGGGCCTCAGTGAGCGTCTCTGGATCGGGCCTCAGTGAGCGTCTCTGGATCGGGCCTCGGTGAGTGTCTCTGGATCGGGCCTCAGTGAGCGTCTCTGGATCGGGCCTCAGTGAGCGTCTCTGGATCGGGCCTCAGTGAGCGTCTCTGGATCGGGCCTCGGTGAGCGTCTCTGGATCGGGCCTCAGTGAGCGTCTCTGGATCGGGCCTCAGTGAGCGTCTCTGGATCGGGCCTCGGTGAGCGTCTCTGGATCGGGCCTCGGTGAGCGTCTCTGGATCGGGCCTCAGTGAGCGTCTCTGGATCGGGCCTCAGTGAGCGTCTCTGGATCGGGCCTCAGTGAGCGTCTCTGGATCGGGCCTCAGTGAGCGTCTCTGGATCGGGCCTCAGTGAGCGTCTCTGGATCGGGCCTCAGTGAGCGTCTCTGGATCGGGCCTCAGTGAGCGTCTCTGGATCGGGCCTCAGTGAGCGTCTCTGGATCGGGCCTCAGTGAGCGTCTCTGGATCGGGCCTCAGTGAGCGTCTCTGGATCGGGCCTCAGTGAGCGTCTCTGGATCGGGCCTCAGTGAGCGTCTCTGGATCGGGCCTCAGTGAGCGTCTCTGGATCGGGCCTCAGTGAGCGTCTCTGGATCGGGCCTCAGTGAGCGTCTCTGGATCGGGCCTCAGTGAGCGTCTCTGGATCGGGCCTCAGTGAGCGTCTCTGGATCGGGCCTCAGTGAGCGTCTCTGGATCGGGCCTCAGTGAGCGTCTCTGGATCGGGCCTCAGTGAGCGTCTCTGGATCGGGCCTCAGTGAGCGTCTCTGGATCGGGCCTCAGTGAGCGTCTCTGGATCGGGCCTCAGTGAGCGTCTCTGGATCGGGCCTCGGTGAGCGTCTCTGGATCGGGCCTCGGTGAGCGTCTCTGGATCGGGCCTCGGTGAGCGTCTCTGGATCGGGCCTCGGTGAGCGTCTCTGGATCGGGCCTCGGTGAGCGTCTCTGGATCGGGCCTCGGTGAGCGTCTCTGGATCGGGCCTCAGTGAGCGTCTCTGGATCGGGCCTCGGTGAGCGTCTCTGGATCGGGCCTCAGTGAGCGTCTCTGGATCGGGCCTCGGTGAGCGTCTCTGGATCGGGCCTCAGTGAGCGTCTCTGGATCGGGCCTCAGTGAGCGTCTCTGGATCGGGCCTCGGTGAGCGTCTCTGGATCGGGCCTCGGTGAGCGTCTCTGGATCGGGCCTCGGTGAGCGTCTCTGGATCGGGCCTCGGTGAGCGTCTCTGGATCGGGCCTCAGTGAGCGTCTCTGGATCGGGCCTCGGTGAGCGTCTCTGGATCGGGCCTCGTGAGCGTCTCTGGATCGGGCCTCGGTGAGCGTCTCTGGATCGGGCCTCGGTGAGCGTCTCTGGATCGGGCCTCAGTGAGCGTCTCTGGATCGGGCCTCAGTGAGCGTCTCTGGATCGGGCCTCAGTGAGCGTCTCTGGATCGGGCCTCAGTGAGCGTCTCTGGATCGGGCCTCGGTGAGCGTCTCTGGATCGGGCCTCGGTGAGCGTCTCTGGATCGGGCCTCGGTGAGAGCGTTCTACAGGGGGGGAATTTCCCAAGGATTCTTACGGTGTACTTTAGCAAAGGTATTCCTAGTGGTCTCCCATCTTTATGAGTTGCTGTGTAGGATCCATTCCTGTAGTATACTCCACATAGGATGGTTATAAGTTTAGTCCAGTGACGCGGGTTGTTTCCGGTGAATTGTACTGTCTGTCGTTAATTAGTTTATCATCCAGGGTTTTCCTGAACTCTCTCTCCTGTGCCTGAAAGTGCATCCACTCTTGATCAGAAAGTGGGCGATTGTACTGTTCAAAGTTCGGCCAAGTGGCGTGCAGATGGTTACTTTCAGGACAAACATTTGACGGGTCATGGATTCACTATCCGATGTTACGGATCTTACCGCTTCTTAAAGCAGCTTTGGTTGCAAACTTCAGGGTTGAAAACAAGCACATTGTGAGTAGTCCTGATATTAACATGTTCAAGCTCTTTCTGCGTTTTCACCAGCGGCTACGACGGGTGTAGATGTTAACTTTCTTAGTGCAGCATGTCAGCGTGCGAGCGTATGCCGCCGCCATGACACACACACACACACACTGACCTACTGCACACAGGTACACACACACACACACACACACACACACACACACACACACACACACACACACACACACACACACACACACACACACACTGACCTACTGTACACAGGTACACACACACACAGACGTACCTACTGCACACAGGTACACACACACATGTAACTACTGCACACAGGTACACACACACACACACACACTGACCTACTGCACACAGGTACACACACACACACAC
>NC_137097.1:86458704-86551204 GCF_949357685.1 Gobio gobio
GTTGTTCTTGTCTCTGCCGTGGAGTGTGTGTGTGTGTGTTGTCTCTGGTGATGCACCTGTGTGTGATTGTGTAATGTGTGTGTGTTTTTGCAGCTAGGCCATGCTTGAGGAGTAACTAAGAGAGGAGATACTCACTTCCACCTAGACAAGTGTGCTGTGGAAATGGTGTGTGGTTGAGTTTGTGTATTAGTGAGGTGTATAGGAAATTGTATTTCCTTTCGGGGTTGATTTGTGTTTATTTATTTAGTTTTGTGGGTGTTTCTTTTGAAGTGTTATGTCACACCCTCTAGTTACCGCTACCTTCTAACATCTTGGCCAGCTTTTGAGTGGAACCAAATGAGACCAGAATTTATGTATTTAAATAAAAAGATGTTTTGTTTATAGTAATTCTGCCTAGAGTATATTCATTGAATTGAATAGCCGTGCGGGGGAAACCTTTAAGTCAGTGGTTCTCAAATGGGGGTACGTGAGATTTTAAAATGTTCATATATTTAAAAAGTAGCATGCAAAATTCCTTTAAAAATAATTATTTTATGAAAATTTCAGGAAAATATAAGTATAAGTTCATAAAATGAATTTTATATTCAGTAGGCTATTCAATTTCATTATCCTAAAAACCCAGAGTCACCCCCATAGCAGGATGGTTTGACCCAACCTGTCAAATGCCTCCTGTCACCTGTCAATCACTTGGATCAACCATGAAGTCGTGGTTAAAGCGTAGCTGCAATTCTTTTGAAAACACGCAGGGACAAGAAGGCCAAACCAGAGCCGTCAAAATTCCGGCTGTATCTTGAAGAATATGTTTTGGATTTACATCCACAAGTTGCAACCCACCCAAGGCACTGTGTTTTTTCTGTGGGGGGAAATGAGCTAACAGTAGCATGAAGCCAGCACATCTGCAGTGTCATCTTAAGACAAAACATGGATGTCACGTTGGTAAGCCACCTGACTTTTTCAAGAGGAAACTGTCTGAATTCAGATCATCTCAAGACACGATGCGGAAGGCCTCCACAACATCAGCCAAAGCCCTGGAGGTTCTCTTATGCAGTGTCTTTGCTCGTAGCTAAAGCCAAGAAGCCATTCACTATCGCTGAAGACCTGCTCCTTCCAGCGGTGTAGTGCTGGACAAAAACGCAGCGGAGAAATTAAAGACTGTGCCTTTGTCAAATTACACTATTTGCCGCAGAGTAGATACAATGGGAACAGACATTGAGCAAGTTGTGGGAAAACTCAGCGACTCCTTTTCACTCCAGCTGGATGATCCACAGATGTCAGCGGAAATGACAACTTGTTGCTTTTGTGACGTTGATACTGACGACATTTATGAGCACATACTGTTCTGCAAAAGTTTGGAGGGGAAAACAACAGGAGAGGACATATTTAATGTTGTCAATGCCGCTTTCTGTGAAAACGGTTTGAGTTGGAAATCCTGCAGCAGCATCAATGACAGGCAGCGCGAAAGGACTAATAGCACGCATTAAAAAAGAAAACCCCGACGTGATGTGGACTCACTGTCATACACAAAGAGGCATTGGCGTCCAAGAAAATGAGCCCTGTATTACATAACGTTTTGAACAGCAGCATCAAAGTGATCAACTTCATTTAGGGCGTTTTCACACCTGAAAGTCTGCACCAAGGTCCGAACCGAAGTTCACGTTTTGATACATTTTATTCATTCGGTTAGTTTTGGTTTGGTTTCACATTGCCATCATGCGAGCGCACTAAAGAACTGAACATGACACACTTGCGTCCACTCGTCTTCATCATGTGGGCGGCATCTGGACATTGATTGGTTTGTAAACAGATGTGTGTCTTTGACAAGAGTCTATGAACGGACGAATATCGTTGCCACTATTGAACAGTGCGCATTTCTGGACTATTTCCTTTTCAGCACGTTTAAAAGTGGACATTTCAAGCTTAAACGTTGATTAAAATCAAGAGACAATTTATACAAAACGTGTATTATACAATCACATTAAAGAAAGGCTTTCTAAGCAAAATCATACAAAATTTCGTTCAAAATAATTTCTGACCTTCTGTCTTCTGACATATTGCGCATCTTTGCACTTTTCATAATCAATGTGGCCTAGATTGAATTTAAAAATAACATTATAATATTAAAAATAAACAGGAACTTCCTGTAAATGGTCTGAAAGCCATACAGAAAATGCTTTCACTCTAGAAACGAACTGAAGCTTTGTTCAGTTTGATCCGGACCGAGACGACCTCTTTTCGTCTGACCAAATTTCGTCTGTTTCGACCAAACTGAAAAGTCTGAAAATCCAGACCAAACAAGGTAGGTGTGAAAACGCCCTTAGTCAAGGCCACTTAATGCACGCCTGTTTCGCCGCCTCTGCGGAAATATGGGAGCAGAACACACAGAAGTGCGCTGGCTCTCTCTCGAGGAAGAATACTCAACCGGCTGTTGGAATTAAGATCCGAAGTACACACCTTTCTGACTGAGCACAGATCTCCCCATGCCACCTTTTTCCAGCACACAGACTGGCTTGCAAAGCTGTGCTATCTGGCAGATATATTCAGCAAACTGAACGAACTGAATATGTCTCTGCAGGGCAAGGACACCAACATTTTAAACCAGTATGATAAGGTGGGTGGTTTCCTGAAGAAAGCAGAGATGTGGAGAACAGGAGGATTTCACCTGCTTTCCTCAGATGGATGATTTCCTCTCTGGTGAGGATGTGGACAGAGCTCCAGTCAAGTTGGTCATAGTGGGACATTTGACCAAGTTGATTCAGGATTTTCATTCCTACTTTCCTGACATGTCAACATGGAGGAGAAATCTGCACAGCTGGATTGGGTGAGAAACCCATTTCTCTTGTCCGAAGCAAGCTCCCTGTCACCTATCAGGAAAAACTCTTGGAA
Source organism: Gobio gobio (assembly GCF_949357685.1). Classification (NCBI taxonomy): domain Eukaryota; kingdom Metazoa; phylum Chordata; class Actinopteri; order Cypriniformes; family Gobionidae; genus Gobio; species Gobio gobio. The sequence goes on from NC_137097.1 coordinate 86,461,588, forward strand.
GTGTCATCTGATCGTGGCCTCCAGATGAAGTTTGCCATGTCCACACTTTCACAGTTTTGGGTGTGTGTGAAGCAGGAGCACCCTGACCTGGGACAGAAAGCTTTGGAGCAGCTACTACCCTTTGCCTCCACATATTTATGTGACGCCTCCTTCTCTGCAATGACTGTGATCAAAACACAGCAGAGAAACAGACTGTGCCTGGAGAAGAGCTTGATCAGCAGTTGCCTCCCCGACCCGCCACCAAGAATGAAAAAGATCCTCAGTGAAGCACAAGCCCAAGTGTCTCGCTAAAAGTGCAAAAACACTCAGTCTTCAGATGTCAGTCTTCTTTTTGATTCTTAAAAACATATTTTAAGATAGATATTTTATTTATTTTTAGCAATTTCTGCTTTTATTTAAAATTAAGTTAATGATTTCTTTTTGAGAACAGATTTGTACAGATTCCATGTCCAGTAGAATAAAATGGCGTAAGCCTATTGTTAAATTTGTGGAAAATCGTGTGACCAGATAGCAAAACGTAAGCAAACTTAAATTTGGCTCACCACACAAAGCCTCTCTCGTTCGGCATGAATCCATTTGTTTCCATGGCTGTGATGTAACATTTAATTGCAAACCTATTATTTATTTTGTAAATAAAGTATATAAGTGCTTCACCCGTGTCATAATATTCACGTAAAACAGCATTCACATGAAAAAAAGTGTTTTGGCCGAAGTGCAGTCCCAGTCACGCCGACCCCGTCTTCTTCCTTCCTACACCCACACAGCTGAACCAACGTTACAATCTAAAATAGCAAAACATATAGAGGTCATAGTTTTATTTTCCTCTTCTCAGAAAACAAAGAACACACTCTCATCACCCTGAAGAAATAGTGACACCATCAAGTTTAGATTAAAATTGATTTACAAATAAAAGGCAATATTTAGTTTCTTTTATATGGATTTTATGGATACTTATGTAACCCCTCCTGTTCGAACTGCTCACTCCAAGCGGGACTCGAACCCGGGTCCGCCAGCATGAGAGTCAGACGCTCTAACAATGAGGCTAAAGGCTGAAACCCCTAGTGTCAGTCGCTAGAGCGTCCTCTTGGAGTGAGAATTACTCTCACAGAGACTACTAGCTGGCCTCCGTTACACTTACAGTGTTGAAGGTCATGTTCTTGTGTTGTTTATATTAACTGCTTTAAATATAATATTAAATACAGTAATGGACAGGCTCAGACTGTGTAAAATCCTCTCTGTTCTGATGGAGATCACTTCATGAATCTGTTTTCAGCATTTTATTTTTCATTTTTGAATGATTGCTACTCATTTTATTAATAAAAGCTCTGTAATTGTGTAATCTTTCCTGAGATATTTGTTACAAATATGGTGATCACCAGTTACTAATGGAATTATTTTTTTCAGTAACGAGTAATCAAACGAATTACTGTTTCTCCCATTACAACGCTGTTAGTGTTACTGAGAATAAAATGTGGCGTTACTATAATTGAGCTCACTAAAGCGGTTTTCATCCGAACAGGCTCTCTGTCAGTCGGGCCTGCAACGTGTGTGTGTGTGTGTGTGTGTGTGTGTGTGTGTGTGTGTGTGTGTGTGTGTGTGTGTGTGTGTGTGTGTGTGTGTGTGTGTGTGTGTGTGTGTGTGTGTGTGTGTGTGTGTGTGTGTGTGTGCGCATGCAGGCGTGCATGCCTTGCGTGTTGGGTGGGGTGGTACACATAACTGATGATAATTGGTGGGTGGGAAACAAGGTTGAGGTTGATAGGTTGAGTTCACACACACACACACACACACACACACTTATGACACACACACACACACACGCACAGTCACACATACCAACGACCAGGAGGAGTCAGAGCGATGGCAAGTCCAACGACTTCAAGGGTAGCTTTCGCAAACTGGAAGTATAAGCGCTACTTTTCCCTCATTGAGGTGAAAGATAAGAATGTTTATGTAACGTGCAATTTATGCCCAGGAGGAAAGAGTCTCTCCACGTCAGTGGCAAGTAATTCTAATCTAATGAAGCCTCACATCATCACAGGCCGCCACAAAATTAGTGGCTAAAAAACCAGGTGATAACGTGAGCTCCACTACCAAAGGAAAGTATAGTACTGATAATATTTACACTATATTTACACTATAGTAGGTCTACTGATAATATTTACACTATAGTAGGCCTACTGATAATATTTACACTATATTTACACTATAGTAGGTCTACTGATAATATTTACAATAATGCATTGAATTTGATAGGTGTCTCTCACATTGTACCACAGCAACATTACAATAGTGTACATTAATGTACAATGTTTTATAATAATAATTTATTCTATTTAGTGTCCAATTCATTCATTTAACTTATTTAATATTGGGGGCATCCAAGTTATTTGACATATTTTAAAATTTGAAAAAAAAAAGTATTTACTTTCCCTGGTAATTAGTTACTTTTATGATGATGTAACTCAGTTACTAACTCAGTTACTATTTGTAAGAAGTAACTAGTAACTATAACTAATTACTTCTTTAAAGTGACGTGCCCAACACTGGTGATCCCCCACCCACTTTTTTTTCCTTGCATGTAATGTGTGAAGATGTGTTACTGTGAAGCAAAGCAGCAAATATAAACTAATAATGAAATCATTCATTATAATATTTATACAGTGTATAATATTTCATATGACTTTATTCTGGTTAGTTCAGAAATCCACTTTGATAAACGAATGACTTTAACACACTTCACTTTCACTCACAGCCGGGTTACAAGAGCAAAGATATTGGGTTTGGTCTTGGAAGTGAATTTTTTTTCATTTTTTTATATATATATATATATATATATATATATTTCAAATTAATTTCACAAACTTAAACTTTGATAGATATTTGTTCACTTCAGACTCAGAGAGTGTCGACACATACAATATAACATTACAGTAAACACTGTAAAATACTTAAAGATTAAGTATGTTCTAAATAGTATGAATGTGTGTAGTATGAATGTAATTTGGTCATCTACATTCACCCTGTTGTCATTATCATTATCATCAGTAGATTTCGGACACACTTCTTTTGTCACATACATTTTCACCTACTATATAGTATAGAAGTATACGATTATGGATGCAGCTTGTGTTCATGCCTGGGTTCAACTTCCATTTATTAAAGAAGCAAAACTACTGAAAAGACAGATGTAAATGTCATGCAGACGCCAATCGCTAAAGAAAGAAGAGGAAATGCCATCATCAGTCTAAACTGTGGTCAAAGGGTCACTGAAACTAACAGTTCTGAGGAACATGTTTCCAAACCTCAACAGTGAGATCACTGCTCTGAAAACACTACAACTGCTATAATTAATCCACTATTTTAGTTACAGAAGTGTAGAAGGGCTATCAGCCATCTCAGCATTGCAAGAAAGTCTTGACTTTGGAATAGATGCAGAAAGTCACTAAAACTTCATACAGACTCTGAGTGTGTTTGATTTAAGGATGATTATGGATTAGTCTGTATGATGATGATTCCTGATGTTCCCCGTTTTGTGTCATTTTCCATTTATTCTGTTTCCTGTCTTTGTTTTGTAGTCCTGTTTTAGTTCATTTGGCTCCCCTTGTTACTCCCTGATTGTCTCCAGGTGTGTCTTGATTGTCATGAACCTCCTGTGTATAAAAGCCCTTGTGTTTCCTCAGTTCATTTGTCTGCGGGGTATTCCAGAAAGCAAGGTTATCTTACCGTCAAACAATCCCTAAACTCTCGGTTGATTAATCCAGACCTTGCTTACTCGAGGTATGCTGGTTCCAGAAACGCATCCGGGAATAAGTTCAGCCAACCTAGAGATATTCATGGTTAATACACTTGATACACCCTTGACGGGTCAGCAAAAGGGGGACCAACACAATATTAGGATAATATTATAATGTTATGCCTGATCGGTGTATATAAATATAAATAGGAAAAATTATATATATATATATATATATATATATATATATATATATATATATATATATATATATATATATATATATATATATATATATATATATATATATATATATATATATATTAGAATAAAATAAACATTCTTTGTTTTAATGGTGCTTTATATATATATATATATATCGACATAATGTATGTAATATTAAGTGCATTGCAATCTTTCACATCCACTCATCAACAGGTCACTGAACACCTCTGAAACAAACTAACCCTGGAACTGAACCTGCTCCATTTTTGGAACTGAAAGTTGAGGTTATCCGCTTACTTTCCCTCAAACATTCCCGGATATGTCACATAACCTGCTTTCTGGAATACCCCCTGATGTTGTTCATTGTTCTGCTCCCTTTTCTCCTGGTTTGGTTGTTGTTATTAATATATTCACCTGCTCATGGATCTCGCCTTCTCTCGTCCCTGAGAGCACCAGATGTTACAATTATATTATTCATAAAGATTTGCAGAGATGCAACAAACAAATTATCTTTATTTGCTCACTCATTATTTTATGCTCAGGCAATGATTCATTTCTTTTATTTGTTCATTTATTTTATTGTTTATTTGTTGCTGTATGTTTTTAAAAAAAAATAGCAATCATGAGTCTCATGGTCCCTCGTCAGATTCAACACTTGTCCATCATGAACTGTGATATAGTGTCAGTGAGCGGCTTCTGTATCATAGAGTCAGTCTAAACACTCAGATGGTCAGATCAGAGGAAGTTCACAACCACAGGAGGAGCTGAAGATGATAAAAGAAGAGATGTGACTATATAAAGAACAGAAAGACTGACAGGAACAGAAAATGGCAGATCAGTGTGATCTGTGTCTGCTGGGACTGATCGTTCTCTCTTCTCTTCTCTCAGGTAAACACATCTGTTTATCTAGAAGATATCATAAAAGATCTGTATGATGTGAACATATTCAAAAACTGATTCTGGCAAGTGTTTGGTAAAGAGTTTAAACTGTTGCTGCAAGTCATGTCATGGAGTTTGGTTCATTCTGTTTTATTTCTGAATGCACCAGTGTTAATTTTGACAGCCATTTTTTATTTAGTCTTAGTCTTCGTCTTCAGAGGAAAATGCTTATTAGTCTTAGTCACATTTTAGTTATTTTGTGTTTCATCGTTTTAGTCGACGAAAAGTCATTGCATTTTTGTCAAGTCATTACTTTTAGTAAAACTGCCGTTACCAACATTCATTTTTTGGTAGCTTTTTTATATGTAGTCTTTACACAAAAATGGTCATGATAATGTTTCTCTATTTAGACCAATTCAATTAAGCTTATGATAAATTTAAATATAGGTAACAGACTGTATTGACATTGCACTCTTAGTAGTAGCACTTGTGCAATGCTACATATCCCTTGTCCTTAGTTAAATAGCCTATATGCTGTGCTGTCTGCTAATGTCTAAGGTAGGATCATACATGAAGGATAAATAAAAATGGTATTATAGTTCAAGAATCAAGTATCAAGTAAAACAAACTCTCTCAGCAAATGCCTGAGATGCAGGGGTTTTAGAAGCTGATAGGTAGAGCCATGTGCACAAAGCTTTCGGAACTCTATACTGTTACAATTTTTTTTTAAATTTAAAATAAAGTTTTAATTTATTATTATTACATTAGTGTTATATTATTATTACACTGAGACACATCTAAATTCTACTGTACAGTAATATATTTGTCAAGTTAATCCAAACTTTTATTTTGACGGGTTGCCGTGAATACCTTTCAGTTTCTGTGTTTATGATATGATGGTAGTTTTTCTCAAATTAAATGGTAAAATCCTGATGAACTGTCTCTCAGAGCGGCTCTGGAGATGACGGACATGCGTTCATGTCCTCGTATGAGATAGAAACAACCGACCGTCACACGCAATTCTGTGTGTGTGTGTGTGTGAGAGAGAGAGGTAAAAAAACTGTGGTTCAGCGCCATTCATTTACACAGAGACACGCAGGAATCGTATTTAAATAGTCTTTTTGCTGTTTACTATTCACCAGGTGCGTTCTCAACTTCTCAGGTACCAAAATTTGGTGCTGATTGATTAAATGTAAATAAATAGTACAGACGTAATTCGGTCAATGCCCTTAAAAGTGTTCGGTACCCAATCCTTATAGCCACAGGGCTTCTCTCCGTGTTCTGGGACACTGTGCAACATTTTCCCTTCAGATAACATATAACAGAAATCAGTGGCGTGTCCGTCCCGGGCCCATATGCAAAATAAATTGTATAGGCCCCCCTAACCCCGCCCCCTAAGTACATTGAAGATATATTTATAGATGTTCAGGGACCGCGTAACTTTAACCTAGTAATGATGGACCCTGTAAGAGTCGGTTTTGGTGCTAAGACAAAAGCTGAGATACATACCTCAGCAATTGAACAATAAAAGGCACTAATCTTGAGGAAAAGATCTCACAGAAACTGTGACAACACCCTGACAAACATTCCTCCCCCCTCCCCATTTTGCCCTCTCCTTGTCCTGGTTTCAAGTCACCAAATGCAGATATATCAGTGATGATGTTATTTGTAAATGTATTGTTTTATCCTTTTCATGTTTGATGTCTTTTTAAAGGTCTCAGTGCGAATGGTAAAATGGTCTCAGTTTCACTGCAGTCACTGGTAGTATTAGAAAGATTGGAAAACTAATGAGAATTCAGTTCTCCTTTGAGTAGTCTCTTCAAAGATATCTGATCCACTCCCCCAAAACCAGGTGGGGGTGTTGCAAATATTTACAGCCCTTTTGTTCTGGTTGGAGTATTTAAGGCTGGATGTCCTAACTCTCTGGGGGAATATTCTGTAGTCAGACCCCCCGTGCAAACTGCATGTAGATGTGCCAGACATGATGACTCTTTTAAATTATTTTCATATTGCTTTGCAATTGTGTTTTATGTTTTTACGCTGATCAGTTGTGTACCATGGATTCTTGTTTACGTATTTACTTTTCCTGTCTGGCCGAAATAAATGTTAATCTTGATTTATTCTGTATCTTTCTGAAATCATTATTTTATTCATGTCCATGCGGGGTTTGTAGGAGTTACCGCAGATCTCTCTGCCAGGGCAGGCCATACTGGGAACTCCATAGCGGGAGCATTGAGCCATGCATGAGGGAAAACCTGATTTCTGACTGCCACTGTTATTATAAGTTGCAGTTTTCGTGACTATCACTAAAATTACATGTTTTATTATGAGTGCACATGTGTGACTCACTTAGAGGTAAGATAGTTCACCCTGCAATCCTCTGTAATATCAGAACTGACTAATCTGTGACCGTTAGAGCAAGTGAAAATCCGGACACTTAGCCTATTTGAGATTCCGTGTCCCATGGAGGATATTAATATTTGAAAATAAGTGATACTATGAAAAATCATTGATCTAAATTAAATCGCAACTAATCTTCAAATCAGCTGATAAACTCTAAATGTAACACACTTTATGGAGTCAGATAGAATTGGAGTCAGATACAATTATTAATGGAGTCAGATTTAAAATGAGATATCAATAAATTAAAAGAACTTCACCTAAAGGCTGAAAAGGCTTACACGCAGAATTCCTTTTGACCACGTCATTAGTTTTCGGTTTTTGGGCTAATGGATGGAAATTTACAGTGGTGACCTCGACGTGATCTCCCGGTGGTGGCGAGTGTCTTTTCAGCTAAATATTGGGATGCCACAAGCGAGAGGTTTGATCTTCTTCTCTTTCTTCAGCTGTTATGGTAAGTCCATTCTTATTTGCCCTTTAGAAATGTTGGGAGTGTATAGTACTGAATACTGTATAAATCTGATGGGGCGTGAAAAGAAGACAACCATATTGCTTATCAGGGACATGAAAGCAACAGCGTAGAGTAGAAATGATATCCCTTGCTTTAAAATTCTCCTTGTTTGCACACGCAGCAAGAGAGTAAATTTTATTTCTGTACTCAAGAGAGCTCTGTAAATTAAAACCTTGAATTCTGAGGAAAATGTCCAGTTACATTTGTTAATTTGCTTTGCTGCAACAACGCGACAAAGAAAAAGAACAAATGGTCACGTTAACTTGTGAATGAAATCTTGTGAATAGAGTGAGCTAAAATAACATTGAAACGATCTCACTGGAATCCTTTGTGTGTAAAATGTGAAGGTGGACAAAACTGGTTCAGGTCTGATGTCACAATTATAAATGTCTTATAAAATATAGCGTTTTACTATGGTCTTACTTCAGACTTTGCAATCACTGCACTTTTGTGTGGTTATTAGTGTCTCAGAAGAGACTGAGAAGGTTAACAGACCAAAGATAATCTTTGGCTTTCTCCATCAGACCTGTGTTTGTCAAACCTTTCTTTTCATATGCAAATAGATTCTCCAAAGAATGCAATTGATAACTTCTCAGCCTAAAACAAGAAAATTGTGCACAATTCTATATTGTGTAGTCACAAAAATCTTTGAATTGAGCAATAATTTGATCTGTGCTCTCAGTGTTTGCAGTTTATTGAGTGTTCACAGCAACTAAGTTTATAACTGGTCTCCAGTTGGTCTTGTTGCTGTGCACACAATGATCAGGCCAGCACAGCAGCAGCTGCAGGGCCAATCTAAAGATCAGTGAGATGATAACAAATTATTATGGACAAATGACTCCTCTTGAGACCAGCAAATAAAATGATTATTTAATTCATATTATTTTAATATAATATGATTTATATTATGATTATAATGTAAATCATATTATAAATGCCAGAAATGGTTTTAATCTCAGGATAATTCAGCATTATTTAGAAGAGGAAAGAAGGTTGGGAAAGTATGAGAAGGATTAGAATGTAGAAAGATGGGATGTGCAAGTAGGGAGGCAAGAGCATTATTAGTGTTGAAATGATGGGAAGGAGAATATAAATGGTTAAGGACAGAATTGTGAAGGAAGAAACTGAAGAGGAAAACCTAAAGAGAAAGAACTTCTGTACCTTCTATTTGTGCAATAATTTAAATGAGAAAAATTACAATGCCCAGTTAAATGAGTAACCTGATTGTTGTAACTTGAATAGGTTGAATTCAGGCAAGGCCTAATAATTTACATTTCATTGATCTGCAGCCCAATGAGAAAGGGGAGGTACAAGTTTTCCATTGCAAAGAAACTCGCAAGTGTTAGCAAATTCCTCTCTGGGTGCGTCAGATTACATGGGACCTGATTGGGGAAGTCATTTTACTGGGAATGTAAAGTTGTGTGTTATGTTAACTTGAGGCATTCACTCTACAGGGGTCACACATCACAGAGATCCAAAGGGTCAAGAGTTCAAATGACACCATAAACACCTGGTGACCGGATGCTCTAAACAACAGATCTGACTTGTATAAACAGCATCATTTAAAGAGATTGCCCCAGGGGAGCTGGGTGTGATAAAATCACAATACAGCAGATTGTGTAAACACAACTGCAACAGCAACTTAAGGTGCAACTGGTCTGACTGCATTTACACACAGTCAGATCTGACCATTATAAATCAGTTTATCTAACCTTTTCTTCACAGAAACATGATCATGATTATGATACATGTATTTGTAAACTACAACAAATTTTCTCATAATGGCATAAAACCGTAACAGGTTAAAGCCATCTACAACAATCTATCTGGCTAAGACCAGTAAAGAAAAAATAAGATAGCCTCATCTACCTTAATTAAATTTGTGTAAAGGTTCAAGATAAACTGTATTTCGCTCTGTGCTTGTTTTCCTTTCAGGTGAATGGCTGCCACCCTTCAGATCCAGATTCCACTGGGTCTGAAGTCAAGACACACACACACACAACTTAACATCTAGGAGATGGGAGGGAAGAGACTTCATGAAGCCATTCACACCTCACAGCACACATAGTTAAATGGTTTCCCAGTATAAAAACTGGAATAAAATTATACAACACAGATTATGGTAGGATAGACACCACCCATCTCCTATACACATCCATACACAACACACATCCTTAATTCTATCACCGCACAACACATTTTTCCTGGCATAGATCATGGGACTATCCAGGCCAAAATCATACACATAATGTAAATTTATCATACACTATTAATCTTCATACATACAGGACAAAATGAATTATTTTTCATAATTCCCTTTTTATTTGGTTTGAACAATTTTATTTTCATAATTACCTTTTATTTGGTTTGAATAATTTTACGGCTTACAGCCATGTCAACTTCCTGTATGTAAACACTGCAAGATGCATAAAACATGTGCATGGCTTTGTCACAAATTAATTAATGGACAATTAATTGATCAGTAAACTGATGGACAAATTGTTTAATATGTCCAGTCCTTAGCATTGTTGAAAACTGGAAGGGCCCCTAGTTTCCAACATATGACTAATGACAATAAAATATATCTAAAGACTTAGATCTGGGATGCAGGCATTTCTATAAATTAAGTAAACAATTCTCAGTCAGACCTGCATCATTGAGTGTGACTCCGCCTGTACATCAAATGCGCAGAAGATGAGTGCCAAAGTTTAACTAAAGATTTTAAATCTCTTTTTCTGTAAATCTCATTCTCTAAGTAATCTGATTGAAACATAAGAATTCAATAATGATTTGCATTCAAAACAACTGATACAAACAATTTTATAATGGCAATTATTCAATTGTGTATTTCCATGTTTAATTATGTGATATATTTTAATTATGCATACTGCTGGTAAACCTACTGTTCTATTGACGGTTTTGATACCCTTCCTTCAATTCATCCAGACCGTGTTTAAATTCCACTTCAATATCACTAGTGGTATTGAAGAATCTGGCGATCAAATGAGACTTGCTCACTAAATATATGACACTGAGAAATGAGACCGTTTTTACCACTCGCACTTCTGACAGGAGTTTATCATGTGTTGTTATTTTGATGTTCTTGTGATTATCCAACCACTCTCTTTTTCCATCTCACAATAACCACAAAGTCATCAGTGTTCAATTATTGCATGGTTATTCAGAATTTGTTCAGGTGTCTAGCACACGATGATTCCTTCACCCATGGAGATCTGACCTGCCCGGCAAACCAAACCTTCTGCTTGAAGGTGACCGAGGATTTCTCTAAGGGTCAGCTATTGATAAGAATCCTGGGGAGGACACAGATGTTTCCTCAAAGTGTAAAGACACTTTCCACTGACACTTTCTGCTCATGCTGGCTAACACAACTGACTTGGGACAACAAGTCATTCTACAGACTGAAAACCCTCACAATCATCGGCAGGTGGAAACAAACCTGACCAACGGGATAACAGATATCCTGCCTAAGTGCTTCAGCATCCAATCAGCACAGTACGCCTACACCTAAAGGAACTGTGCCGCTGAGGTGTATTTCAGCATTGTTTTCATCTTCATGTTCAGCCTGTCTTAATGTTGTTATTTCAGGTGACTGCTTGAATCCGGCACCCATTGATTTGTGTTGTTAACTCCAGGATCAGCACTAAGAACACTTCCGAAATTACATCCAAAATATGGAAACAAGGAATGTCCAAGTATGTCCCCTTGGGAACTAATCTGAATTTGTCCCAATGGGCCAGGGGCCGTCTGTAAGAGTCGGTTTTGGTGCTAAGACAAAAGCTGAGATACATACCTCAGCAATTGAACAATAAAAGGCACTAATCTTGAGGAAAAGATCTCACAGAAACTGTGACAACACCCTGACAAACATTCCTCCCCCCTCCCCATTTTGCCCTCTCCTTGTCCTGGTTTCAAGTCACCAAATGCAGATATATCAGTGATGATGTTATTTGTAAATGTATTGTTTTATCCTTTTCATGTTTGATGTCTTTTTAAAGGTCTCAGTGCGAATGGTAAAATGGTCTCAGTTTCACTGCAGTCACTGGTAGTATTAGAAAGATTGGAAAACTAATGAGAATTCAGTTCTCCTTTGAGTAGTCTCTTCAAAGATATCTGATCCACTCCCCCAAAACCAGGTGGGGGTGTTGCAAATATTTACAGCCCTTTTGTTCTGGTTGGAGTATTTAAGGCTGGATGTCCTAACTCTCTGGGGGAATATTCTGTAATCAGACCCCCCGTGCAAACTGCATGTAGATGTGCCAGACATGATGACTCTTTTAAATTATTTTCATATTGCTTTGCAATTGTGTTTTATGTTTTTACGCTGATCAGTTGTGTACCATGGATTCTTGTTTACGTATTTACTTTTCCTGTCTGGCCGAAATAAATGTTAATCTTGATTTATTCTGTATCTTTCTGAAATCATTATTTTATTCATGTCCATGCGGGGTTTGTAGGAGTTACCGCAGATCTCTCTGCCAGGGCAGGCCATACTGGGAACTCCATAGCGGGAGCATTGAGCCATGCATGAGGGAAAACCTGATTTCTGACCTGCCACTGTTATTATAAGTTGCAGTTTTCGTGACTATCACTAAAATTACATGTTTTATTATGAGTGCACATGTGTGACTCACTTAGAGGTAAGATAGTTCACCCTGCAATCCTCTGTAATATCAGAACTGACTAATCTGTGACCGTTAGAGCAAGTGAAAATCCGGACACTTAGCCTATTTGAGATTCCGTGTCCCATGGAGGATATTAATATTTGAAAATAAGTGATACTATGAAAAATCATTGATCTAAATTAAATCGCAACTAATCTTCAAATCAGCTGATAAACTCTAAATGTAACACACTTTATGGAGTCAGATAGAATTGGAGTCAGATACAATTATTAATGGAGTCAGATTTAAAATGAGATATCAATAAATTAAAAGAACTTCACCTAAAGGCTGAAAAGGCTTACACGCAGAATTCCTTTTGACCACGTCATTAGTTTTCGGTTTTTGGGCTAATGGATGGAATTTTACAACCCCGGTGCAGCCACAAATATCATAACTATAGGCCTACTGTAATTAAGACATATATTCAAGAAATTTATTAAAAACAGAAAGACGCTGTAGCCTTACTCAAAGGCTGCGGAAACAGGCCAGTGGGTTCATTACGCAAGTCAATACATTCCCGGCAATCTTGGTTTGCTTCTTATTTATTAAATATATAAGCAATTACTTGATGAAACATACAGTAGATCAAAAATACAATTTATACAAAACGAAATTCACTTTAAAGAGAGACTTTCTACAAAACAATACTCAATGGTCAAAATCATGTCTGACACCACTCATGTCTCCAGACATATTGCGCATCTTATAATGTAGCTTACTCATCTTACTCATATTGCTCACTTTTCATAATCAGCATATGAAATTAAAAAAAATTATATCATAGGCTAATATTTAAACATAACCTAACTATGAAACTTAATATAAGGTACGTTTTCTTTAACCCTCTGTCCGACAAAAGCGCCAGCGCTTTTTTCCCTTTATGACAGCGGAAACAACTCACAATACTCTGTCATTTTTAGCCAGACAGATAAGTGCAAGGCATAATTATAAACTATAAACGGTCTACTTTTATTTGTGTACACTCACAATAACAACAAAGGTCGTGGTCTCAGTGAACAGATATTTTGCATTCACTCCAAACGCTGTCTTTATTTTAAAAAGGTATTTTGTTTATTAAATGCAAAGTTTTTAATTTCAAAAGCATTTCTAAATTTAGCTAAATTTCTAAATTCCAACAAACGAAATTCCAAGCCAAAATAACGGAAAAAAAAAACCTTTGATCTACCACCATGCAAATTCAAACATTTAGCCCCTTCTCTCCCTATACGCAGTGACTAAAACCCGACAGGGGAACGGTAATTAACTAAACGTTCTAAATAAATATGCACACAAAGGCATATTTCGTACACATCACTATACGACATGTCCAGGAGAAAATATCTTCATCACTAACATCTCGTTATTACGAGAAAAGATGTCATCAAAACGACATAATATGTAGTTATTATATGACATAGAGTGGAAAAATATGATATGTGTCATTAATGCGTCACCGTATTTTTGCGACATAGTGCACTGCAAAAAATTTTTTATTAGCTTCAGTTTTGAAAATGAGTGCTCAACAGTAACAACAGTTCTGGGTGGCAGTGGCTCAGGGGTTACATTTACATTTATGCATTTAGCAGACACTTTTATCCAAAGCGAGGAGTACAGGAAGCGATCCATCATGAGGAGGCAGCGAAACACAGAAAGTCCCTGAAGTACTAAGTTTTGGACATCGCACAGAGCATCACACACTAGGGCAGGGAAAAAGTAGAGGAAAATAGAAGGAAAATAAGGAAAGGGAAAGGTTTTTTTTTTAAGATAAGGTTAAGTGCTCGCGGAAGAGATGAGTTTTCAGCTGTCGTTTGAATGCTGTCAGTGATTCTGCAATGCGGATGGAGGTGGGAAGATCGTTCCACCAGCAGGAAACGGTGAATGTGAATGTTCTGGATAGGGATTTTCTGCCTCTCTGTGATGGTACCACAAGCCGTTGCTCCTTAGCTGAGCGAAGGCTTCTGGTGGGGGTGTAGACTTGTAGGAGCGAGTCAAAGTATGCAGGAGCTGAGCGTGTGGTGGATCTGTAAGCGAGCGTAAGCGCCTTGAACTTGATGCGAGCAGCGAGTGGTAGGCAGTGCAGAGAGATGAAGAGTGGTGTGACGTGGGCCCTTTTGGGTTCGTTGAAGATAAGACGTGCTGCTCTATTCTGGATCATTTGGAGCGTTTTGATCGCACATGATGGAAGTCCAGCCAGAAGCGCATTGCAGTAGTCAAAAGCAGTGGTATGAGAGGCCATGTGCCTGTATGATGGGTCCCAATGATGTAGTGTAGATGGAGAAGAGGAGAGGTCCAAGCACTGAGCCCTGAGGAACCCCTGTGGTCAGCTGATGTGCTTTGGATACCTCCTCTCTCCAGGCAACCTTGAAAGACCTACCTGTGATGTAGGACTCAAACCAGTGGAGTGGAATCCCTGTGATGCCCAGTGATGAGAGGGTGGACAGAAGAATTTGATGATTGACCGTGTCAAAGGCAACAGATAGATCGAGGAGGACAAGGACCGATGATTTGGAGTCAGCTTTAGCTATCCGCAGGGCTTCAGTGACCGACAGTAATGCAGTCTCTGTGGAGTGGCCGCTTTTGAAACCTGATTGGTTGATGTCCAACTGATTATTCTGTGAGAGGAAGGATGAAACCTGATTGAAAACAACTCGTCCAAGAGTTTTCGCTATGAATGGTAGCAGAGAGACAGGTCTGTAAGTCAAGTCAAGTCAAGTCAACTTTATTTATATAGCGCTTTTAACAATGTAGATTGTTTCAAAGCAGCTTTACAGTGTTAAACAGGAAAATAATGCAGCATAATTTTATTCAGCTGTATAGCCATTCTGGAGAAAACGCTGATGTCATCAGTTCATTTCAATGATCATACAGAGAAAATCATAGTCTATATATTGTAACACCTCCCTTAATGTAAGATGATACAAACTGAGGGGTTCAACAGAATTCGACTAGTACTACTAATAAAACCACTTCACCAAACAAATACGTTTCTCTTTGTGTTTTTATTCCCAAGTGCACGATAGATATTCAACATAAATAACTGAGCATTTTTATGAGCATTTAAGGAAAGTCAATAATAAATGAAACTTATCATGATAGTTCAATGTTAGATGAATCAGATGATGAGGATGATGATGAGACAATCAAGATCCAAGTGGTTATTTGATAACGATGCAATGTTATAATCCAGTGAGACCAGTGAGAATGGAATGGAGATAAGCAGCACTGTAGATCTGTAGCAACAACCCAAGGTTGCTTATAGAAGATCGTGTGGTAAATAGTGCTCAAATGAGGAGAACACGTGCAGCATGGAACAATAAAGGAATCAAATGTCCAAAGAGTCCACAAAGGTCCAAAAACGGTTAAAAAAAAAGTCCTTCTATAAAAGAAAACAAATAGTGCACATCAGCCTTTGGAATTTCAAATAAACCATATATCACATTTGGAAGTCATCAATCACACATTTGAAAGTCAGCATATACTCACGTTTGAGCGTAAACTTAAACAGTTCTCAAACAGAACTTGTGAGAAAGAAGGTAGCCAGCCATGAGCTCAACCATGAGGTTTCCCTCTACCAAACAATCTGACTTGCTCTTCTTCTTCTTCTTTCTTTTTATTGGCGGGTGGCAACCGACTTTAAGGTGCATATCCGCCACCTACTGTGCTGGAGTGTGGGCCAGAAATGTAACCATCACAAAAGACAAAAAAAAAATAAATAAATAAAATAAACACTTTACCTTCTTTCTACCTTTACACTAACTTCAACAATCAATTAAATCCTTTTCATTAAACCAGTTTCTTTCAAAAAGTTCAACAAAGCTCCCATTATCTGCTCTCCAATTTTAAAAAGATTTTTAAGGTTCAACACATTTTCCCCAAATTTCAGTAATTCCTCTTTTAATTTTATCCTTTGATTTTCATATTTAACACATTCACTAATCACATGTTCAGCTGATTCCTCTCCCCTTCCACAATCACACAAACCTGAAGGGTGCTTTTTCAATAAATACATAGTTTTATTTAATCCAGTATGTCCTAATCTCAACCTCGAAATAATGCTACTTTCTCTACTACATCGATCTATAGATTTCCTTTTCCCTACTTCTTGCACAATATTGTATAGATGTCGCCCTTTCTTCCCTTCATCCCATTGTCTCTGCCATGTCTTCATAATATTTTCCTTTATTTTTACTTTGACTTCAGCTTTACTTAGTGCCACTTTTGTAATTCTGTCGAGTTTCAAAGCTTGCTTAGCCAACATATCTGCTGTCTCATTTCCCTCAATCCCCCTATGAGCCGGAATCCACAAAAATCTGACCGCTGCATTAATATGTTGCAGTCTATATACAGTCTCATAGATTTCGTACACAATATCAAGTCTACTATTAGATGATAACGACTGAAGAGACAATAATGATGATAAACTATCCGAGCAAATTAGAACCTTGGTAATTTTGTTTTCCTCTACCCCCTGTAATACCCTTAAAATAGCTAACATTTCCACAGTAACTACTGTCAAATGATCAGAGGTTCTTTCCTTAACATTTATCTTTAATTCTGGAATAGTGAATGCAAAACCTGTAACACCACTCTTAGGATCTTTTGAACCATCCGTAAAGGCAGCTATAAATGAATTATATATAGACCTTATTCTGTCCTCCACTTTTTCTACCCAGTTTCCTTTCCCATTAAGTCTTTTTATTTCTCCTTGAATATAGAAGTCTATGATTAGTGGCGAAAACAACCAAGGCGGCGTACTTGAAAAAGGAACATTAGGACTGAACTTATTCTCCTGCAATTTCATTTCACTTGCTATTTTACTAGATGCCCAAGCAAAACATTCTATCTTAGCCTTCCCACTTTCCCAACAAGGGATAAGACACTTAACTGTAGGATGCCATCTTTCATTATGACCTTTTAAATTAGTCCAATAGTTCATCATCAGTTGCTCAAATCTTAAACTTAATGGAAGCTCGCCCACCTCAACTTGCAATGCACAAGCCGGAGAGGACCTTATGGCTCCACAACAAATTCGTAGTGCTTGATTTTGTATAATTTCCAGTCTCTTTAATGATGTTTTCGATGCCGTTCTAAACACTATACTTCCATATTCCATCACTGGTCTTACTAAAGCCACATATATCCCTCTTAAGGCTCCTTTACTAGAACCCCACTCTATCCCAGTTAAGCACCTCATTATATTTAAAATCTTCTTACACTTTTCCTCTACTATCCTTACCTGCTCTGTCCAAGTTAGTTTAGAGTCAAATGTTACCCCTAAAAACCGAAAGTAATTTACCTGCTCAATTTGATTCCCATACAATAACACCTTAGCCACCCTATCCCTCTTTTGAGTAAAAACCATCATCTTTGTCTTTTCCACTGAGAATTTAAAACCCCATGTATAAGACCATTCTTCAATTAAACCTACAGCTTCCTGTATCTTCTCTTGAACTAACAATAAGCTCTTACCATTTTTCCAAAGGGCAGCGTCATCAGCAAATAATGACTTCCCAATATCATACCTTATTTTACTAAAAACATCATTAATCATAATAGAAAAAAGTAATGGGCTTATCACACTACCTTGCGGGGTCCCATTATCCACTTTGAATTTATTAGACACTGAAGCACCAATTTTAACCTGAATATACCTTTCAGATAAAAAACTTTTGATCCAATTAAAACCTCTTCCCTTAATACCCATTTTATCTAATTTAATCAATAGCCCCTCTTTCCATACCATATCATAAGCTTTTTCCACATCCAAGAAAACTGCCATAACCGATTCCTTATTTATCATAGCTTTTCTAATTTCTGTTTCCAAGCAAACCACAGGGTCCATTGTTCCCCGTCCTTTCCTAAACCCACTCTGATAAGGGGATAAAAGATATTTACTTTCTGTATAAAATGTCATTCTTTCTACTATCATCCGTTCCATAATTTTCCCAACATGCGACGTAAGGGCAATGGGCCTGTAGTTTGCTGGATTCGTTGAATCCTTACCTGGTTTTGCTATAGGTATAATAATAGCCTCTTTCCAACTTATTGGTAATCTCCCTTCTTCCCAGCTCTTATTATATATACCTAAAAGTTTCATTTGCATTAAAATTCCAAACTGTTTCAACATACTATAACTAATCTGATCCTTTCCTGGAGCAGTTACCTTAGCTTTATCTATTGCCCGTTTCATTTCACTTAATGTAAAAGGGGAATCCATAGCATCTTCTGTACTTTCCTTTCTTATTAGTGCCTCTGGGTATGCATCTCTAGTCACTTCTCTTCCTCTTTTCCCAACCTCTGACAGATTATTAGAACTATGAATTTCAACCAAGGCCTTAGCTATGATATCAGCTTTTTCCCTATTTGTTACTGCTATGGTTTCTCCTGCTTTTAAAACTGGAAACTGCCAGTCCTTTCTAATTCCCCTCATTTTCCTTATCATTCCCCACACATTTCCTAATGGAGTCGTTCTACCTATTTTATTACAATATTCTCTCCAACTGTCTCTTTTTGCCTTCTTTACTACTTTCCTAACTTGAGCTTGGGCCTTTTTGTATTCTATTAATCTTTGAAAGTTAAGATTACTCTTCAGCATTTTAAATGCCTTATTTCTTACTTTAATGCTTTTCCCACACTCTTCCGTCCACCATGGGACTGGTTTCCTATTCATTTTTCCTTTGCTTTTTGGAATACATACGTTAGCCACTCTAATCAGTACGTCTTTAAATTTTCATCAATTTCATCTATATCCTGGCTTAAATCAATTTCACTACTCGCCTCCTCACATAGATATTCAAATTTACCCCACATAGCCTTATTTAATATCCATTTATCCTCTCTTCCTTCTTCCCTCTCATCCTTTCTCACACCTACCTTACATAAAACAGGAAAATGATCACTACCCATAGTAGAGTCCTCCCATAACTCCCACTCACAAATACCTGCCACCTCCTTTGCCACTAGTGTTAAATCAAGTGCTGAACTTTTACCTGTGTGAACATCTATTCTTGTGCTTCTCCCATCATTAATGCATACCAGATCAAACTCATCCAACAACTGTTCTATTATTAGACCATTTAAATCAGTTTTCCCCCCTCCCCATAATGAACTATGGGCATTAAAATCTCCACATAAAACAATGCGGTCACTTGCTAGTTCAACAATCTGATTTAATTTATTACCATCTAATCTTCTACATGGATTATAATAATTTACCACAGAAAACTTTTCTTGCTTAGTCCATATTTTAACAATAATATACTCTTCCTCCCTTCCTTTTGATATAACTTGATATGTAATATTCTTCTTGATAAATGTAGCACACCCACCCCCTACACCATCTTCCCTATCATTCCTTACACTAACATAATTATATATACTAAAATCTAATTTCTGTGATAACCATGTTTCTTGTATACAGATTACATCAGGAGTAGTTGGTAACGAACTGATAAAATACTTAAATTCCTGCCCATTTGCCACCAAGCTTCTTGCATTCCATTGAAGAATAAGAACCATAATATCAGCCAACAAATGAAGCTTCCTGACTGGCCTGAGCACTTAGCTCATTCCTCACCTCTTCCCAGGACAAATCATTCAGGCTAAGATGGTTCACTGCTGCCTTTACTATTATTTGTATCCTTTCTGTTTTTGACTTTGCCTCAGTGGTAGCATTGATGACCCCTGCTATAAAGATGACTAATTTCCTTAAATCAACCAGAACTTTACCCCCTTTTATCTGTTCATGCTGATCATTTTTCAGATTCTCACTTGCCTCATTTACTACTTTTTCCTCCCTGTGATTCACCAGCCCAACGGCCTCTGCATATGATATTTTATTTTTCACTCTGACCTGCTGAATCTCAACCTGCCTTTTCATTACCTCACATCCCCCATATGCCACACTGTGATTTCCTCCACAGTTACAGCATTTCGGTTGCACATCCCTTCTACATTTCTCATAATCATGGTCCTCACCACATCTAGCACACCTTCTTTTCCCTTTGCAATTCATGGCTGTGTGACCAAACCTCTGGCATTTAAAACACCTCAACGGTTTAGGAACGTATTCTCTCACATTATACATCATATATCCTAGGGATACTCGGTTAGGAAGCATTTCATCCTCAAATTCCAACAACACACTTTCACTTCCTTGTCTCATCCCATTCTTAAAGCTGGTCAATCTTCGGGCATCTTTCACTTTCCCTCCTTTTAAGTTTGCTTTTATTTCATCCACATTTACATCAACCGGGATCCCCCAAATCACCCCCCTATTCCACATGTTTCTCTTCTCCACGCGACTAACGTTACTTACTTTAAACCTTCCTATCTCCTTCATTCTACAGGCCCTTTCTCTTTGATCTTCATTTTTGCATATTATTAAAAGGTTTCCATCCCTCAAAACTTTGGCCATTTTGACATCTCCCACTTGGTTTTTTAATATCGTAGTCAACTTCACTGGATTCATACCCAGCACTCCATTTTCTTCCTCAAATCTAAGTATTACTTTACACTCATCATCTATCTTCAGATTATCATCCTTTCCATCCACTTTAGTCATCATCCCTTTGAATTTCTTTGACCCCTCTTTTCCACTTTCACCACCCCGTTTCTCTCTTATTCTATCTCTCTCCTGACTAAACTCCATATGATCTTCACTCTCAGTGTCATCCGAGTTAGCACATTCTGGCCCATTTCCAGCACAGCTTTGTCTACCCGACATCGTTTTCACTCCTTTGTCACGTTTCCCCATTTCTTCCAATAAAGTTCCTTGTCTTCTCTTCATTAGGTGACAGCCCAGAAGAGCTCCCACACTCACACTCCTCTCCCACACTCCACTCGTAATCCAAGTTCTGTTTATCTCCCAAATAGAAGATTTAAACAGCGCCCATAGAGTGAACACCAACAAACTTCGCGAGCGCCACACACCACACTCCCAACCACACTCCACACTCCCAACCACACTCCACACTCCGTCACCACACTCACCCACTCTCCATCTGACTTGCTCGTCTATGATCGTGGCTTATATCCGGTAATCAATTACCTCTAGCGCCCTCAAGCGGCTGCTAGTGGTAACATGTCCCAGATGCATCATTAACAAAAAAAACAATATACAAAACCAAGTAACGTTTTACACTGTTACAATATATAAGGAATAAATACATAAACATATTTGACTTCGATTAATTAACAGATTAACAAAACGAAAGAGAAAACTGTGCTAGATTATGAAACATCTAAAAACAAAATGACCATAAACTCAACGAACACATCCTATATGAGATTAATCAGATATATACACATATTACAGTTCATATTACAGTTTACATCAGGTTTTCATGATCGATCGCCGCCTTCACATTCCAGTACTCGCGCACACTTGCCCATCTTTATTCGTTTTCTTTATTTTACAAAAGCACAATGTTCTGTTTTATTGTGAGTGTAACAGAAATAGAAGTAAGCTGTTTCTAATAATGTCTAACTCTTACCTGTATGACCTCAATGACAGAGTATTTTCTGTTTCCTCTGTTTAATCGCGCCGGCATCTCATTATCAAAATCAACTACAGTCCAGCAAACATATGAAAGTGACACTGCTCAGATTAATATTTCAGTATTAATATGAATGTGTTCAGCATGAGCCGCTCCACTGTGGTGTGGTCAAGCTCATTTTAGAGCGTGAAGAGGAGGATTTTCTGTCCATACTGTAACAGACATGAAGTTTACATAATAAATAATAGTTTAATATCCAAATACATCAAGAAATATGGAAACATTTGGATTTGTGCCGAATGAGAGAGTTAGGCAACATGAGCCCAACGGCGCTTTAAATTAGTTAGTTTGGGCTTGTTTAGAGATACTCTTTCATTCTTCTTCTGTTCTGAATATCATTAAATGCTAGATATTAATACGAGAGCTGTGAAGCAAGTGAGGAGAAAACACTGCATTATTTCAATCCTCTGCTTTTTATACTGGTATGTTTTATGTTTTCATTGATTAATATAATGATCACTCACATGTTCTGTGTTTCAGGTTCCAGTGGAGAGGATGATGTGTTCATCAGTTCTGGTGAAAATGTCCGTCTGCCCTGTAATAATGCTCTTTCTGACTGCAAATCAACTACATGGAACTATAACAAACATTCAGCAGCAGTTGAACTGATTGCTGGAGGGATGAAGAAGAAAGACACAGAGAGACATGAGAGTCTGAGTCTGGGGTCTGACTGCTCTCTGAACATCAACAACGTCACAATAGAAGATCGTGGATCTTACATCTGCAGACAATATGTGAATGGACTACAAGGACCTGATGCACGTGTTTATCTGCATGTTCTTCATGGTGAGTTTATGATTATGGGGTCAATTTAAAAAGGGCAGATTCTCCCTTTAATCTCTCAGATGATTATTTAAAAGTCTGTGATTTGTGTGTCTTGTGTTGTGTTTCAGTGTCTCCATCATCATCATCATCATCATCATCATCATCATCATCATCATCATCATCATCATCATCACAGACTGAGATCAGTCCAGGCCGCTCTGTGACTCTCTCCTGTCAGTTGTATGTATATGATGGATCCTCCTGTGATGATTTGGTCTATTATGAGGATGTGAATCTGTTGTGGGTGAATCAGGCTGGTGTTGATCTTCAGACAGACTCCAGATATCAGATATCAGCTCCAGATCCCTGTATCATCTCTCTGACTACAACACTCCTGAATGAAGATCACAACAGAGAGTGGAGATGTGAAGTTACTCAGAGAAATAAACTCAAGACCTCAGTCACATACACTGTCCAGTATTCAGGTGAGAAACAACTATTACTACTGTAAAATATGATGTTAATGTCCTACAGATGATGCGTCTGAACATTCATCTTCTGCAGTCGATTCATCAACACTGATTCCAGTCAGCAGCTCAAACTCTCAGAAGAAATCAAGCCCAACTACATCAGCAGCTCCTACACAAGGTACATGATCACATGATCACCGTCACACATCATCTCTCAGGGTTCTGTCACTTCGGTCTAGTTTACTCTTGGTTTTGTGACAGAGCCCTGATGCTACTGTATTGTCTTGTTTTTGTGTGAGCGTGCGGTTTGGAGCGTGCTCAAGTCATGCGCTCTTCTGTCCACGTGAGTGGTTTTGTGTGGGGAATGTGCTGTTCGGATCTAGTTTGGTTTCAGTTTTGTGATTTGGATATTCATGCTCTGTGTGTCTGTATTTTGTTGGAAGCACACAAGTTCGCTCGAGCCGTACACTCTTTTGTCCGTGTGTGTGTTGTGTTCTGTGTAGCACGTGGTTTGTGTTTTTCACTGGCAGCGTGCTTTCATGTTGTCATGTTTTGTGTGAACACACGGCTTTTGAGTGTTCTCATGTGCCATGTGCTCTCATGTCTATTGTCTAACCCCACCCATGTTGTTGTCTGATTATTGATTCATTTGCCCCACCTGTCCTCCCTCCTTACCTGCCCTATTCACTCCCTGTTTATTCTCCTTGTGTTTACAGTCATGTTCCAGATTTTTGCTTAATGTTATCACGTGTTATTTTGTCAAGTTTAGTCTGTCTAGTCTGTTTTATTTTTACTATTAAAGGGTCAGTTCAAATTCTGTCATTAATTCCTCACCCTCATGTCGTTTGACACCTGTAAGTCCTCCGTTCATCTTCAGACACAAATGAAGATATTTTAGTGTAAAGCTGATGCTGAGAAAGGCTTCAGATTGGCCTCCATTGGCATTCAGTACATTTACACTCACAAGACCCATAAAAGGCACTAAAAACGTTGTTACAAAGTCCATATCACCACAGTGGCTCTACAATAATCTTACCATGCGACGACAATAGTTTTTGTGCGCAAAAAGAAATCAAAATAACACCTTTAATCAACTTGTTATTGCCTTCCGTGTGTGTCTCCACGACGCATGCGTGAGAATATGACGTAGCGCCAGCGTTCGGGAATCCATGAAATGCGCACTTTAGCCCGATTTTGAGAACTACGAGACCTAAAGCACGATCAGTGTAGAATTCAACAGCTGAGATACGCGCGTCTTCCTCTGCTCGTAAACAAATCTCTTCTGGGTCATGTGTCCGAACGCCGGATCTGCTCATATTCTCGCGCATGCGTCGTAGAGACACACACGGAAGACCATAAGTTGGATAAAGGTGTTATTTAGATTTTTTTTGCGCACAAAAAACTATTGTCGTCGCATCGTAAAATTATTGTAGAGTCACTGTGGTGATATGGACTTTGTAACGACGTTTTTAGTGCCTTTTCTGGGTCTTGTGAGTGTAAATGTACTGAATGCCAATGGAGGCCTATCTGAAGCCTTTCTCAGCATCAGCTTTACACTAAAATATCTTCATTTGTGTCTGAAGATGAACGGAGGTCTTACGGGTGTCGAACGACATGAGGGTGAGGAATTAATGACAGAATTTTCATTTTTGGGTGAACTAACCCTTTAATAAAGCCCAATTGCTTCTCTGCACAATTGTATCCTCGCTTCATCCCTCACCCAACCCTGACATCATCCGTCTCTCACTTCAGCGGTTTGCACTGGCTCTCACAGACCCGTTTTATCATTACAAATATTATTTACATTTAGTCATTTAGCAGACGCTTTTACCCAAAGCGACTTACAAATGAGTGCAATAGAAGCAACTAGAACAGTCAAGGGCAACAATATGCAAGTGCTGTAACAAGTCTCAGTTAATCTAGCACAGAACACACAGGACAGAATTATTATATATATTTTAAATAGACAAACAGAAAATTAATAGAGTGATAAGTGCTATTCTACAAATATCTATAAAATGAAGCTCTTTAATCAGATTTGTCAGTGAGTCTACACCATTTTGATACAAAATAATAATAACTAGACTGTTGACTGTATGAGCTGCTATGAGAATTATTACAAACAAACACACTAGTAAAAAGCAGGGCTAAAATGAATGTTTATTACTTAAATGCTTTTTCCAGAATATGGTGTATCTGAACTAAAAATCCATCCTTTAATTTGTACAGAAAACCAGAAATCATTAACTACCCAGAGCTCTGAGATGACAGCAGCCACACACACACCTGTATTTACTACACAACAAGGTATTTATGCATGGCATTCTTATTTCTGCGGTTCACAGAGCCAATTACAGAGAAAGAGCTTGTCAAACTATTGACTTTGTAGACCTCAATCATTCACTTTCCCCACACAAACAGGAAGTCAACTTAAAGCTAATGTAAATATACTCTTTCATTGTATGTGATTGAAAGAACTGAGTTTTTGATCTTAAATGATTTAAATCAGCATTTATTAAACACAAGTCATCCCATGTTAGTGTGACCAGCTTTCAGCCCCAGAACTGAGGATCACACAAACATAGATCTGCTCTAGACCACAGATGTTGAAATAAATCAGTCCCAGTTTGTAACAGAAATGCCTTGATATTGTGTTCATGAATTAAAATATGTGTTTTTCTTTTTCCATTTTGTTTTTAATATTTTTAACATCAATTACAGCAACAGACTCTCTGAATCAAGGTGTGTATTTCAGTGGTTAAATTCACACTAGAATCAGTATCTGAATGTCCTGAATCCTCTCTGGAGTTGTTAGAGCAGTTAGACACACACTGACTCAAGCCATGTTTAATCTGCAATCTACATCACTTTCTTATTTCATTCTCTTGGACATAAACTCTGAGAGAAACAAGTACAGTGTATCTGGAAAGTATTCACAGCGCTTCACTTTTTCCACATTTCATGTTACAGCCTTATTCCAAAATGGATTTAATTAATTATTTTTCCTCAATTCTACAAACAATACCCCATAATGACAATGTGAAAGAAGTTTGTTTGAAATCTTTGCAAATGTATTGAAAATAAAAAACTAAACAAAAAAAATCACATGTACATAAGTATTCACAGCCTTTGCTCAATACTTTGTTGAAGCTCCTTTGGCACCAATCACAGCCTCAAGTCTTTTTGAGTTTGACGCTACAAGCTTGGCACACCTATTTTTGGGCAGTTTCTTCCATTCTTCTTTGCAGGACCTCTCAAGCTCCAACAGGTTGGATGGGGAGCGTCGGTGCACAGCCATTTTCAGATCTCTCCAGAGATGTTCAATCAAGTTCAAGTCTCTGCTCTGGCTGAGCGACCCAAAGACATTCACAGAGTTGTCCTGAAGCCACTCATTTGTTATCTTGGCCATGAGCTTAGGGTCGTTGTCCTGAACCTTCACCCCAGTCTGAGGTCCAGAGCGCTCTAGAGCAGGTCTTCAGAAAGGATGTCTCTGTACATCGTTGCATTCATCTTTCCCTCGATCCTGACTAGTCTCCCAGTTCCTGCCACTCAAAAACATCCCCACAGCATGATGCTGCCACCACCATGCTTCACTGCAGGGATGGGATTGGCCAGGTGATGAGCGGTGCCTGGTTTCCTCCAGACATGAGGCTTGCCATTCAGGTCAAAGAGTTTCATCAGACCATAGAATTTTGTTTCCCCTGGTCTGAGAGTCCTTCTGCCTTTTACTGAGGAGTGGCTTCTGTCTGGCAACTCTACCATACAGGCCTGACTGGTAGAGAGCTGCAGAGATAGTTGTCCTTCTGGAAGGTTCTCCTCTCTCCAAAGAGAAACGCTGGAGCTCTGTCAGAGTGACCATCGGGTTCTTGGTCGCCTCCCTGACTAAGGCCCTTCTCCCCCAATCACTCAGCTCTAGGAAGAGTCCTGGTGGTTCCAAACTTCTTCCATGTATGGATGATGGAGGTCGCTGTGCTCATTGGGTCCTTCAATGCTACATAAATGTTTCTGTACCCTTCCCCAGATCTGTGCCTCAAAGCAATCCTGTCTCTGAGGTCTACAGACGATTCCTTGGACTTCATGGCTTGGTTTGTGCTCTGACATGCACTGTTAACTGTGGGACCTTATATAGACAGGTGTGTGCCTTTCTAAATCATGTCCAATCAACTGAATTTACCACAGGTGGACTCCAATCAAGCTATAGAAACATCTCAAGGGCTGAATCCGAATTCGCCCCCTAAACCCTCATCCACTACTCCCTACATTAGTCCACTAATACAGTTCACTTGAAGGAGTGAATGAAAACAAGTGAGAGAATTCGGATAGCCATTGTGTGTGCAATGTGGGATTGAATGAGTGCACTCAATAACGTCCACTATGGTTTCGGACACCACTACAAATGACTGCCCCCTCAAATAGTGCCCTATTTAACGGTATAGGGGGCGATTTCGGATTCAGCCAAGGATGATCAGTGGAAACAGGAGCACCTGAGTGCAATTTGGAGTGTCATGGCAAAGGCTGTGAATACTTATGAATGGGATTTATTTTTTTGTTTTTATAAATTTGCAAAGATTTCAAACAAAATCTTTCAAGTTGTCATTTATGGGGTATTGTTTGTAAAACTGAGTACAAAATAATGAATTTAATCCATTTTGGAATAAGGAAACAACAAAATGTTAAAAGGCTGCGAATACTTTCTGGATGCACGGTACTGCACAAGTATCAATTTAGTTCATGATGAACATGGATAATTATGCTTTTAAATGAGACATTTGTAACTTTTATTTGTAGTTGTTGTATTTGGTTAAACAGTAAAGCTGAACGTTTCTCTCTATATAGTCTCTCTCTCAGTGATTGTGATTGTTGCCGCTTCATTTGCCGTTCTCCTTCCTGCTCTTATTCTCTGGCTGATTCGTAAAAAAAGAGCTGGTGAGTTTTTAGAGTTCCTCATATTTGGTAACAACAGCCAACAAGTCAAAAACATCTGAACTATTTACAGCTAAAATAAATTTGTAATTTAGACAGAATTCCTCTGAGTGAAGAGAAATCAATTCTTCTAGACTCTTTTAAAAATGGACAGTCATCTGCATTGTGTGTCTGATAAATATTCCCATGACATTTTTCAGGGAACAGAAGCGGCACTGATGACTCTGTGGTGAGTATTGCAGGTCGATCAATGAGTTATTAATATTCATAAGCTCTGCTACACAGAGGACTGAAATATGACACTCTTATTATTCAGATCAGATAATGATTTGTTTGTTAATGTGTACTCTTTCTGGTCTAAAGTCACAGATGAGAATAAATATGATGGATACAATGACATAATCAACATTTCCTTTCATACTCCTAGTGAACAATATGATCAGCTCAAGTAATTTGTGTATATTTTGATATTTGTATATTTGATTTATATATTTATATAAGTTACTGCACAGCAAAAACTAAACTAACTTAAATGAACTCTCCTGGGAGTCTATTTGAGACCACACTCAAGAGTTTTACACTGTTAATGAACACTGAGTTAATGAGATAATTAAGTGATTCATAAAGTGATGATTGACCATTATTTTTTAAGATAACTGATGTTAACAAGCAGAGAAACGGAGAAAATCACAATTGAGTCGCCTTTATGGAGATAAGTGTTTGCTTTAGTTGGGCTCTTGACTTTTTAACATTAGACTTCACTTGGGCTGTTGTAACAGCCAGACAAGCAAAGAGAAAAGTTGATCAGGTGGTGTTGATTTTGTTTTGACATAATCATCATTTGTCCTGAATCACTGAGCTAATTTATATCCGGAACCAGCAATAATCTTTTTCCAGGCTTCTGATTGGCCAACATGGCTTTACGCTTAAGATCAGAACTTCATAGTGTGCTTTTGCATTTTAATATAGGCCAAGATGCTATTTTTTTTTAAACAGAGGAAAAACTTGTGTGGACTAGGCCTAACACTCTTGAGTGTGGTGTCACATTAACTCCCAGGAGAGTTCATTTAACACTGGAGTTTTTACTGTGTGTGGTATTTTTTCCTGTAACATTGTATCATTTAACAGTACATTTGCAGCAATGTAAAATAGTACGGCCTTTAATAGCTTGATGTGCCATATTTCCATTGATGTTTAGGGGCAGACAGATGATGTGACGTATACTGAGGTCACTGCGTACAGTAAAAACCCTGACAAGAAAAACAAGGTGAGCATGTACATGGCCTATATCGGTTTTATTCTTCTAAAGTTTGTCTTAAGTTGAGCTTAAACAACATGCTGTAATAATCGTGGGTCAAATTTTTTTGGGCTTTGACTTCTTATTTGACAATAACTGTGATGTTGATTCAGGTTCGCTGTGATGATAATGTGACGTATTCTTCCATCAGAGGAGCGAGTGCTTGAGCTCAGGAGAACTGCAGTCAACTTTATGCCTCTGTGAACAAGAACCGTCACAAATCAGTCAAATAATTACACAAAAACACATGAGCACCGGAATATGATTCTTATGGGTTTCATTCTTTTACATGTTAACTAACCCAAGTGATGCTCTGAATGATTTGTAGTTGTTGGTTATTTTGGTCAGTTTGACATGTTTTTATAGTTTCTGTCTGCTTGTTGATTCGTTAATGCTAGTCTCTGTTATTAATTTAGGGTCCGCTTGCACTAATTATGAGAACAGCCAAAGGTACTGTTGATGAGCAGCTGCTTTCAGCAATGTTTGTCATATTATATTTTATTTGTCAATAATAAAATAGCCTATATGTCAAACATGTGTATGGTGTATTTTCCATCATTATGAATATTTTCTTGTGCAGACTCTGTAGATGTGACACAGAAACCTCTGGTCCTACCACAATACTACGCCAGGCGCGACTCAAGTGTGTTCTGCTAGTTTCAGCCCGACGCAGTTCTCATGCTCACGTCCAGCTCCACGTTGTTTAAATATCAAATGCACTGGCGCATCTGTTCACCCAGGGGCGTCTGGTCTGAACACCAGGTGTGATCAGGAGCATTGTTGGAGCGTTGCTAAAGTGAGGAACTGAAAACGACTGACCATTGACCAACACACACCTGATCTAAAGTCAATAGCGCTGTATTTTTGTGTTATTTAAAGGGTGTGTTAGTAATATGCGCCTATATGTGGAGCACAACGCACAGACACTGATTATTACACAGTCCCCCATGTAAATAGTGAATCCTCCATGGTGCGAGCGCAACTGGCTTTTAAAGGGAAAGGGAGATGAGATTCTGATTGGTTTAATGCACGTTAAGCTCAAAACACACCCATGACTCATTAAGAGATGAGGGATGACCCTTTTGGACCATGTGCCTGGAATGTTGAAAGTTTTTTCCGTCATTAAACTAGCAGTGGATTCCACACATCCTAAGCGCTCCTGTGCCGTGTGCTTCAGACCATGAGCTCAGATCATAAAAATAGTGCCCCTAGTGTTAATAGTCTGAATTCACTCGTTTCATTCACTCCTTCAAGTGCACTAATGTAGAGAATAGTGAATGAGGGTATAGTGGGCCGTTTCAGATACAGTATTTTACTACAGTGTTCCGTATATCGATGGAAGAAAGTGTGTCTGAGAACCATTCATATCATTCACTTCCGGTAGAACGGAACCAATGCTATATCAAATCAACATATTAATTCCATTGTATCCATATTCTGTGAACCTCATAAACATTTGTATACCTGATACGCTTTCTTTCATAACATTTGTACAGTTTGGATGCTGTCTATAGATATCTATAGACAGCATATAGACAGATGTCTATAGATAAGCCACAGACGTTGACACATAAAACATCTATTGACCGCATCAAAACGGTACATAATATTACTTATGAAGACAAAACTACCATTAAAATAAGCTAAAACAACAAAAAAGTAAAGATATTTATTTTTTAACTCAGCCCACGGTCTTGGAAAACCTGAATATATGAGGTCTAACTTTAAAGGTCCCATGGCATGAAATTTTCATTTTATGAGGTATTTCAACATTAATATGAGTTCCCCTAGCCTGAATATTGTCCCCAAGTGGATAGAAATGTTGATCGGTGTAAAACCGAGTTCTGGCTGTCTCTCTCTGCCTTTGAGAAAATGACAGGCCAGACGAGCCAATCCTGAAGTCTCCTGGTTTGACGTCCAAGCAGGAACGGTTTCCTCCCTTTCCTCCGCCCAGAGAATCTGGCACGCCCATGCAAACACTCGAGATCATTAACGTTACTTGTGAACGAGTGAACACTGGCAGTTTCTCAGTGTTTGGATGTACAAATGAAAACAGAAGTCTTTCTTCAGTTCCTTCTGATCTGTGATCAGTGATTTCTTATGTGTAGCTAATTATTTATTATTTGTGGACACGCAGCGGCTTCTCTCTCTCCCGACAGAACGGTGTTTTCGTGTTTTCTATCTTGTGAGTCAGTGTTTTTGTACGTCCTTGTCGCGTCTATCTGTTCTAAAATGTGCATACAGTCTTTTCTGTTTAACATCAGCAGTAACATCTTTAGAGATAAACTTCACACACGCCGAAGCTCGGCCTCCAACATCCCCGACCCCCAGTACTGCATCTGGCCCACAGCGGAGGCACCAAACGCGGGTGAGATTAAGCAGAAGGAGGGTAAGCGTGAGCATATCCGGGCTAGCCAGCTTTCCCCACAATAAACTGGATTAACGTTACATTCGATTACAGCTGTTGTGTCTTTGTTTGCGCTGTGTAACGTTACTCAATGCGCGTCAATGACGCTATTCATATGATTGGAACATATCTAGAAATAATGCTATACTCAACACTTACTAACTCGTTCATCTCGCTGTAATGGTACATTGCATGTGTTACAAAGTTGGTAGAATAATGATGAAGAGGACTCGGCGTGACTGGGACTCGTGTTTATTCAGAACTCTCAGATACAAACACAATAAACTCGCGCTGACTGACAGCGCTCTCATGCTGCGTTCACACCAAACGCGAATTGAGCGTCAAAATCGCGTCTACCGCGTCTAGTTTCACGCGCGAACATTTTGAATGCATTCGCGCGTCTGCAGAGAATTGGACGCGCGTAGAAATCGAGCGTTTGAAGCGAAATTGACGCGCGTTCAAGGCACTCCAGGAGAAATATGTCATAAAACACCACTCTGCCTCTTTTCATTTTCATTAAACATATATATTTAGCATTAATAGCCACACAAATATAGCATATTTTGCATAGAGTATAGCATTATTTCTAGATATGTTCCGTCTCCAGCATGTTGCCCCCGGTCCCTCGAATATTCTGATCTATTATGACCTCCGAGCTGTAAAACTGCCTGAATAATAATAATAATACGCTGTTTGTTAATTGACCAGAGGAGAACTGGCACCCCGACTGAGCCTGGTTTCTCCCAAGGTTTATTTTTCTCCATTAGGTCACCTAATGGGGTTTTGGTTTCCTTGCCACTGTTGCCTCTGGCTTGGCGTGCTCAGTTGGGGACACTAAATTTTTCAACTAAACATCGAAATACATCTAAATAATAAACTAAATTAACCATTTAAACTAAATTACTGATCAAATTATTGATCTAAAGCCCACACTGTCACTGTATGATACTTGAAATTTTTCCAGAATGGCTATACAGCTGAATAAAATTATGCTGCATTATTTTCCTGTTTAACACTGTAAAGCTGCTTTGAAACAATCTACATTGTTAAAAGCGCTATATAAATAAAGTTGACAAATGTGGTCCAGGCAACTCCTACATCATCTTCAGTACATGTATATTTAAATATCCTAAAAATATAAAGTTATTAAACTTCTCTTTGCCCTCAGTCAAAACGATTTGGCAGACAACAAATTATAGATTCATGAGAGCAAAGCTCGGCCGTTAGATCTACACAAAACGAACCACTACAGGACATCAGAGCCAGCGGCAGACGCCAGAAGGACTGGACGAGGAAAGGCTGCCTTCGCCGGGGTTATGAGCAGTGATTGCCCGGTGATCGCCTGGATCTCACAACTCCAAAAACACAAGATTATTATTTTTTTTTTAATAGGCGCTCTCTTTATAAATAAACCACAGATTTGAGCTTTAAACAACTGAATTCCCACCTGAAAACGTCTTAAAACTACATTTTGTGACACAATAGTACTGTTTTTAATTTATGCAGGGTTTCTCATACACGTCACTTTACCACGTGACAGCAGCGAGCAGGCTCCTGATTGGTTAACGCGGCGCGAATTGACGCCAAAGTTCAAATTTTTCAACTCGGGCGTCAGACGCGAATTCGCTTCAAACGCGTGAATGCACAAAAGCACCATTCGCGTGTAACGCGCGTATCGCGCAAGACGCTCAATTCGCGTCCAATTCGCGCCATTCGCGCGAACTGGACGTGCGAATGAAGCGGATTCGCGTCCTTCGCGCCGCGCGTAACGCGCCTTCCGCGCCGCGGGACCTCAAGACGCGCGTCAACGCGCCTTTCCATTGACTTAACATTGAAATCACTCGCGCCTGACGCTCAATTCGCGTTTGGTGTGAACGCAGCATCATAACTCAGTAGTTACTATAAATAACTTTGTTAGCAATCGCTTCGTCTCCGTGATGTCCGGTTCGCGAACGAATCATTCTTTTGAATCGGTTCTTTTTAGTGAACCGAACCAGTTCACCAAATCGGACTGAATCGTTCTAAACGGTTCGCGTCTCCAGTCAGCGCTGATCCATAATTTACTAAAGTTACTAACTTTCTGACATGAGTGACAGCCCCTCCGACTAGAAATAAACGAATAACCTGAAGTATATGCTAGTAACTACAACAGTTCACCCTGAACTGAGACATGCTGAGAGAACTGATGAGAAGTGAACACAGGTTAGTGATGTTACGTTCGTGAACGAATCGTTCTTTTTGAACGAATCTTTTAGGTGAACGAATCGTTCTCGTTCAAGTAGTCCACTGACTCATATTTCTCGTTCACTGAAATTCCTCCCTCCACAGCAGCATGGCGGAGCGAGCGCATGCGCAGCTCTGTGGACTGTTTCATCCTGTCAATGACAAAACTTCGAGCCAATAGCGTTCGAGTATAAGATGTGACGGAGCATGTGATTTGTTGAATTCAGTGAATGAATACGCCTTTTACTGACCGAGATGCTTTTGAGTCTGACTCTGAACCAAAGACTGATCTCCTTCTCGACTTGTTCGTGAACGAACTGTATTTCGTTCGTGAACGAACTGTTTTTCGTTCGTGAACGAAATGAACCAGCTATTGAACGATACTGATAGCGAACATGTAGAGCGGCTTGTGTAGTTTAGGCATATAGGCCTACGGTATGCAGCAAAGAAAGACATGTACACTTTACCATTTTAATGAAAACAGTGTAATAGTGCAGGCTGATGGTTAAATTATTGTATAATTACTGATGTATTGTGTTTGTATTATTTATTTTCATTGTTGTTGTTTTATAAAATTAATACAAATTACTTCATTACGTTTGAGTCATGTCATGCAATTCTCCAAAAACTGCAAAACAAATAAAAAATGCGATATTATTGGAGTTAACGAACACGTCCATCACTGACCGAGTTGCTTTTTTGAGTCTGAACGAGAGATCTCGTTCGTGAACGAACGAACTGGTACATCTGGTTCATGATCGAATTGAACCACCAACGATACTGAACGAACCCGCCCATCACTGAACGAGAGAGAGAGATCTCGTTCGTGAACGAATTGAACGAACTGCTGCTACATCTCGTTCGTGAACGAATTGAACGAACTGCTGCTACATCTCGTTCGTGAACGAACTGGTGGTACATCTCGTTCGTGGAAATGGATGTCGGTCATTTAGCATGTGAATCAGTCTCGTTCAGCTATAAGCAGAGAGCGGATGGCTATAAAGCGCAGTTTTAGGCTACGATTGTTTATAACTCCACGTTCGTTTACCATAATCCCAGATATATCTGAATAATATGAATGTGTAAATGTCTGACCAAACAATTAATTGTTAATCATGCAAGAAAACCTTTGTGCTTTGGTCTTCTGAACCACTTATTTAGACTTATTTTATTTAATGATAGATGCACACATTTTAATAAAGCCAAATGATTTTTTTTTGTTAGTAAATACGTTCGTTGACTTAAGAAATAACGCATAAGACACTCTTTTTGCCACCTGCTGGGATATTTATGGAATATAAAAAATGGTCACTGAACGAATCAATGAACGAATCTGAACGAATCATTTTGATGAACGAACTGAAAATGAACGAATCTCTTGAAAGAATCGAAATTTCCATCACTAACACAGGTCCATCCGTCTCTCTGGCAGACTCGTGCCTGCTCGTGCCTCGTTAAACCACGCCCCCTCCGCTCATTTAAAATGCAAAGATGTCAGCCAATCACAACAGTGGGCGTTTTTACTGAAGTCTCACAGTAGACACGCCTCTTGAAGCAGGGCATTCAGCCACAGGGCAAACAGCAGTATAGAAAAAATGCCTTTTATTTCTAAATTATGACATTTTATGATGTAAAAATCATACTAATAATATAAGTACACCTCAGAAAACACTATAAAATAATAGAAAAATGCCATGCCATGGGACCTTTAAAAGTGGGATTTTTCTAGACCTGGAAAAGTCATGTAAATCTTTCTTGTTATGTCAAGCTCTAAAATATTTTATTGGAGAAATTGTGAGTATGAGTGTATTTGTAAAATAAAAATGAGTAGCTTATGTGATTTCTTACTGGCATATTTAACACCAGTGTGGTCAAACTAACACACACACACACACACACACACACACACACACACACACACACACACACACACACACACACACACACACACACACACACACACACACACTTTGTTTGCCTAATTGTTGTCTTTTGTGTTCTGGCTGTGAGTTCTGGGGTTTTCAGAGCTGCTTCCATAACCTTTGGTCTAGTTTTAACTGAGCAAGATGGCACTTGGTGTCAGTGGCGTGCACAGACCTCCTAAGGGGCAGGGGCAGAAGGACCAAAAAGGGCACTACTTTTTACTTTTTATTTTGCTAAACAAAACAGTGAGAATCAAGCAGGTAATTCTGAGGAATTCATGTTCAGTTTTGTTGATGTTGTAAACCTGTATTGTAAGTAGTATTTGCTATCATGACATAGGAAACATTTTACAATAAGATTTCTTTAGTTAACTACATTTGTTAACATGAACTAATAATAAACTGCCCTTCTACAGCATTTATTAATCTTAGTTGATATTAATTTCAGCATTTACTAATACATTATTAAAATCAAAAGTTGTATATGTTATATTAGTTAATGCACTGTGTTAAGTAACATGAACAAACAATGAACAGCTGGATTTTTATTAACTAACATTGACAAAGATTAAAATATTAATATACAATAACAAATGTATTGCTCATGGTTGGTTCATGTTGGTTAATACATTAACTTTACAAATGAGACCTTCATGCAAGTGTTACCATGATATCAAATATATTCCATACAATTTAGAGTTTGACAAGGA
Source organism: Gobio gobio (assembly GCF_949357685.1). Classification (NCBI taxonomy): domain Eukaryota; kingdom Metazoa; phylum Chordata; class Actinopteri; order Cypriniformes; family Gobionidae; genus Gobio; species Gobio gobio. The sequence goes on from NC_137097.1 coordinate 86,498,292, forward strand.
CTTTTTCATTTCATTTCACTAGATTTATTTCCCCAAGCTAATAACACGAGGATGTGCTATGGTCTTGGATAAAAACAAATTGAATGACATTGTCAGACTCAGAATGCTGCTGCTGAACTCGAGTTATGCTTTTATTAAAATTAAGCATAACTTGCACGCTCCCGCAACCTTTACAGTAGCGTGGTGGTAGGATAATATACATTTTCTGTATTAGCTTACCTGCTGATCGTGTAGTTTGAAAACTCGTGCAGCTAATTGCTGTGCTGTGTGCAGGCTGCGTGCATAGATAGAGCTGAAAAGGTAACTCCGCCTACCGATCCACCTCCGCCAAAACATTTTTGTATTAAAAAAATACTTTTTGTAATATTGTTAGTGTTAAAATGGTATATAAGCGTACTGTTATTTATTAAAATATTTATAATAATTAAAAAATATTATTTACTATTACCAGGGAGGGGCACATTACATTTTGAGACAAAAGGGGCAGGGGCTTGAGCCCCCCCGACCCCCCCATTGTGCACCCCACTGCTTAGTGTGACATGTTTTCAGTGTATTTTCAGAGCGGTGAGCTCACTGTTGAGGTTTGGAAACATGTTACTGCTGAGTGTGAGAGCTCAGTTAGTTTGACCACAGGCTATTAAAGAAACAGTGAAAGAAAGAAGAGGAACTGAGACCTTAACCCACACTGATCATCTCTGAACCCAGTTTGGACTGATAGGTGTGAATTCTCACACATTCGGTGGCGTTTACAAGACGCTGTTTTCATCTAAAAATTAAAATTTTACACGACAATGAAAACTAATAGTTAGGGATGTCCCAATCCGATCGAGTCTGAAAACACATGATCGGGCCCGTGGTTTCACTCTTTCTAAACATCGGACGTTACCTCTTGATCAGGACTTGTATATATATGTATATATATTCTCATTATTTTTAAACATCTATAGCTATGCGGTGGCACAGAGTTAGACCCTTTTGACTCCACACAGAAACAGCAACGCGTGAGGCATGACATCACTTTGTTGCAGAGACGCTATTGTAGGATCTAGGAAAAATCTAATTGTGATTAAACCAGAAAATCTCAATATTAGTGAACAAAAACAATTTCTAAAACTAGGTCTTCTAAACATTAGATCGCTCACACCTAAGGCGGTTATTGTAAATGAAATGGTCACAGATAATAGTTTCGATGTACTTTGCCTTACCAGAGGTGGACAGAGTACACCATTACTCCTTTACTTGAGTAAAAGTAAAAATACCATTGGTTAAATATTACTCTATTACAAGTAAAAGTTGTAAAGATAGATTTTTACTTAAGTAAAAGTACAGAAGTACTTGCTTTTAAAAGTACTTAAGTATCAAAAGTAAACACATTATTTTATTATTGTTGCATTGTTGTATGAATGCACGCTGTTACAAAGTTACAAAGCTCTTGTCAAAGTCAAAATCATACTAGAAAAGAAAGGTTTCTACATTGTGTTTATCTGACAGGATTATGTAAAAATATAGCCTATATCTGAAAGAACTTCAGTTAACATTATTAGCCCAACTACGCTTTTGCATGCTAACTAACGTCATTGTCGAACGTTACCTATGCGTTAGCGCTGTATCCACAAGGCTATGGCAACTTGGCGGGTAAATCTATAAAAATCATTTGACCAACCATACTTCATAACTGTTAATTTTGACAGCAAATATTGGATTTAGTTTTAGTCAGTCTTTTGACTAGAACATTTTAGGCATCTGAATTGTTTTAGTTTTAGTTTAGTTTTAATTGACTATAATAAGATTTTAGTTTTCAATAGACTAAACTTCAGTACTTGTGGTCTGACTGCGGCTACGACTTTCTACTTTGAGGGCCTTGATAGAAATGTAGTGGAGTAAAAGTCATAAGTTTCCAGAAAAAATACTACTCAAGGAAAGTACAGATACTCAAAAAGTGTACTTAAGTACGGTACTCAAGTAAATGTACTTAGTTACTGTCCACCTCTGTGCCTTACTGAAACCTGGCTTAAGCCAAATGATTATTTTGGTCTTAATGAGTCTACTCCACCAGGATACTGTTATAAGCATGAGCCCCGTCTGATTGGTCGTGGCATCGCCTGAGCAAAATATTCCGTTACAGTTTAGTAGTAATGATTTTATGAATTTCTTCACTGAGAAAATAGAAAGCATCAGAAACAAAATTGTAAATGTACAATCTTTAATGATGTCTTATGATTCAACCTCAATTATCGCCCGTCAAGAACTACTACACCGCTTTACAACTATAGGACAGGAAGAGCTAAATAAACTTATCATTGCATCTAAACCAACAACATGTTTATTAGATCCAATACCCACTAAACTACTGAAAGAGTTGTTACCTGTAGTGGAAGAGCCTCTTCTCAATATTATTAACTCGTCTTTATCTTTAGGTCATGTTCCAAGAATATTCAAGTTGGCAGTCATAAAACCTCTCATTAAGAAGCCACAATTAGATCATAATAACCTAGCAAATTACAGACCCATTTCAAATCTTCCATTTATGTCTAAAATACTATAAAAAGTTGTGTCTGCCCAATTGTGCTCTTTCTTGCAAGAAAATGATATCTATGAAAAATTTCAATCAGGATTCAGGCCGCATCATAGCACAGAAACCGCACTCGTTAAAATCACAAATGATTTACTTCTAGCTTCTGACCAAGGCTGTATCTCAATACTAGTTCTACTCGATCTTAGTGCTGCGTTAGATACTATAGATCATAAAATACTCATAGATCGACTTCAAAATTACACTGGTGTTCAGGGACAGGCATTAAACTGGTTTAGATCGTACTGATCAGACCGCTACCATTTTGTCTGTCTAAATGGGGAAAAATCAAAGATAACGTCAGTAGACCATGGGGTGCCGCAAGGATCCGTGTTAGGCCCTCTGCTATTCTCAATATATATGCTGCCACTTGGAATATTATAAGAAAACATGGAATTAATTTCCACTGTTATGCTGATGACACTCAATTTTATATTTCATCACGACCAGATGAAAACGCTAAATTATCTAAACTGACAGCGTGTGTTGAAGATATTAAATACTGGATGACGTGTAATTTTCTGCTATTAAATTCTGATAAAACGGAGGTGTTACTTATTGGTCCAAAAAACTGCCCACAAAACCTCTCACAATACAACTTTAACTTGGAAGGATGTCCTGTCACTTTATCCACTACAGTAAAAGACCTGGGTGTTATATTAGACCGCAACTTGTCTTTCGAAAATCATATTTCATATGTTACAAGAACGGCATTTTTCCACCTTAGAAACATTGCTAAGCTACGTAACATGCTATCTATTTCTGATGCAGAAAAGTTAGTTCATGCATTCATGACCTCGAGACTAGATTACTGTAATGCTTTATTAGCTGGTTGTCCTGCATCATCAATAAACAAACTACAGTTAGTCCAAAACGCAGCTGCTAGAGTTCTTACTAGGTCAAAAAATATGATCATATAACACCAATTTTATCATCTCTACACTGGTTACCTATTAAGTTCTGTATCAATTACAAAGTATTGCTACTGACCTATAAAGCCCTAAATGGTTTAGCTCCAGTGTATTTAACGGATCTTTTATCGCCCTACAATCCATTGCGCTCTTTAAGATCACTAAACTCTAGGCTTCTGGTCATTCCTAGGATATCTAAGTCCACTAAAGGAGGGAGGGCATTTTCACATTTAGCTCCTAAACTCTGGAATAGTCTTCCTGATATTGTTCGAGGTTCAGACTCGCTGTCCCAGTTTAAAACTAGATTAAAGACGCATCTCTTTAGCCATGCATTCACATTATAATTACCTTTTATACTACAGTTAAATCGGATCAAAAGCATTAATATTCAGAACAGCAGCTATGCTAATTATTTCCCATCTGCTTTTCTGTTGTTATCTCGGGACACTAGTCCAAAGGTAAATAGTTTGTCAGCTCCAGTTTGTATCAGCCTCTCATGGAGACTTCAGATGCCTGTGAAGAGACGACTCGACGCCAGCGTTGTTATGGCCTAAATTAATACATGATTGATTAACTTTTTCTAAGATTTTGCTTTAACATTCTCTTTCTAATATTTTTCAATGTACATTTATGAAATGCACTTTCTGTAAAGCTTCTTTGAAACAATGTGTATTGTGAAAAGCGCTATACAAATACATTTGAATTGAATTGAATTGAATATTGGTTAAATGCCGGCAAAGTAGAACACGGAAGCAGCTTGAAGCGGAAAGCGAGTGTATGTCTGTAGTCTGGAGGTATTATAAAGTTGATGACAACAACATTGCCATAGAAAACTGTGAGATATGTAAACTTGGAATTTCAAGAGGCGGAAAGGAAAAGGCTACATTTAACACAACAAACCTGATACGGCACCTCAAACACAAACACCCGACACAATACAGCGAGTTTACCCAGGCAACCCAGCTGAAGACGAGTCAGCTCACGCTGCAGGAGAGTTTGAAGAGGAGAGAAAAAATGCCCCGTGACAGCGCGAAAGTGCAGGACATCACAGCCAAGATAGCACAAATGATCGCTATGAGTGGCCTGCCATTCGCCTTTGTAGAGAACCCTGGATTTCTTATGCTTATAGAGCAGGTAGAACCTCGATTTGAAATGCCGTCTCGCCACTATTTCACAGATAAAGCTCTGCCAGCCATTTATAAGAAGATTTCTGACAAACTACCATGTTTCGTTCACCACAGACATCTGGAGTTCATCCGTAGCTCCCCTGTATCTACTAAACCTTACCGCACTATGGATTGACTCAAGTTTTGAATGGGTGTCCCTTATTTTGCCACACTGAAGGTGGCAACCCTACTCACAGAGGTGCTCTGTTTGTTATTGAGTTGTTGAATGTTAATATAAGGTGAATTAAAAAAAAATAAGGAACATCCTGGATCTGTTTTTTCGCTCTTCTTTATTCTTTTTTTATGTATTATAGAAGTATCAGATCGGGACTCAAATCAAATGACTCGGACTTGAGGGCAAAAAAACCTGATTGGGACATCCCTACTAATAGTTATCAAACACCTTTCTTAACTGCATAAATAATAAATAATAAATTAAATAAATTAATGAATTCTCTGTTCCCGTTGTTCTTTGATGAACATTAAAAGTCCCGTTTTTCGTGTTCTTTTGAAGCTTTGATTGTGTTTACAGTGTGCAATATAACGTGTTCATGTTTCGTGTGTAAAAAAAACACAGTATTTTTCACACAATTTACTGATCTGTATTCTGCTGTTTTCACTGTCCTCAAAACGGCTTGAAAGATTTCCCTGTTCTATGAAGTCCCTCCTTCAGAAACACGTAACGAGTTCTGATTGGGCCAGCGGTTCCCGTGTTGTGATTGGACAGCAGCTTAGCGCACGCAGAGCGCACGTTACCGGAAAGGTCCCGCCTCTCACCATAACGGAGATGCATGCGCTCAATGATCTCTCAGTACAGCGTCCCTGGGAAAGCCAAACAAAGGTGACTTGACTCCGGGATGAAAATAACAGCGTCTCGACGACATGGCGACAAACAAACTATTGTCACGGGTGAGAAATCACACAACAAGGTTGCTCGTAAAAGTGAACCCCGGAGGGTGGATTTAATGAGAATACTTTGGGGATTTAGTGCAAATGGTGAAACAAAGGTGCGTGCTGTCGTCGTGGCTGGTGCTCCTGTGAAGTCCTCGTGCTCGTGAAGGTGGGTGTCCAGGCGTGCTCAATCGGGCTGTCGGTCACTCGCTGCCTTCTGTGAGGTGTTGGGGAAAAATTTAATCACAGAAGATTTAATCTTCCAGACCTGTTTTCTCTATTGTGTTTTAAATGAGTCAGATCAAAGAGGCCCACCTGTGGAAGCCATACATTGTCCCTTTTATCTTTTATTGCTCTTGGAATCTGAGTTCCTGGCTAACATGCTTTGTTAGATGAAGATGGAGGACCATTGTGTTTCTTGCTTTTAATTCAAATGAGATCCAAGACAGGAGGGGGACCATTTGTGTATTGTCTCACCTCTTGCTCAAGGCGAAACCTTCAGTGGGTTTCGCCAGATGTATGGAAAATTACTGAGGGGGTTGTTAAAACATTGAGGGTATAAAAGTTTGTGCTTTCTTTTGTTTTAGCAGTTCACACTCAAGGTAGCCTCGAGCGGCTGCGTTTGACCGTGGCTCTTCCTTGCAAGGAAAATAAATCTTTATAAAGACAATTGGATCTTGGTTTGTCTCTTATTAGTGATGTCGATGAATTAATTTTTGCCATTACAGTTGGTGTCAGAATTGTGGGATTCCTTGGATGTGCCTTCTGGACCCCGAGAGCAGGTCGGTGAATGATCATCCTGGACGTTAGAGTCACAGCCTTACCCCGTAGGATTGAGGGAGAAGGGCCTGACTGCTCTGGGGTGTCCTGAGGGTCCAGCCACTGGAATCAGAGAAAACGAATCCGATGGCAACGGGGCGCTTCTGGTAAGAGACAAACTCTTGAAAAAAATTCAGGGGGAATTTTTATTTTATTTTTTAGAATTTGGTTAAATTGAAAATTGAATTGATAGGGATAAACCATAGGGGGAGTCTGACTCTGTGACGAATGCAACATGGTTGATATGTTTATGGGATAGAAACTGAAATCACGTGGGCGAATTGGAGGACTGAGTTGTGTGCGGTCCGGGGACTGAGTTGTGTGCAGTCCCGAAAAGGGCACTATTGCGAGTGTCCGCCCGGCTGGTCTTGGGTGAAGAGATCAGATCTGTACGGAGACGTCCAACAGATTAATAGCGTGCGCGCGGAAAAGCCACAGAATCAGACTGCCAATATGGGGAAATCCCAAAGCAAGCTAGCTGAATACGAGACACCGGTATTTTATCAAATGAGAAAATTATATGGCCAGAAATGCATGCAACGTATACGAAGTTCATTAAATGTCATGATTTGAGTGTCACCGCTGAGTGACCGGACTGGGACTGTGAAAGAGTCAGTTGAAGGAAAAGGATAAATCGATGGGCTGTTGTGAGAACGCGTGTGAGAACTGTGAGCAGACACCGAAATGCTGGGTGTGAGAGGCATTGACTGTGGAGAAATGAAACGGAGAAATTAAAATGCCACAGCTGTTTAAAGATCGCTGGTGAGTATGAACTTTGACTAAATTTTAGCTAACAATTTGAGTGATATGATCAGTAATTTGATTAGTCGGTATAAAGATTGTAAGATGAACAAGAGCAAATGCTGTAAGCAGCTCCGCTCTGAAACCCTGACTTCAAAGAAATTTGCTGGACTGATGAAGATAATGGGCAGAAATGTTTTTATTGTAATTGGAAGTTGACTAGCTACAAACAAAGAGAATTCAAATTTGTAAATGTTTGTGCGTATTCATTAATTTATAAAATGGGGGAGGTGCCATACCCGACGGGAGATATACAATTTGAGTAACTAAAAATAATGTTGGTGAAAAAGCAGATAAACTTTGATAAAGCACCATAAATTGCAAGCCATTGTCTGTTTTATTGGACCTCGAGCGAGCTCTGTTCTCAGACAGACTGCCACTTTTGGAGCACACAGGTTGCTGAACGTTGCTCCATAAGATAAAGATGAGAGCGTTTTAATTGTGCTCAGCTGGGCCATTGATTTTGCGCGTAACTGTGTCTGAACACCCATAAGGTGTAAAAAGTGTGGCAAATCAGGCCACCAGACTAAATTCTGTAAATGAAATCAGTAAAAAAATAAAAATAAAAAAAAATAAATATAAATAAAACAGAGATTTACACTAAGAAAATGAGAAAATAATAAGCTTGATAAATTCTTTAGTGATTATTTTTGAAGGAAGGATTTGAGATAATTTTAATATGAGGTTAAAATTAAAGTTAAAGATCATAAAACATGTTGTAAAAGATATATAAAATATATAAATCCTGATTAACCGAGTTAAATGAAAAAGATATAATAAATATGTTCTTGCTCTTCTCACCTTTGCAAAACTCTGATAATGATGATTTGACTGAATATTGGGTTGTTGAAATAACTATAGGTGTTAAAATGTTGAAAACCCTAGAAATTGATGTTTTGGTTTCAAAAGATAAGCCTGTGCTGAGCTGAAATAAACCATTTGTATTCTCAATCCGGCCACCACGTGGCCTAATTTGAGTAACAGAGACTCAATCTGAGTGAAAATTATAGCTTCTGAATTTATTTTGGGGGCAAAAGACAAATATAAAGTTATGATCACTTGAAAATGTGATTTCTGTCTAAGGATAGAGTTAAAAGGAAAATGTCTTATATTTATTTGAAAACAAAGCCAGATCTTACGCTGAGCTAGTGTGAAGAGTGAAAGGTTTATGAAAATGCAGTGTAGCAACCCTGAAGGCCTCAGAGTCTCTCTCTGATCCCAGACCAGCTCAAAGCTGATATATGAGCCTGTGCCACAGATGATAGAAGATATTGATGAGTAAAAGCACAGGGCATTATGTGAACACAATAGACAGTTATTTGTTAAGATATAAAAAAGGTGCCATCAAGAGGGCAATAAGACGGAAATTGAACTGAAATTTTGATTAATGTATGATATGACCAGTAACTTCTGTCTGCTTTTAGCCTTCACCATGTACAGAACTGATGGCCTTAGTCACAGATGTAGCAGAACATTAAATGGAATGGAGAGTTGTTTTGGCTAAATTCACTGAGTGTAATCCACGCACTGTTAGGTTGCGTCTTTGAAGAAGTATGATGGATTTTAGTGATTAAGTTGTGTTATAATTAACCTGTCTCCATGTTTTTGCTAATTTGAAAGCAGACCAGATGGCTCTGATGACTCTTGAATGCACTTTCCGAAAGGCTCTAGAAAATATCGGATCCTGTTTAGGGTCAAAGATCTCAAGCGATGAGAGGTTGAGCACGATGTGGTTGTTCCCGATGACGGGTAAGACTTCCTACGGCCTGACAGGATAGCAACCCAAGCCAGGGGAATCACGATAAGTCGCCTTGGACCCCCTACCAAAAAAAAAAAAAAAAAAAAAAAAAAAAAAAAAGGAGGAGGGGGTTTTATGTGAGGTGTGTATGAGAGGTGAGGCAGATGTCTGTGAGGCCAGCAGCATCTCTGTTGGGGGGGGGAAGCTGTGTTTCGTAAGGGCCAAGGTCAAGACTGGACACAGCAGCCCCTGCCCTAATATTGGCCCCTCTATACCGCTCACCAAATACCGCATAAATTGAGAGCCAGGAAACACCCTGAAGGAAAAGAGCTATGAATGAGATCGGCATTCAAGAGCCAGCTGAGACCATGCTGTGATTGTGATTGATAACTTTGTGGAGCAGAACAAAATTTATTTGGATTAGTAAAACTGTATGATATTGAACTAATATGTCTCTATCATAGTCTTAATCCTGCAGGTCATTAGGATGGCAGAGGATAATTTGGAGACATGGTGATGGCTTTAAGATGAGGACGGCTTTTGAAGTTTAAAGAGAAGGTCTGAATAACAAAGAAATCTAAACTAAAGATAACTTGAAACAATAAGTTACACTATGAAATTTCTAAACTTTGTGAAGGATTAATGATTTAAGGGTTAATGAATTTAACATTATAGTTAAAGGGGCTATATGCAACTTTTTCCCCAAAAATAAACGTAACAATAGCCTTTTTATTTTACATTTATGACTCAAACATCTCCTGATGAGCATACTGACACCTTGTCCGCTCACAGTGGGTGCACATATAAGCCTGTATCCTATTTTTCCTTTTTTCTGGCGGGTCGTCTTTTCCCGCGCTGTCTGCGGATGTGACGCCACCACCGCTGCGAGAGCGAGCAGAAAATGAGAGCAGTTCTGTTTTTTGGCCACAGGTGTCAGTCGCGAGTTTAAATTTCAGAAAAACGCATATAGCCCCTTTAAAGTCTTAGAAGACTGTTGAAAAGATTATCTGGGTGAGAGAGAGAGAGAGAGAGAGAGGCTGGAAACAGGGATTGTACTATATCTGTTATTGCTCAGTTAAAGCTGAGACTACACAAAAACAATGATATCAGAACAAAACAACCCAGCTGACTTTTCTAAAAATAAACAACTAATGAACGAACATATTTGAAACTGGTTAAGAGACCATGTAAAAGCACATCTTGAGAATGAGCAGTTCATATTTATGTGTCATGATTGAGTGTAGTGTGTCAGTAACCTCTGTAATTAGTGTCTTTATCATTACAGATGAGTTAAGTTAAACAAAACAAAAAAAACTTTAGAGGAAGTTGATTATTCTGAGTGAATCTGATGAAAAGATGATCAGAACATGGGACGAGCTTTAAGTGGATTGGACATCCAGCTCTGTCTGTCACTAGTAATTATGACCAAATTTGTCATGGATGAAGACTATTTTAATTTATCTTTGGATTAATTAAGAGACAAAGTGTCAATTTAACCGAAGTCACTATCCAAATGATCTAGAGACTCCCTCATATTTATGAAAGGCCGGAGGGCGAACCAAAAAGATAACTTCTAAAAGAATATCTAGATAACTTCTAGACATATTTTGATTCATACAGGAAACAAAAAAAATAAATAGAAAATAAAAATAAAAATTAGGATTTCTGACAGGGATTGTGAACAATCAAAGTCAAATTAGGCTAAAATGGATATTGAAATATGAATGCTTTTTAAAATACAGATTGGTTTTAACCAGCGTTAAAGAAATTGATGTGGCAAGTTTGATGATAAGAATCACTGCCAAATTACATGATATAAGAGGAGTTTTAATGGACAGGGCATGGAGAAAAGGGTACTTTAAAAGAAATCCTAATTGATTAATTAATTAATTTTGTTTATTGATAACAGGAGCTGAAAAGATTTTGATAAAGAATTGGGTATTGAGTATGATTAAGTATGATGTCACGAGATAAAGATGAGTGAACGAGCTGATTGAACGTAATACAAATTGATAATTTTGTCATTTTGATGAAGTATATTTAACATTAACAAATTTAGATTTATATTTGTTAATGGTTAAATATGAGGTGGGCTATGATGAGTGAAAATGGGTCTGTTGGAAATAGTAAGTAGGGTAGTTTGTGAAGAATTGTGTTGAAATGACTGACTGAAGGAAGGTTGATAAGAATGTGATGCACAGTGAGAAACTGTGGGCAAAGCACAAAATGTAAACTGAAGGATGTTTTATGTAGAGATTTAAGGCGCTAAGATGGATTATTATCTATCTTACTTATTTGTATTGTTTAGTTTGAGTTTGAGTGAATGCCAAAAAGGTCTGTTATGATTTTGATTAATCAAAAGAACCACTGATTGTTTGTTTTTCATATATGTTTTCTAAAGCGTTTAGTCTCTGAGGAGTGACTGTGGGTCTGGCCTAGGGATGTGTGTGTCGTCAAACGGTTGATAGCAGAAAGTTGGCATGTTTGAATTTTGGAGGTATCACACACCCCTAACATGATGGGAGCGCAGTGACAGTGATTACTGACTTAGCCCGGCTTACAGAGATGAAATACGGATTTGTCTTCCATTTTATTGGATATTTTCAGTATGTTTATGGGAAACTTTCAAGTTAAGACTTAAATGCGCAGCGTAACTAACAACAAAGAGTTTATTTCAACAGAAAACCATGAGAGCAGATGCGGCTGCGAAGGCCACGGCAGCACAGCAGTCAAAGGAACCAGAATGTATTTTATTATCTGAAACTAACACAAATGCTTTGATTTCCTTACAGAGTATGCAGGCATTTGCCACAGCAGTGGAGAAGCACCTGTGGAGACGTGGCTGGAAACTTATGAATGATGTGTGAATGTGCAAAATGGCGTCTAGACAAGAAGTGATGGCAAGCCTTGTTTACCCCAACAATATTTTCAATGATTATGATAAATGGCTGCATGGGCGAGCCTGCAGCCAAAGGGGGAATGGTAATGGTAATGGTACTCAAATGAATGAAGTTTATAAGGGGGTTACAATATTTGCTGAAAATTTCGCATTTTGATGCATATTGAAATACATGAAAACGAGAAAAGGCCTTGAGTAAATCTGAGCCCGTTTGAGACATTTTTTTTGGAAGACCACCATTCATGGGAATGGAAGGGGGTAAACAATAGCTTGCATCAATAGAATTGTGAATTATTGCAAAGAAATGTCTTCTCTGTTGTCTGGTGTATGTGTGCAGGCGAAAACTGCTCAGGGGAAACCGGCTGAGACTCCCTTGCACAACATCAAGCCAGGAGATCACGTGGTAAAACAGGACCTGAGTACGAAGAGCTGGAAGGCGGAAAGGTGGCTAGGGCCTTTTGTCAGGCTTCTGACGACACTGCCGTCAAGGTAGCGGAGAGAGCGGCGTGGGTGCATGCGAGCCATTGCAGAAAGGTCCCACCAGTGATCGGGGAGGAGGAGCCAAGAGGAGAGAGAAGCAGGAGGAAAACGTCTGTGCGAGCAGATATATAAACATCATTTGCCGTTATCATCTCAGGAGCAGAAACACTGGCACAACGTGGTGCTGAGCCAACCAGTTTTCAAGTTAAACCCTATTTCAAGCCTACAGAATCCAGTAGGTGGTGCTTAGAGCTGCAGCGGACATCGAGCAAGGGAAGATTCCAACAAAACATCCAACGTCTGCTCGCAAGAGAACGCAGCGGTATAACCACACAGACATGTTGATTACACCATTGAGAGTGATGCATGTTCAAGGAGATGTGTGCGTGTGCTCACGAGACTGAAGCTGAATGTGAAAGCAGGGTGTTCTGACTGCAGAGTCAGAATTGACATCAAGAATTCGACCACAGGGAACTGCACAGCGGTGATAGGCAGTATCACAACAGGTTTTACCTGTACGTTTAGAAAACCAAGTGACACTTCGCATGCGGTAATTTGGGTTCGTGGTGACAGAAACCATTTCATGCCACAGAAAGACTCGACAGGTTGCTGTTATCCAGCTTTAATGAATGTGATGAGTGACTATTATTACTACTTCTATTTTTATTATATACACATTTTAAATTTTTCTTTTTTGCAAGTTATCAAAGAATGATAAAAGGGGGAAATTGTTGGGGAAAAATTTAATCACAGAAGATTTAATCTTCCAGACCTGTTTTCTCTATTGTGTTTTAAATGAGTCAGATCAAAGAGGCCCACCTGTGGAAGCCATACATTGTCCCTTTTATCTTTTATTGCTCTTGGAATCTGAGTTCCTGGCTAACATGCTTTGTTAGATGAAGATGGAGGACCATTGTGTTTCTTGCTTTTAATTCAAATGAGATCCAAGACAGGAGGGGGACCATTTGTGTATTGTCTCACCTCTTGCTCAAGGCGAAACCTTCAGTGGGTTTCGCCAGATGTATGGAAAATTACTGAGGGGGTTGTTAAAACATTGAGGGTATAAAAGTTTGTGCTTTCTTTTGTTTTAGCAGTTCACAGTCAAGGTAGCCTCGAGCGGCTGCGTTTGACCGTGGCTCTTCCTTGCAAGGAAAATAAATCTTTATAAAGACAATTGGATCTTGGTTTGTCTCTTATTAGTGATGTCGATGAATTAATTTTTGCCATTACAGAGGTAAGAGAAAGAGGATTAGTTCCAGCACGTTCAGCATGAGACGGGTGTCTACTCAAGTGAGGGCGGCAGCGGCTTTTACAGCCTCTCGCTGATCGGCTGCAGCTGTGACCGATCAGCCCGTGATGAGGACGTGCAGGTGCCGTGCGTTGGTTGCCAGGGCGACGCTGATATGCCCAGAGAGACTCGTCACATTCCCCCCCCCTAAGCGTCGTTCTGGCCCTGGGAACGAGAGGAGACAGTAGGGGTGAAACAAGGGGTGGGTGGGGAATGACCCCTGACAGACCTGAAAAAGCTGCCCACATCCGTGAGAGTCCATCAGCGTTGGCGTTGGCGGCCCCGGCCCGATGTCGTACTTCGAAGTGGAAGTCCTGGAGCGCGAGGAACCAGCGGGTCACCCTGGCGTTGGTATCCTTCGCCCGGGCCATCCACTGGAGAGGAGCATGGTCGGTCAGCAGGGTGAACTTACGGCCGAGGAGGTAGTACCGCAGCTCCAGGACTGCCCACTTGATGGCCAGGGCCTCCTTCTCGACGGCGGCGTAGTTCTTCTCTGCCGGGGACAGCTTTCTGCTGATGTACAGTATGGGATGTTCCTCACCCTCCTGGACTTGGGACAGGACGGCTCCCAGTCCGGTGTCGGAAGCATCCGTTTGCTGCAGGAAGGGGCAGCCGAAGTCAGGGGCGCGGAGTACCGGAGACGCTGTCAGGGCCGTCTTGAGTTGGGCGAAGGCCTCTTCGGCGTACGCTTGGTGGGGCCGTAGGATGACGTCCATTATGCGTTGGAAGGTCGCAGGGGCCCCGTGTAGGCCGAAGGGGAGGGTCCGGTACTGCCAGTGTCCACTAGGGGTAGAAAAAGCAGTCTTGGATTTAGCGGAGGGAGTGAGAGGTACCTGCCAGTAACCCCCAGGCGGTCTAGCAGCTCGTCGACCCGAGGCATGGGATAGCCGTCGAACTCGGAGACTTCGTTGAGCCAGCGGAAGTCATTACAAAAGCGGAGGGTGCCATCCGGCTTGGGTACCATCACGATGGGGCTGGACTATGGGCTGCGAGATGGTTCTATCACCCCCAACTTCAGCATTTCCTGGATTTCCTCCTCAATAGCCTGCCGACGAGCTTCTGGGACTCGGTAGGGCCGTTGCCTGACGATGACTCCAGGGGCGGTCCTGATGTCATGGTGGATGACGTTGGTCTGCCCGGGCCTAGAGGAGAACACATCCGTGAACTGTCTGACCAGGTTCTGCAGCTCGGTCTTCTGGGCAGCCGACAGGTGGGGGTCCATGTCCACAACCACGGGATCGGTGAGACTCAGGGCGGCGAGCTGGTCTCGGGTCCCTTGCCACTTCTTCAGTAGGTTGATGTGGTATAACTGCTCCGTCCGTCTTCTTCCCGGTTGGCGTACCCGGTACGTCACGGGACCAACCTTCTCCACCACGGTGTACGGCCCTTGCCAGGACGCCAGGAACTTGCAGGCGTACGTAGGGACCAAGACCATCACTCTGTCTCCCGGCTGGAACTCCCGTGGTTGGGCTGCCCGGTTGTAATGGCGTTGTTGGGCCTGTTGTGCCTTGCTGAGATGCTCCCGGACTAATGGCATGACACGGTCGATCCTCTCCCTCATCTGGGTGACGTGCTCGATGACCGTGCGATGAGGGGCAGGCTGCTGTTCCCAGGCCTCCCGAGCGACATCCAGCAGGCCCCGAGGCTGGCGACCGAATAGGAGCTCGAAGGGGGTGAAACCAGTTGAGGCTTGAGGGACCTCGCGGATGCCGAAGAGAACGTAGGGGATCATCAGGTCCCAGTCCCGCTTGTCCTCCGCCGCTACCCTTCGGAGCATCTGTTTTAGAGTCTGATTGAAGCGTTCCACGAGTCCGTCGGTTTGCGGGTGGTACACAGTGGTCCTCAACTGTTTCACCCCCAGCAGCCTGCAGAGGTCTGCCATTAGCCGGGACATGAACGGTGTTCCCTGGTCAGACAGAATCTCGGTCGGGAGGCCGACCCGGCTGGCCAGCAGAAACAGCTCCTGGGCGATGGCTTTCGCTGTGGCTTTCCGCAGGGGGACTGCTTCCGGATTCCGGATGACGAGGATGTGTTCATGCCCTCGGGCAGACTTAGGCAACGGCCCCACCAGATCCATTCCGATGCGCTCGAAGGGCACCTCGATGATGGGTAAGGGAATCAGCGGGCTGGGGGGAGGAGTCCTGGGCGCCGTTCGTTGGCAGGTCGGACAGGCCTTACAGAACCCCTTCACATCCGCGTCCAGACCCGGCCAGTGAAAGCGATCGCGGATCCGCTGGACGGTGTTAGCGGCTCCTAGGTGACCTGCCATCGGATGGGAATGGGCCAGTTCGAGGATGGTTTCCGTCTTCGTCCGCGGGACAACCAGAAGCTCCTTCTCCTCCCCCCTACGCTGAGCCACGCAGTACAGCAGACCGCTTCGGACCACGAAGTGCTGGAGAGGATGGGGCCGTGGGAGGACGTCTTTTCCGTCCACAGTCCGAACTTGACTCCAGCAGTGTTTTAGGCGATCGTCCTCCCGCTGTTCTCTGGCAAAAGAGCCCCCCTCGCTGGCCTGCTGGAACACATCATAGAACAGGTTAGAATTTGACGAGGGGGACTCACCATCTCTCCCGCTGTCCGAAGCTAGCAGCGCCGGCCGGTGACGACATCTTTGTGGCCGGCGACGACGGCGGCAGTTCCGTTCCGGGCTGGCGGGCTGAGCAACGGCGGCGAGCAGGCGGCCAAACCCTGGCCAATCTCTTCCAAGCAACAGTGGGACCGGTAGGTTCTTTACCAATCCGGCTTCGACGGGCCAGGTGCCATGGGCGGCAGCGATGTTCACACGGCGAGCGGGTACTTGTTGGGTGTCTCCATGCACACACGTGATCGGGAGGTAACTCTTTTGGCCAGGGTGAGGCGGACACAGACGAGCCTGGATGAGGGTGACTGCGCTGCCCGAGTCCAGAAGCGCCCGGATGGGTTGACCGTTCAGCTGGACGTCCGCCGCTGGAGCCGCAGGTGGGACGTGCTGATGTACGATGCAGCCCGCCAGCCAAGCCCGCGGGGCCGTCGTTGGTTCTGCGGTGGGCATGGGCTCGTCCACCGGAAACGGAACTGCCGGTCTGCCAACTGCGCGTGAGGTGCCCTCCGGCGTGCGTCGCTCCTGGACCACCCTCCGGGGAAATGGCGGCGCTCTCTCTCCGGCCTCCCGCTGGTGGACCGCATCCGCCAGCTCGATCGCCTCCACCAGATCGAGGACAGTGGCGGGGTTCCTCATACCCACCGCCTGACGATGGGACCGAGGCAGGGCGCGGAGGAGGCGATCGATGACCACTCGTTCCACTACCTGACCTGCGGTGGGCTCCCCGTCGAGTAGCCAGTGTTGAGCCAACCGGACGAGATCAGCGGCCTGGGCCCGCGCTGGCATCCGACCCACTCATGGAACTGTTGCGCTGCGCAGACGGGAGAAAGCCCCAACCGGGCGAGGACCTCTCGTTTCACTTCCCTGTAGTCGTTTGTGAACGCGGGAGGAAGGGAAAAATAAGCTCGCTGGGCTTCACCGGTTAGGAGGGGAGCCAGCGCGGAAGCCCAGTCTTCGATGGGCCATTTTTCCCGATTGGCCGTGGTTTCAAAAATTTGGAGATATGCTTCAACATCGTCGTGATCCGTCATTTTAGGCAGCAGCCGAGTCGCTTGTATGCGGGGGTCAGGTAGTGGAACTGGCTGGGCCGCCTGGGCATGAAGGGCGGCGATCTCTTCTTCAGCTTGGCCCTGCCGAGTGGCCAGATGTTCCACGATCTGCTGCTGGCGGATGCTGACTTCGGTGAGGCGCTTCAATATTTCCTCCATCTCCAACGGAAGAGAGAGCGCCGATCAGTGCTGGGGTGGTGAACAGAAAGAGAACAAAAAATATATTTGAGTGCGGTGAAAACTGCAAACACTTGTGTGTGATTTCTCATGCAGTTGCCCGTATTCTCCACCAGATGTCACGGGTGAGAAATCACACAACAAGGTTGCTCGTGAAAGTGAACCCCGGAGGGTGGATTTAATGAGAATACTTTGGGGATTTAGTGCAAATCGTGAAACAAAGGTGCGTGCTGTCGTCGTGGCTGGTGCTCCTGTGAAGTCCTCGTGCTCGTGAAGGTGGGTGTCCAGGCGTGCTCAATCGGGCTGTCGGTCACTCGCTGCCTTCTGTGAGGTAAGAGAAAGAGGATTAGTTCCAGCACGTTCAGCATGAGACGGGTGTCTACTCAAGTGAGGGCGGCAGCGGCTTTTACAGCCTCTCGCTGATCGGCTGCAGCTGTGACCGATCAGCCCGTGATGAGGACGTGCAGGTGCCATGCGTTGGTTGCCAGGGCGACGCTGATATGCCCAGAGAGACTCGTCACACTATACAAACGCAACCGAACGCAACACTTCCTCTTCTCCATGCGGGAGCAACAAGACCACGCCCCCTTTTTCGCGTGTTCTTGTGGGCGGAGGTTAGTCAACAAACTGTTCTACTGACGTCATTAAAGCAGGATGTACAGGGATGTAGAACAAACCGGCCGTTCGCTGTAGGCTTTGAAAGGGAACTTCTATTAAATAAAATATCTCGCTTGGCATTGAACTTTGAGCTTTATAATTTTACAGGTATTATTTATGCTCTAACAGCAACATTACACACTAACTAAAGTTTGAAAAATGGGATCACGAAGAACAGGACCTTTAATGACAGGCATCATCAGTGCTACCGTCACTTTAAGACCGAACATGATGCGGATCTCACGTGCTGTCCCGCGCATCTCATTTCCTCACAACTCTAAGTTAATTTAAGATGTTATTTAACTAATTTAAGACTCCTAATATGAGAATACTCGACACAGCTGGCGTTTTGGCAAAATTCTCTGCGTTGTTGTTATTTTTGGTTCAAAAGCAAAAGAGAACTCGATGTGTGCACGAGACTGACGCGAGTCTGTCTGTGCGTCGAGTGTGTGTGGGTTTGTTCAACTTCAAGGACAACTTCAGCCGGGACATTCTAAACGCTTAACGCTTAACGTGGCTTAATGTAATAAGACACTGTTATTAAGAGACCAAACTCAGTAAACATAATACTAATAACGTATGCTATGTACAAAAAAATCAGATGAGCCCATAATATGAACGCAACGTGTTTAATTACACGTTAAGCGTTTTCCTCCCATAGAAAACCATTATCAAAAACACTTAACGTGGCTTAATGTACTAAAACAGTGTTATTAAGAGACCAAACTCAGGAAACATAACAAAAATACTGTTCTATAGAACTGCTTTTGCTTGGTTTGTGACCACAGTTATCTGCGTGCTTCCTCAGCGATGAACTTCCACATTTGCGGCTATCTTTTCTTCAACTCCTCATGATCCATCTCGACGACTGCAGTGCAAGCAGATTGCGCGATAATGTAACGCTGGGCAAAAATGGATTTAAATACGGACGCTGCGTTAATTGCGTTAAATATTTTTAATGTGTTAAACTGAATGTGTTAAACTGTTAATGCGTTAATTTGCCCAGCCCTACTTTTTAGTCTTTGAGTGACTCAAAGGTTTTTCTCCAGGTTTGACATGATGTTCCTCCTCCACTACACTCAGTTCTTCACTCTCCTTGCTCTCTTCCATCACGTCTGAAATTATAAATAATTAATTAAGTTTTTAGTACATCAAAATTCAAAGAGAGAAACATGAAGTGAAAGGAAATATAGGGAAAGACAAAAATTATTAGCCCCCTATGAAATCTTTTATATGCTGTTTAATGGAGGAAGTATTCTTTTTCAACACAGCATTTCTGAACATAATAGTTTATTTAGGAAACTTTGAGTTTTTGTAATACAAATGGAAACAAAATTATAACGAAGAATATATAGAAAAAGAATGTAGAAAAGTCTACAGGGTATATTTATTAGTCCTCTGATGTCTTTCAAAATCTTCTTGTAGTCTTCCTTTTTCATGATGAGATTCCCACTGAAACATCCCCACATCATTATGCTTCCACCATGAACAGTGTTCTTTGGGTTGAGCGCCTCTCCCTTCTTTATCCAAACATAGGCAACATATCTATGGCCAAAGAGCTCTAGTTTTGTCTCTTCTGACTAAAGGACAGGTTTCCTGTATGCCTCATTTTCTCCAGTTTGTCCTTGGCAATCTTCAGACTATCTTGGAGGTGTCTCCTCTTCAGAAGTGGAGTTTTTCTTGGTCAGCAACCTCGCCTTCCATTCCTGTGCAGGGCTCTAGTGACCGCCTGAGACATCAATCCCAAACTTGGCTAAATCGTTCACTAGTGTCTTGGCATTTGTTCTTGGGTCTTTAGAAACCTCTCCCATTAGTTTTCTTTCCAAAGTTTTTGAAATCTTCCTGCCTCTGCCATGCTTTGATAAAGTTGTTTATCCTTCTCCTCCTTTGTGAGCATGAACAATTATTTTTCTGAAGTCTAAACTAATTTCTTTTGTCTTTGCCACAATGACAGTACATATTATTATACTAGTTGTTTTGCAAGATGCTAATCCTCAGCTTAAATTGCAATTTAAAGGCTTAGAGGATTAATTTGTTTAATTAGGCAAGTCACTCGATAACAGTGGTTTGTTCCATAGCCAATCAAACAGATCATTTCTAAAAAAATATTAGGCGTTTTTTATATATATATATATATATATATATATATATATATATATATATATATATATATATATTTAGATAACACAAATTGAAAGAAATAAGAAATACTGTGTTCAAATTTCCTGGCTATGTTAAACATCACATGGGAAGTATTTAAAAAAAGAATTGAAATTGAAAAGTGAACAATATTGTGCTAATTTTATGATGAATTATTTACGTATGTCCCTGAAAATTAAAAAAATTATAATAATAATTAAATATATACAACAGTGCCATAATACTGACACCAACTTTTAGAATATTTATTTTACTGAAAATGATTCATTCATTAATGGCAAACAGGCATGATATGGACAAGACAAAGAGCATTCCAGGGACAGGCAAGGGTCATCAACCAGAGAACTTCATCCAGGGGACAAGGCAAGAGGATAATCTGACTTCCAGGCTAAGGTCCAGGCGAGAGGCAAACAGTATCCAAACAGGGCAAGACAAATAGAGATAATCAAAGGCGAGCAAGAGTCCAGGGCAGGCAGCGAGCAGGCAGAACACAGGAAACCAGGCTAGGATCAAAACACAGAGTAAGACTAGAACAGACTAAGAACACGGTTGGCTCCGTAAAGAAGCTATCAGCTAAACAGCAACATGTGCTAACAATACTCGGCCATCAGTGAGCTTGTGCATCAGTGTTTTATAGTCCTTGTGATTGACTACAGGTGTGGAACTAATTAGGAGCAATGAAACCTGGGAAATGTAGTCCAGGGTAACATGTAACTGTGTGCAGTGAAAAAGTCTTAATGGTGACCTCTGGTGGTGGGTAGATGGAAACGGCAGGCATAGGATATGTTACACAGACTCACACAAATAAGTGGTTGCAAAAGGAAGAAGGCATTTCAGAGCACTCTCAGCTAGGATGGGGAAGTCTTTTCTTACATACATCCAGTAGTTAGAGAGGGAAAGAGACTCAAATTTCATTTTTAAGTCCCAGGAAGAAGTCATCTCAATCAGCTCCTCCTGTGATTTTAAGTCCAGACAAGAGCCTACATCAGGGGCAAATGGGTTTCTTACCCAGTTTAGTTGGGTGCTGTCAAGGTCAGGGAAATATTCTCTGAAATATCCCTGGAGGTGCTCTAGGTGGGATTGTATCAGTGGAGAAATGGTGTCCAACTCACCCCCAGATGACAGCAGCTCTTGGTGTAATAGTGGGAACATTTCTGTAATTCCCTCCTTGAGCTTGCTTGACCACAGCGTAATCTTCAGAGAAAAAGCACGCACTTTGTCTTGCATATGGACTATGTATGTGTCACGCCCTTGCATGCTTTGGTTAAGCACATTCAGATGACAAAAAATGTCAGCCATATATGCAAGTTTGAGAATCCAGGCTGCATTTTTAAAACGGTCGGCCAGCTGATGTTTTTCAGACAAGAGAAACTCTGCAATCTCCCTCCGCAAACTCATACACGCGGTTCAAAACTGCCCCCCGTGAAAGCCAGCGTACGTTTGAGTGAAGCAGCAATCCATCAAAACGGGCTCCCATTTCTTTACACAGAAGAGCAAACAGTCTGTGTTTTAAGGGGCGTGCTTTAATGAAGTTTACTACGTGTATTATGTCCTGTAGTACCAGATTAAGCTCATCATCCAACCGTTTAGCCACCAGAGCTTCTCGATGGAGCATACAGTGCGTGAACGCGGCATTCGGGGCCTTCTGTTTGATGAGAGCCGTCACCCCACTGTTCTTCCCAGTCATAGCCGCGGCCCCGTCAGTACACACACCCACGCATCGAGACCAGTCAAGTCCATTTGAATCAAAATATTCGTCCAGCACTTGAAAAATCTCTTTCCCGGTGGTTCTGCTTTCAAGTTCTTTACAAAACAGTAATTCCTCAACGAACATTTCTTGGGAAATGAATCGTATGTACACAAGTAACTCGGCAGCGTTAGCCACATCCGTACTTTCATCAAGCTGCAGTGCAAAACGTTCGCTAGCTCTCACCTGGTCCAGCAGTTGAGCAGACACATCCTCAGCCATGTCTCCAATACGTCTGCTCACAGTGTTATCAGAGAGTGGTACAGCGTCAATTTTCTTGGCAGCATCCTCACCCAGTAACTCTTTAACAATGTCTTTGGTAGCTGGTAGTATCAAATCTTCCCCAATTGTGTGCGGCTTCTTAGCTCGCGCAATGTGAAAGGAGGCCAAAAGTTGATGCCCTCAATGCTCTCTCAGGAACGGTAGCTTGCCGCACGAATGTTGCTGACTGCCTGTTCAAATGTTCTTCCTTTCTTTTAAAAAAGTCTATTGGTTTTTCGGCCTCTGCTGGATGCTTCTGGTTCAGGTGACGTTGAAGTTTTGATGGTTTTAGGCATTCGTTGGAGAGGATCTCGGAGCAAAGAACGCATTTGGGGCACTCGTGTCCATTTTTCTGGATGACGCAGGTAAATCCATACTTTATGTATACTGCCTCATACCTATGGGTCTTACTCGGCCAGGAGTTTGTTTTCTGATTTTTTTTATCTGAGGTTTCGATAGCTGGCTCGTCAGGTTTTTTCCTTTTTAAAAATCGATCCATTTTGATAAAGTTTTGACATAGAGCTAGCCAGCTTATTAACGTTTAATTAATAGCTGAAACACTGAGCACTGGCGGTTGTTACCAAGGCAACACTGACAGATAACGTGATGTTGTACCCAGCCAATCAGAAAGATTAGCATTAAAAGTTTAATGCTCAGATATCAACAAAGTAATATAATGCTATTTCATAAAAATACTCATAATAATATAAATATTTACATATAATTTTTTTTTTTGCTTTTTTCTTCCAACTTGCTGCGGCCCCCCTGGCGACCCCTGGCGGCCCCCACTTTGAAAACCACTGGTCTAAGTGGTGTCTGCAAAATAACATAGGGTTCATAGACAATTGGAAAAGTTTTTGGGGCAGACCTGACCTGTTGAAGAAGGATGGCATCCATCCCTCTTGGGGTGGTGCCGCTCTTCTCTCTAGTAATTTAGCATATAGTCTTAGAGCTAAACCTTAACTCACTAGGGCCCAGGTCAGGAAGCAGACAAACTGGCTAAACCGACCGTCTGCTAGCTGTCTCACGTTACCGGAGTCAGATAAATCCCAGCACATAGAGACTCTTTCACCTAGATATTATCATATAGAGACTGTGTCTGTTCCCCGAATTAGTAAATACAAAAAAACATCAAAACCATTCAACAGTAAAAATTTAATTGATGTCCAACAAATAAACAAAAGATAAAATACAGATGAACAATTGATAAAGCTTGGGTTGCTGAATATTAGATCCCTTTCCCCAAAAGCGCTTATTGTTAATGATATTATTAGAGATAATAATCTAGATGTGCTCTGTTTGACAGAAACCTGGCTAAAACCTGACGACTACATTACCTTAAATGAGTCCACCCCCCAAGATTATTGTTATAAACATGAGCCGCGTCTGAAAGGTAAAGGGGGAGGGGCTGCTGTAATTTATAATAATATCTTCAGTATTACTCAGAAGTCTAGTTTCAAATATAATTCCTTCAAAGTTTTGGTGCTTTATGTAACGCTATGTAGTGTACATGATAAAACCCGTTCAACATTTGTGTTAGCTACTGTATACAGGCCACCAGGGCATAATACAGACTTTATCAAAGAATTTGCTGATTTTCTATCAGAGTTAGTACTGGCCGTAGATAAAGTACTAATTGTTGGTGATTTTAATATCCATGTAGACAACGGAAAAGACGTATTGGGATTAGCATTTAAAGACACACTAAACTCTATTGGAGTTAGGCAACACGTGTCAGGAGCCGCTCATCGCCATAATCATACTTTAGACCTAATATTGTCACATGGATTAAATGTTGATACCGTTGAAATTCTGCAGCAGAGCAATGACATCTCAGATCATTACTTAGTATCATGTATACTTAATTTAGGTTGCAAAGCCCTCGCTTCAAAAATGGCAGGACAATCACTGCTGCTACTAAAGATTGCTTTTTAAATAATCTCCCTCATCAGTATCATCTGCTCAGCATCCCAGATAGTATAGAAGAACTCGATGTTGCAACAGAAACTATTGACTCTCTCTTTTCCAGTACTTTAGACACAGTTGCTCCTCTGCGCTTAAAGAAGATTAAAGAAAATAGTCCAACGCCGTGGTACAACGAGCACACTCGGGCCCTTAAAACAGCAGCCAGAAAAATGGAGCGCAGCTGGAAGAAAACAAAATTAGAGGTATTTCGTAATTCGTGGAAAGAGCACATGATCACATACAGAAAGGCCGTAAAAACTGCTAGATCTGCTTATTTCTCAACTCTCTTGGAAGAAAACAAACACAACCCAAGGTATTTATTCAATACAGTGGCTAAATTAACCAAAAATAAAGCTTCAACTTCTGATGATTGTAAACAGCACAGCAGTAATGACTTTATGAACTTCTTCACATGTAAGATTGATAATATTAGGAAGAAAATTTTAACCATGCAGCCGTCTACTACAGTATCACATCAGACAGAGCATTGTAGTGTCACTGAGGAAAAATTACACTCATTCACTGCTATAGGAGAAGAAGAATTGGCTAAACTCGTTAAATCATCAAAATGAACAAAATTTATGCTCGATTCTGTACCGACTAGGCTATTAAAAGAGATGCCACCAGAGGTCATAGATCCTCTTCTTAATATCATTAATTCATCTTTGTCATTAGGATATGTACCGAAAACTTTTAAGTTGGATATTATTAGGCATTAGTGGAATTGCTTTATCATGGTTTAAATCATACCTATGTGACCGTTATCAGTTTGTAGCATGTTTGTAGATGTCACACCGATCGCAAGTTCAGTATGGAGTACCGCAAGGCTCAGTGCTAGGACCGCTACTCTTCACCCTGTACATGCTACCACTGGGAGATATCATTAGGAAGCATGGCGTTAGTTTTCATTGTTATGCTGACGATACTCAGCTCTATATTTCTTCACGCCCTGAAGAAACTTACCAATTCACAAGATTAATGGAATGCAGAGCTGATATAAAACATTGGATGACTGGTAATTTCCTGCAACTCAATTCAGAAAAAACTGAATTTTTAGAAAACTGAACAAAAAAGCTCCACAAGTAGTAACCTAGAATACTGTCTAACACTTGATGGCTGCTCTGTCAAGTCCTCGTCGTCAGTGAAGAACCTGGGTGTGCTCTTTGATACCAATCTTTCGTTTGAAAGCCACGTTTCTAGCATCTGTAAAACTGCATTCTACCAATTTAAAAATATATCAAAATTACGGCACATGCTCTCAATGCAAAGTGCTGAACAGTTAGTTCATGCGTTCATGACCTCAAGGTTAGATTATTGTAATGCTCTACTGGGTGGTTGCCCTGCTCGCTTAATAAATAAACTCCAGCTGGTCCAAAACGCAGCAGCTCGAGTTCTTACTAGAACCAGGAAGTATGACCATATTAGCCCAGTTCTGTCAACACTGCACTGGCTGCCTATTAAACATTGCATACATTTTAAAATCTTGCTTATTACTTACAAAGCACTAAATGGTTTAGCTCCCCAATACTTGAGCGAGCTCTTAACATATTATACTCCATCACGTCTACTGCGGTCTCTAAACTCTGGCCAGTTGATCATACCGAGAATATCCAAATCAACTGCAGGCGGTCGATCGTTTTCCTATTTAGCTCCGAAACTCTGGAACAGCTATGATACCAAAATAGGACAATTTATGTTGATAATTATTTTTGTGCACAAATCTTTATTTATCTTAATTTAGTTAATTATTTCTTTCTTTTTTAGTTATATCTTTTTATTTTCAAATAGTTCAATTGAGACCACTACAAATGAGCAGTGTTTTGCACATTCATGGAGTTTTAAATGGTTATATGCACTGTTTTCACTACATTTGTTTGAATCACTACATTTTAGTGATGATAAATATTTGTAATAAATTTAGTCATGGATTATTATCATTTAAAATGTTCAAAATAGTTTTTTTTTTTTAAATGTTTTAATTTTGTATGTGTTTATCTGTTCCAAAGTTGAATAAATCAGACACTGATGGCACAGTGCTCTGTTTTAAGTATTTTTTTTTTCTTTGCGCTGGTAAGGGGGTACTTGGCTGAAAAAATATTTCACATGGGGTACATCACTGAAAAAAGGTTGAGAACCTGCTTTAAGTGATCCGGGATCTCCTACCCAAATAAAATTGGAGTGGCGTAGTCAAGAGCAGTTTAAAACAAATAAACATTACTTAGACCCATTACATTTGCTGTATAGTCGGCAGGATTTCTTAAAGGCTTTATTGCTATTATTTGTTTTTCTTTGTTTACGACTGTCTGGGCATATATTATTGTGTAGTGTTTTCTTTGTTTGTGTGTATTGTAAGGTGGGAAAGCAGTGGTCAAGTATTCCAGTCATCGAGGTCAAGCCTGAAGATAACAGCGCCTCCTAGAGTTTTTTTTCTTTTCTTCAATTGCTCTGTTCTGAGTGTCTCTGTTTTTCTGTTTTTTATCCTTTTTCCCCTATAGAATGGCAGATGAGGATATGACAGCTCAGTTTAGGGCACTTACTGAATTAGTGCAACAGCTCCAGGTAGAAAATGCAAAGCTTAGATCAGAGGCAAGTCAGAGTTCATCCTCTGTCCCCACGGGTGTTCTCCCTATCGGGGAACAACAGCCTCCGTCTGCTGGTGCTAGTACTATGAGTAGTTCTCCTATATCAAATCCTGTGGGAACCGTAGAACGTTATGTTTATGTATCACGAGAATGCAAGTGCCCTAGATTTTCTGGTAAATTATCCCAAGACTCTTTGACAGTAGAAGATTGGGTTGAGGAGGCCCGACATCATCTGTCCATGCGCCCAATGTTACGTTCTGAGCAGGCTTTGGCCATTTTTGATCTACTGGATGGTGAAGCTAGGACCGAGGTTATGTTCCGTCCCGTATCTGAATGAGATGACCCTGAGAAGATCTTTAATATACTAACTGGTGTTTATGGGTGTTCTCAGTCTTATATTAATCTCCAGAAGCCATTTTTCCAGCGACGACAACTAGAAGGTGAATCATTGAGAGAGTATTCTCATGCTCTTATGTCCCTCATGGACATGATTAAACGTAAAGATCCAGCATGTTTTGCTAACCCAGACACTATTTTACGAGACCAGTTTATAGAATTTGTGAGTGATGGCATGCTTCCTCCTGAACTACGTCGTCATGTTAGACTAGATCCTACTTTGAGTTTTTTGGATGCCCGACAGGAAGCATTGTGTTGGGTGGAAGAGATTGATAACCCTGGAGTACAGCGGCCTCGTGCACAGTCTTGTAGTATCACTAATATTACAGAACTCTCAGCCCATTCTAATGCTGTTCTTAGTAAACCTCTAGATCAGGGGTTCTCGACCTTTTGCAAGCTGGGCCCCCCCCAAAGCTGGATCATTGCAGTTGTGTGTTTTTACAGAAGCTTGCAGGTAGGTGATGTTAATGTGAGACCTGAGCCTGCTTTTCCTCGCAAAGATCCTCAAGTCTTGGTGCACACAGTATCCTAGTTCTGCTCGATCTCAGTGCAGCCTTTGACACTGTGTGCCACTCCTCGCTCCTTTCACGACTATCTGCAATGGGCATCACTGGTGCTGCTCTTCAGTGGTTGACCTCGTATCGATCAGATAGACAGCAGTTTGTTAGGATAGGTAAAGATCGATCCAGTACCGTTACTATCACTCATGATGTACCTCAAGGTTCTGTACTTGGTCCTCTTTTATTTCTCATTTATGTGTTGCCACTAGGTCAGATCATCAGATGGCTCTTAGTCTCAGATCAGGAAGGGCTTTTAGTGTTTTTGGCCCTAAATTATGGAATAAGCTGCCCTTGACTATCCGTAACGCACCTACTCTCCAGACTTTTAAGTCCCAACTAAAAACTCATCTATTTTCTCTGCTCAGTAATTAATGATCTTACTCTCACCTCCTCTGCCTTCAAGAGATCTCACACTTCATGTTATGCTACATGACTAGTTACTGTTCTCTTTGATTCTATAACTTTGTTGTTGTCGTCTATCTGGAGTTGTTTGTTGTACACCTGCTTGTTTATTTGATATAATGAACAGGCTGACTGTCTTTTTTTATTGTAAATTGATTGTACTTTTGTACTCCATTGTGAAGCGACCTTGGGTTCTTGAAAGGAGCTATACGAAATAAACATATTATTATTATTATTATTATTATTATTATTATTACAGAACAGACTAATACTATCAGTAAATACAAGTTTTATTAATAAGATACAGAAACAATGACACATCACACAGACAATACCGGACACTGAACAAAACACATCAGGAGCGATGATGAGGATGATGATGAGGATGATGATGAGGATGATGATCAGTGTCCATGGTGACAGATTGTGGCGGGAACAGAACAAAGGAAGACATGTGACAGATGAAAACCAAAACAAACAGATCATAATCATGACCATAATCATAAAAATATAAACAATTGCTTTGGAAGAATAAACGTTTCATTGTCATATTCTGATGAATATATCCACCCCGTCATGAGCTGGTCCATCCTGTCATCTTGTAATTCAATCATACATATATAATCCTGTGTGTGTGCGTGTATGTACTGCATCCAAACATCACAGTTTTCTCCAAATAAGATAAAATACATGTGCAGAGTTTCTTTAAAACACACGGGTTACATCAAATATTTAATGTATTTATAATTTGAAAGCAAACAAATAACCCTGATTAGGAAAGGGACATCACACCTTTAATATAATGTGCATCTTAATTTTGCAGTGAGAGCATATTTAACAGATATATATATGTCATGACAGGCTGGGCATATCCTGTGGGTCGGCCTATAATTATCTCAAAGCTCACTGATATATTCTCAGTGTATACTATTCATGACAAGACATAAAACAGTTTTTAAAGTGAAGGGGTGTGGCTGTAGTGCTGGATATCAGTCATGTGATCATCATGGGCCAATCACAGCCACCGGACTGATATTCAGATCAACTCTCACTCATGAGATATGGATTAAATATTGGAAACTGATGAAAGCAGGAAGATCCAGACCTACAGGAGTGACGTTTACTGACTATTGACCGCTAAGATCCTCAGAGAGACGGGACTGTAATTACAGAAGAATGGAAAGAGTGTGTGAGTGAAGGAGGTTGTGAATGTGTATAGATGTGTGTTAGTTACAGGATCAGAGAATGACACCGTTCCTCTGTCATAGTCCACACACACTCTCACACGATCAAGATGCTGATAAACACGAACACCAGAACCACCAGAATACAGTGCAACCTCATCCAGTCTATTCTCATACAGGTCACCATCATAATCCACAAACCAGACATCATCAGTGTTGAGGAAACGTCCTCCCTTCCTCTGCTTTGATGCTGTAGTTACTCCAACAGTCCAGTAATAAGCCTTTTTAACCTCCACATCCCAGCTGTGTGTTCCTGAGTTAAAACCCTCTGAACCCAGAACACAGGAATGGGAGTCAAATCTCTCTGGATTATCAGGAAGAGGTTGATCACTCCTGCTCCATCTCACACTGGTCAGATCATCAGACAGGTCGAGCCATTGATGAGCCGTGTTTGGATCCAGAATCACAGGAGCTGATGAGACACAATCAACAGATGCTTTTATTCTGATCTTCATATCATCATCAAGACTGAACACACTCAGATTATTATGAATTATGATCCTGTTGATCAAACACATTTCCTCTGATCTCTGTCAGTGCTGTTATTAGTTTCACACTCGTTTTAACGCCATCAACTACAAACATAAACATGTGATTCATCTGTATCCCATCCAGAGAAACTGAGAAAAAGGTAAAATAACAATAAATCAATGAGATCTGTCTCTGATCTGTCTATCAGTTTGTGTCATGAAGAACCTTTAACTCTCCACCCATCCATCATTTCCAGTGTGTGTGTGTGTGTGTGTGTGTGTGTGTGTGTGTGTGTGTGTGTGTGTGTGTGTGTGTGTGTGTGTGTGTGTGTGTGTGTGTGTGTGTGTGTGTGTGTGTGTCTGCAGTCAGACTCACTGTGTTGGACGATGTCCTGCATCTTCTTCCAGACTCTGAACGGCAGGTTGCCCAAGTACCGTGGCACATGAATCAAAGCTCCAGAAGCCATCTGTGGATCCGGCTGTGAGCTCTGGACTCTGGAAGAACATTCAGGAGTCAGAACTGCAGTGGCTTTGGATCAGAACCAGAGAGACCAGAGACAGGAGCAGATCACTCACCTTTCCTTTGAGACTGGAAACTCCTGCAGAACAAACACACCATTTATCATCAAGAACTCAATCAATGAACCAATGATCAACCAATGATCTGAAATCAGACCTTCAGAAAGCAGACGTCACTGGCTCTCATCATCTCCTCCATGTCTTTGATTGTGTGTGAAAGAGCTGAGATGTGTGTGTTCATCTCCTCCAGCTTCTCCTTCATCATCTGCTTCTTCTGCTCCTCTTCCTCCCTCAGTGCAGTGATTGTAGCTTCTTCTTCATCTCTGAGAAACTGATGAAGCTTCTCAAACTGCTGTTTAATCTGACGCTCTGTGTGCTCAGCTTGAGCCTGAAATCACATCACATTCACTTCAATCATATCCATGCACACACATCAACACTTCGCATCATTCATATCAGAGAGAAACTCCGATACCCGACATATAACGGCTCCAGAAGCAGACGCTGCTCGTCATTTACAGAAATAATCAGCTGAAATATATCAAATCATAACTGTATATAGAGATCCTACAGCTGTGATGAAAATGACTCTTGACTCTGTGTCCTCACCTTGAGGTGTTGAGCTGTTTTCTCAAACTCTCCTTTAATGTTTTCATTGTGTTGAAGTTTCTCCTGTAAGGACTTCAGTGCTGTATTGAGCTCCTCCTAGAATTGAACAGAAATACAGCTGAAGCTCAAGCATCAAGACAATGATTCAAAGCACAGAGTAAATCCACCTCTGAACGCCTCAGAAAAGCTCAACTCAAGTTCTGGAGTCCTGACTTGAACCCGATTGAGATGATGTGGCAGGACCTTAAACAGGCAGTTCATGCTTGAAAACCCTCCAATGTGACTGAACTAAAGCAGTTCTGCAAAGAGAAGTGGGTCAGATCCAGCAGAGCGCTGTGAAAGACTGATCTCCAGTCAGCTCAAGCATTTGCTGCAGTTATCGCTGATGAAGGGGATTCATTTTTCACACGGGTGATATGAGTTGAAAACGTCTCAGTTACGTATGTAACCCTCGTTCACTGAAGGAGGGAATGGAGACTTTATGTCAGTGACTGAAGGTATGGGGGTTTCTCTTAGAAGCCAATCACCTTCGAGTTCTACAAAATGAGTCAATGGCAAAACAATGCCATGGGTCTGTGGAATTTGCATAGCGCAACTCCGCCCCACCTCATGGGTGTATAAGGAGCTGAGTGTGCAATCTTACATTATGTTTATCTGCTTCAGAGCCGAGGATGAGCTCCCCGGCCGTACCAGCGGTACAGTGCTTGTGGCACAGGGACGTAATGTCTCTGTTCCCTCCTTCATACGTAACCGAGACGTTCTCTTTCAGTCAGTCACTCCGCGTTACGTCAGACGGAATGGGGGTCCCAATCTAATCTCGCCACAATGGCAGTCTTCCAGCGTCCTGCGCTGACCTGAGCTCCCTGCCGTGAGATTAGCATGAATGAAGGGCTAGGCTCAATGCAGAATACCAAGGTACACTGGGAAGCATATACCACGTGGAAATTTGCAACCTATTCCCTGCCCGCAGGGAGGACTTAATAATACACATATGACCCACGTATGGGCTGCATATGGAGCACTCTGGGGTATCCAGCCCGCAGGTGGAATGTTTCAACCCCAGGGATGGCAAGGTGTCTTGCTAAGGGAAGACACGTGCTCGGAGGAGACTTACCATGGAAATACACATGTAGGGGTTGCCCAACGGGGGAATCATGCACACGGAGGCACCTAGCCTAACACGTGGGCTGACCGAGCGGGCATGCACTCTGGTGTCAGCATCAACAGTGCTGGAGCAACTCAGGGCTTACTTAGAAACTCACCTGAGTAAAAAGGCACACACATCCAGTCCATGGAGTGGAATGGCACAGGAAGCGATGACACCGAGCCAGTCCTACTTACTGGCCACTGGGAGAGAGTGCACGGGAGGACACTGGCTCTACACAGAGATTATAGAATCTCACGAAGTGTCTGGAGAGGCAAACAGATCTACCGGTGTGTTGCCGAACAGTTCCCAAATCAGCTAAATCGACTGGGGATGGAGTCTCCATTCCCCAGGACATGACTGTTGTCATGAGAGCTCGTTGACTGCACGACCCAGTGACTGGCACCCGGAGGGTGCCCTGTTGCCATACCCATCTCAAGACTCGATCGTGAAGCCAGTGCTGAAGCGGTCTCATGAAGCATATGCCATATGCCCCAAGATTGTATGAAATAACTTCAGTGGAATCACACTCTTGCCCTCAAATTAACTCGAGCTGCGCTTACATGGCGACCTCTTGGGACTCGGAGGTGAAAATGTCAGATCTTTCTTTAACCAAGTATAGGGTGCCGTGAGGCCAGCGGTGGAAGGGGAAAACAAAAGATTCTCACCAGGCCCTCCACCAGGGTTACCATCTCCTGGGAAAGACCGGTGTTCACCTCCGAGCTGCCCATCTCAGGAGCGCCACTTGGCCTTCCTGCAGGAGGGCGCCTTGATGGGGAGCAGGCTGAGGCATCTGAGCCAGCGGCTGGGTGGAGGCAGCATCTGGCCGTCGGGGCAGAATATGTTTGATCACCTCAGTCTGCTTCTGTGTGGCCGAGAACTGTTGGGCAGTCCTCGACCACGCCAGGGGAGTTGAGGAACATGGTCTGCCAGGTTGAGACATAAACGGACCACACAAGTGGACATCACCTGACCGAGAGAGCGTGCAGTAACCTTCAACACCTGTAGAGTGAGGTCGGTTGCTGCATGTAGCTCCTGCATTAATGCAGGGTCAGCACTGCATGCTTCTGAGCACCCTGGCCTGGTGGACCTGCAAGATGACCATAGCATGCAGGGCGGACACAGCCTGCCCCGCAGCTCTGTAGCTCTTCGCCACCGGAGTAGACGAAAACCTACAGGCCTTGGGCAGGTGCTTTGGGTCACCACACCAGGTGGAAGCGCTCTGAGAGCATAACTGCATCGCTACAGAATGTTACACTGGGGGGACTCCAGTGTACCCTTTGACCGCGGCACCATCGAGAACAGTGAAGGAGGAGGAGGCCGTCGAACAATTGTGTAAAGTTAACGGGAACTTCCACAATTTTGAGACCTCCTCATGCACAGAACTGAACTGGAGGCGGGTGCTCTGAATGAGACGCTGGGCCCACCACGGGACGAACCAGCAAAACCATGGGTTGCAATGGGATGCAAAGACGCATTGGGATTAGCATTTAGAGACATTATAAACTCTATTGGAGTTAGGCAACACGTGTCAGGACCCACTCATCTCCATAATCATACTTTAGACCTAATATTGTCACATGGAATAAATGTTGATTTGCAGCAGAGTGATGACATCTCAGCTCATCACTTAGTATCATGTACACTTAATTTAGCTAAGGCTGCAAAGCCGCCCCCTCGCTTCAAATATGGCAGGACCATCACTGCAGCCAATAAAGATTGCTTTTTAAATAATCTTCCTCAATCAATCAATCAATCAACTTTATTTATATAGTGCTTTTTACAATGCAGATTGTTTCAAAGCAGCTTCAAGTGTTAAACAGGAAAATAATGCAACAGAATGTGATTCGGCTGTACAGCCCACATTGTCACTGTATGATAATTGAAATGAACTGATGACATCACCGTTTTCTCCGGAGCGGCTGTACAGCTGAAAAAAATTCTGTTGCATTCTTATCCTGTTTAACACTGTGAAGCTGCTCTGAAACAACCTGCATTGTTAAAAGCGCTCTATAAATAATGTTGACTTGACTTGGCTGTGCCAGATCACTGCACAGATCAGACAGGAATTCAGAACTCGCTGCACCATAGCACAGACACTCTGGAGAGTTGCTCGTCTTGAAGAGAAAGCTCAGAAGGCAAGCGAACACAAGGCTCCTCAGCAGAAACATAATGCCAGATTGCACACGCAGCTCTTTATACCACAAGGAGGGGCGGAGTCGCACTATGCAAATTCTGCAGACCCATGGCATTGTTTTGCATTTGGCTCGTTTTGTATAACTCAACTGATGTAATGCATGATTGACTGAAGGGAACTGTATTCTATGTTTACTGAGTTTACCTTTGTTTTATGTTGTTTTTTTTTTTTTAATGAGAAATACTGAGTGCATGAATGTGAAATCTGTGTTTATGACTAATTATTGTTCTTTCCATGAGGAACAAGAGACATTTGTCTTACCTTATATGATGAAACCACTTCACTGATGGGTCTACATTTATGATTGATGTGTTGTTGTGAAGTAAAGCACACTAAACACACCGGCTGTTTGTCCTCCAGACAGAAGAGTTTGAGTTTCTCACTGTGTAAACTGCAGATCTCCTCAGATCCTGATGAACGCCTCTCATTTCTCGCCTTCAGGAACGACTCACACAAGTTCTTTAACGCCAGATTAGTTGGAGGATTTTGATTTGAGGATCTTTCCCTGCAGACGGGACACTCCTGAGTTCTCTTGGTTCTCCAGAACTGTTGAAGACACTCTTTACAGAAACTGTGACTACAGGATAAAACAACAGGAGCCTTGAAGATTTCACAGCACACGGGACAAGAAAGCTCTTCTACAGACAGTGAATCCATTCTCACTGTTTGAGCTCCAGCAATCTGAACTTTACTTTCACTTCCTGAACGACGGCTTCAAACATGAATCACAATGAGAATCACAAAGATCTGCTGTCTGTTCAGAAACAAACTTCACAAACTCCTTCGTTCTCCACTGATCGATGAGAGAGAGGGAGTCGGTATGACAGAAAGGAGAAATAACAAGTCAGTCTCCTCCTGGTAAGTGTTGTGAGAGGGAGGAGTTCATGATCGCCTGTGGGTGTGTTCAAACAGGAACAGGAACAGGATTTCCTCAGCTTGTATTCAAAGTGAACTTGCATTGAAACATTAAAATAGAATGCCCTAAAACATTGGATAAAACACAAAAGAACAATGAAAATACAAAAATATCAACAAATAAATTACCTCAAAACCCTTATAGTGGCTACTCTTGCTAAAGCCACTGAGAGACTAAGACAGAGATGATATGCATTTGTGCACAGAATATAATATATTGGTGAGGCAAAAAGTTCTTTTGATGGCTTTTCTTTATTGCACAGACTGATATTTCATGATGGGATACATTTTTGTGGTCAAAAAAGAATACATCGTCCCTGCTCACCCCCTCTCGCTCTCAATCTGTGAACAGGTCACTAATATTCACATTACTACGTAATCATCATCAACCACCCCACCATGAACACATGACATAAGCAAACCCCATAAACACTTTCATATCTACTAGATACATTAATTTATCAAATTAATAATTCATTAACAACATCATATAAATGAAAATTCCTTCTTCTCAAAAAGAATAAAAAAAAGGAAATCTTGTAAAAAGTCAAGCCAAAAAAGTGTTCATACATAGTGAAAGTCAAATGTCAGGTAACGAGTGAATTTATCTTCTGCTTGTAGAAGACATACCTATAGTTATCGCCTGCTTTTGTCTAATGGTTAGAGAGTTGGACTTGTAACCTGAAGGTTGCGGGTTTGAGTCTCAGGTCCGGCAGGAATTGTCTGTGGGGGGAATGAATAACCAGCGCTCTCTTCCACCCTCAATACCACAACCTAGGTGAGACTTGAGCAAGGCACCGGACCTCCAACTGCTCCCAGGGCACCGCCCACTGCTCTGGGTGTGTGTGTTCACTGCTGTGTGTGTGTGTTCACTGCTGTGTGTGTGCACTTGGATGGGTTAAATGCAGAGCACAAATTCTGACTTCAAGCCTCACTTCACTTAAAAATAAATAAATAAATAAAAAGCAACAGATTTGTGTTTGGTGTTACTGCTTCCAGGTTACGTGGGTCTGTGGATACTTTGGTGATTGGCGACCATTAATAATAGCTTACACTTCACAAAGAACGGTGTGTAGGCCTTCTTCATCCAGACTCTGCACCTTTAAGGTAGAATTTAGAAGTCCTCTCTGGGCTCTGGACAGGGACTGGTATTGATTCTGACCAAAAGTCAATTAGCCAGTGGTCACCTTCTGGTTCTGGTGAGGACTGATTTCCAGGTGTGGCGGCCATCTTGGCTGAAGACTCAGGCATGGCGGCCATCTTCCTTCTTCCCCTCCTCTTTTAAGCTGGTCCAGTAATAGACTCTTGAGCAGCTGAGATTGCCCCGATATGAACCCTCTCGAGTCGGCGGTCGCGCCTGCTCTTTTTTTCTTATCAGTGCCAAAGAGACTCAAATAACTCTGTCGTTTTTTATAATTCAGGCAAGTGTTATACATCATTATAATCTGTTAAGTTTCTATTTTTTGTTTTGTGTACAGTCACAATAAAAACTAAATGTTTTGCTTTTGCAAAATAAAGAAAACAAACATGGCTTTTCTTTATTGCACAGACTGATATTTCAAGATGGGATAAAGTTTTGTGGTCAACAAAGAATACATTGTCCCTGCTCACCCCCTCAATCTGTGAACAGGTCACTAATATTCACATTACAGATTGTGATGGCTAGACGACTGGGTCAGAGCATCTCCAAAACTGCAGCTCTTGTGGGGTGTTCCCGGTCTGCAGTGGTCAGTCTCTATCAAAAGTGCTCCAAGGTTTTCAAGATGGCGGCTTGAAGGACGGTTGTGTGTAGTTAAGCGGTAGTGTCATTTTGTTGAATTCCTTAACATTGCAACCCGTAATCCCAATTTTCACTCTCTCATGTCTTTCACTTTTCACTATGAGCAGAAATAATTACTTTTTGAGACAGTCAGAAAACATGCCACGCAAGAAACGGCGATTACCAGCTGCCTGGACGAGGCCGATTATCAAGCTGACGGCTAGTGCAAACATTAGCCCTGCGTCTTCGCTTTCTGACGTGGTTGCGGAGATTACAGCCAATATCTCTAAACTCATTGATGAAAAAATGGTTCCAATATCGCAGCTACTAAATTACTGATCTAAAGCCCACACTGTCACTGTATGATAATTGAAATGAACTGATGACATCACCGTTTTCTCCGGAATGGCTATACAACTGAATCAAATTCTGTTGCATTATTTTGCTGTTTAACACTGTAAAGCTGCTTTGAAACAATCTGCATTGTTAAAAGCGCTATATAAATAAAGTTGACTAGACTTGACTTGACTAGATGGGCATGAAAAGCGGATCACTGAAGCGGAACCCAGGATATATGCTATGAAAACAGGGGGAGAAGGAAGAATATCCGCATCGTTGAGCTACCCGAGGGTGTGGAAGGAGACAACCCTACGCGGTTCTTCGAGTCATAGCTTCCTAAAACTCTTTGCATTGCTTCGAAAGCGGGCCGTATAAAGCTAGACAGAGTGCACCGCTCACTTGCTCCCAAACCCTCATCTACGCAGCGACCGCGATCTATCTTGGTGAGGTTTCATAACTTCCAAGACAAACAACGGGTGTTAAATGCTGCGCGGGAGATAGGGATCAAAGGTTCCCCTCTGAAAATTGGAGATAACACGGTGATATTCTTTCAGGATTTCTCTGCTTCCGTTCTTCGCAAACGTAAGATGTTCGACGAAGTCAAGAAACGCCTAAAGTCCCTCGGTGCAGAATACAGACAGATCTATCCTGCCCTCCTCAAAGTAAATTTCTGTGGTTCTGTGAAGGTGTTTCTGGACTCATTGGATTTGTCATCTGTTGGTAACACTTGAATTGCCCAATTCGTATCGCAGGCTTTCCAGATAACGTTAATTGATACATGCTGGAGTGAGTCCAAAATATTGTGAACTTCACTGAGATTTTGAAACAGGATGACTCAATAGCTTTATTATTCGGTTTATTAAGCTATGCGGGCATTAATGGCGGCACTACCGCTTGACATTTCGATTAGATAGTTAGTCGTTTCCTTTTGTCGTTAGGGAACCTCTTCACTGGCGCTCTCGTTACGCAATGGGAGGTAAAGTGTGTAAGTCTGTTAATGTTCAACAATTCCTGTTCGAGTTCGTGTTTTTTTCTTTTTTTTTTTCTTTTCACTGTTAGTTATTCGCTCTCTGTCTATTGACTTGGCTCACCAACAACTTGTCTGGCTGACATTCATATCACTCAAATTGTACATTTGTATTGCATTACATCTAATATATACTTATGTTAAAGTTAAATGTTTGTACATGGAATGTTAATGGTATTCATACACCTGTCAAGAGAAGAAAGGTTTTGACTTATTTAAAAAAGGAGGGAATACACATCGCTTTACTGCAGGAGACCCATTTAAATTATCAGGAGCATTCTAAACTGTCACAGGGGGGGGTTGGTCAGGTTTTTTTCTCATCTTTCACTTCAAGGAGCAGAGGCGTAGCTATTTTAATTAAGAAAGGTGTGCCATTTCAATCGGTAGAGGTCATAAGGGACACAAGAGGGCGCTATCTAATGGTAAAGGGGTCATTATATGGGGAAGAGTTTGCTTTTATGGAGGTTTATTGGCCTCCTGGTCATCCAGGTGATTTTTTGAATGTGGCTTTTTCTAAATTAGCAGATTGGGGAGATAAGAGGTTATATATTGGGGGAGACTTTAATTATCACTTATGCCCCATTAGAGATAAATTCCCAGCAGCTAAACCATTATTATCAACACAAGCTAAAACTATTAAGGCTCTCTGTGAAGACTTTGATTATGTAGATGTTTGGAGGACCTGCCATCCTACAGAACAGGGGTATACTTTTTTTTCAAGGGTTCATAGTTGATATACTAGGATAGATTATATCTTTTCTCCAAAAATATGTTGGAGCATGTAATGTCCTGCAATATAGGGAATATATCTATATCCGATCATGCAGCAGTTTTTGTGGAATATATTCCTTTGGGAACCAAAATACTCAGTCGAGAAGCTGGAGATTTCATCCCTTCATTTTGGAAGACCATAATTTTATATCATATTTTACAGAGGAATTTAATTATTTTATGTCTATAAACTCTGCTTCAACCGAAGACCCATCCTTATTATGGGAAACTCTTATTATATCATATACACTAAGTAAAAGACGTAGACAAGCCGGACAGAGAAAGATATTAGAATCTAAGCTTAAGGATGCAGAGAGATTATACATTAAAAAACCATCCCCCGTTAAGATGAAGGAGATCTCTGCGCTTCGATCTGCTTAGGAGTCTCTCTTAACAAAACAGGCAGAAGGGAAAATTCGTTATGCCAGGCAGAAACTGTATGAACATGGGGATAAGGTGGGGAAATATTTAGCATATTTAACAAAGAAAAAATCTGATTCTCAATCTATTCTGTCCATTGTGGATGGGAGTGGTAAACGCTTTTTCGACAGTCTATCTATTAATAATATATTTAAAGACTGGTTTGAAAATGTATATAAATCAGAATTAGATGGGGATACAACACACTCCACAGAATTAGTTTTTTCTACCCTCAACCTTCCCACTCTATTAGAAGATCAGATTTCCTTCCTCAATGCCCCTATATCTAAAAAGGAAATTCTAGAGGCCATAAAGAGTTTAAAATCTGGGAAAGCACCTGGCCCAGATGGGCTTAGTAGTGAGTTTTACAAAGAATTTAGATACCTATTAGTTGACCCCTTATTAAATATGTTCAATGACTCATTAGGAAAAGGCCGTTTACCACAGTCCCTGAGCGAGGCAATCTCGTTGCTGAATGTAGATTTAAAGATTCTTTCCAATATCCTAGCAACAAGATAAGAAGGCCTGCTCCCCGCTCTAATTAAAGATGACCAAACAGGTTTTATTGTAGGACGTAACTCGGTCAATAATATGCGCCGCTTATTGAATGTGATACAGTTTTCTGAACAACAGTCAATAGATGGTCTTGTAATCTCTTCAGATGCGGAGAAGGCATTCGATCGCATCGAATGGCCCTACTTATTTCATACACTACATAAATTTGGTCTTGGTGAACAATTTATTACGTGGGTCAAGCTACTGTATAATGAAACTCTTTCTGGCGTGCTTACTAATGGTTGTCTTTCCTCTATATTCAGAGTGGGAAGAGGGACGAGGCAAGGCTGCTCCCTCTCACCTCTCTTATTTGCCTTGGTGATTGAACCATTGGCAGAAGCTATAAGAACAAATATTAATATTTGTGAGTTAATGGTAGCAAGTAAACAACATAAGATTGCCCTGTACGCTGAAGATATTTTGGTTTTTATGATGAATCCTGATACCTCTACTCCAGCTCTTACAGATACAATTAACAAATTTGGTACCTTTTCAGGATATAGAATTAATTATTATAAGTCGGTGGCAATGCCTATAGGCGACTTAAAACAAATACCCCAAACATTACCCTCCTTTCCATTCAGATGGTCTCCTGAGGGTCTGATATATTTGGACATTAATATTACCCCCTCCTTTGAACAGATGAACAGGGCAAACTTTCTTCCCCTTTTTGAACGCATTCGAATGGATTTAGAAAGGTCCTTCCTATTTCTTGGCTGGGTCGGATCTCCCTTGTAAATATGAATATTCTCCCAAGATTACTTTACCCCATTGGAATTTCCGATAAATTTCACACACAAAACCCTTAAGAAATTGAATGGTTGGTTTAGTTCCTTTATATGGGCAAAAAAAGAGCATGTATTAAAATTTCAACTCTAATGCTTCCATCTTCGGTGGGAGGACTTGACCTCCCAGATATTCGGAGATATCAGTTGAGTGTTCATTTATGTTTCATCTCTGATTGGATACATAAAGGGTCCAGAACAGTGTGGTTTGATATTGAAAGTTCACTTAGTAAACTTCCTTTAGTAAGGTTTAAATCCTTGAAAGTAGCCTGTAGTAACCCCATCACAATTGGTACTATCAAGGCATGGCAGTTTATTAGACGCGTGGAGGGTAGATCCCAACTCACCTCGACACTTACTCCTATTTGTGATAACTATGACTTCCTTTCAGGGACTGTAGACCCACATTTTCGAGACTGGGCACATAATGGTCTTACTACATTGCATGATTTATTTGATGGTCACATTTTAATGTCATTTGACCAATTAGTCAACAAGTACAGTATCCCACGACAGGATTTCTTTCATTATTTACAGTTAAGAGATTTTGTGAAAAAAGACACTACTTTGCTCACACATCTGGATATCTCAGCTGTGGAGAGACAACTTTTCTCACATATGAACAATGCTACAAGTTCTTTCTACAAGGTCCTTAAGGATTGTTGCTCTTCAAATACAAACCTCCTGAAAGGGACATGGGAAAGGATGCTTAATATACAAATCCCAGACGATCAATGGGAAGAAGCATGGAAGAACGCAGGAACCTTAAGTGTATGTAATAAAGTTAAAGCAATGCAATTTAAAATATTGCACAGAGCTCACATTTCTCCCGCATTGAGGCACAAGTTTAAAGATTACTGCTCCCCAATGTGCCCGAAATGTAAAACAGAGGAAGGATATCTTATCCATTGCTTTTGGTTTTGTAGGGAGATTAAGACGTTTTGGATGATGGTAGAGCAAGAGCTTAATGTTATTTTATTTATTAGTGTCGGCTGTGATCCAAAGCATATGTTGCTTGGGATATATGATGACATTATTGTAGACAAACATAACTTTGCAATTTTCCAACATTCTGTGCTAAAAAAAAATATTGTTTTGAACTGGTTATTGGATAAAGCCCCTTCAATGGCACAGGGTTATACTTGAATATGTATCTTCAGATTACTTAACCTGTGCTTCTCATAGCAAAGATGCCACGTTTCACAGAAGGTGGGATCC
This sequence comes from Gobio gobio, assembly GCF_949357685.1. Lineage (NCBI taxonomy): Eukaryota > Metazoa > Chordata > Actinopteri > Cypriniformes > Gobionidae > Gobio > Gobio gobio. Next base: position 86,540,366 of record NC_137097.1, read on the forward strand.
ACTCTTGATATATATGGGTTTAAATATATCATCTATTCTTAGTAGAGGGTTTGTTTAATGAGGTTTAAATATGGGAGGTATATTCGAGTACAAATATGGAAGACATATTGTTTGTACAATCATTTGTTTGAATTTCATTCCAGATTGATTTATTGGAGTAGTGAGCCATAACAATTATTGTTGTATTTTTTTTTGGTTTGTTCAATTTTAGGTTATGTTTGTGTAGTGTAGTAAATATAGAACTGACTACGCCACCTCCTTATTTAAGGCAGGAGGAGCCTTTTCACAGATAATTGGATTATAAACAACGCTAGTTTTGGCAATAATCACAGTTTTATTCTCATTATAACATTGTGATATCAAAAAGGGTTAAAACCAGTTAAAATATGTCTGTAGTAAAATCCATAGAATCTGGAAATTTGCTCTCCTCTAGAATGCAGGAAGGGTTGGGCCTGCTCTCATACACCACCTGTAAGAAACAGAAGAAGAAAACGGAAGAAACCCACAGCATGCACCGCAAATAAGTAATCTTTAAATCACCGTTTCAGTGCCAACCGTCTAATACACACCACACAGCAGTGCCACACACAACCCAGATCAGCCACACCAAGGGAGGTTAGGTGTAAATGCAGGCCCGGCCCTGTACAAAGCCACTAGCACTGTAACAGAAGAAAAGGAGAGCAATTCCACACACAAAAAAAGCAAATAAAAAAGAACAATCTTTTATATAACTCAATATTGAATCCAGATAAAATACAACCCAAAAAAATGAAAACTTAAATACACAAGAAACAGTGGCTGGTCTGCCCCTTTAACAGAAAAAGATACACGTTAAATACAAGTCAATACAGAACCGCAATAAAAGAAAAACAAAACATACTTTAGCGAAAGTACAACTGCAGCACAGTTATCCAATCTCAGCGCTCAATCCCCAAACATGATACAAAAGATGCTATAAACAGAGAGCACAGATGTTGACATCAAAGAAACTTCATAACTGATCGGCTTCAATAAAACATACTGCATTTACCAGTTATTCAAGGTTCCAGCACAGCCGTCAGCCCATTGAAGGTACTACAGATATAAATGTTTGACCCGCTTCCCAAACAGAGTGCAAAACTTCAAGTCAGCCTAAAAGAAGAAAGGGATCATTTAAGAATGAAATGGTGCAATCAAAGCGCGAGCATTCAACGCAAGCAAACCACATGTTTAATTCAACATACCTCTATGAAAGGGTAAAGACGCTGCACGTCGAGCACAACTTCAGCACCATACCAATCTAACCATCTGCTGCTGCAACTACTATTTATGCTTCCTTAGTCATATGATTAGACACCCGCACCTGAAACTCATTGCTGGACAGTCTCCTCCCACATTTGTAATGCTTGAAAATTAATAAACACATATATAAAAAAATATAAAAAATAAAAAAGTGCTCCAAGGAAGGAACAGTGGTGAACCGGCCACAGGGTCATGGGCGGCTCAAGGCTCATTGATGCCCGTGGGGAGCGATCAAACAGACGAGCTACTGGAGCTCAAACTGCTCAAGAAGAATTAAACTGCTCAGAATACACAGAGCATCTCAGTTTGAGGAGCACAACAACGAGTTTGAGGCGTTGACTTGGCCTCCAAACTCCCCAGATCTCAGTCCAATCGAGCATCTGTGGGATGAGCTGAACAAACAAGTCCGATCCATGGAGACCCCGTCTCGCAACTTACAGGACTTACAGGATCTGCTGCTAACATCTTGGTGCCAGATACCACAGCACAGCTTCAGGGGTCTAGAGGAGGCCATCAGAGACCGGTCAGGGGACCAACATAATATTAGGTCATAATGTTATGCCTGATCGGTGTGTATCATAATGTATATAGTTATTTTGCTTATTGCCATTTGTACTATAGTTTGTTTTAAGTATAGTATACAGTAAGTTAGAAGCAATATTATATATACAAATAATATACGTTTGTGTGTCTGTGTGTTTATTTATAGTATCGTACAGTATTATAATTATATATAATAATATAATATTCTGATCTTCCTAGGTCCTAAAAATAATATTATATATAATATATAAAATCTTATATAATATATGGTATATAAAATACAATCTTATGATGTGAATTAATATCATAATGTTTATAGTTATTTTACGTTTATTTCCATTTGTTTATCTTGAGTATGTTACGCATTAGTGTCTTAGGTTAGGTTATTAGCAGTTGTGTAGGCTACTTTGTTTTTGATTAATTATTGCATAAAATAATATTATATTTGATCTAATTATAACTAGTATCCAGTTATGAAAATCATAATATGACCCGATAAACAAACATATACACACACAGTTAACACAGTACATATAACTAGGACTGAAAAGCACCAGATAAATATTATAATATCTCTTCAAAATATACGAATAAAAGGTTTCCCGTCAAAAACAATAAAAAGTGCTCTTGATGACTGAGTTTAGTGACGCGTCACAGCAGCACACGTGATCAGCGGAGAGGCGTCACGTGGTGCCGGAAGTAAAGTGCGCAACTGTTTATCGAGGGGATCGTCGCTGATCGCGCATTACTAACACACTCCTTTATCACACACACCATCAGCAACATCTGATCTAGTGGAGAACATGACGCTCAACCGAAACCATCACCCGAACGGAGGAGTGCTGATCCAGGCCGGAGAGAGGTACGGAACACACACACACACACACACACACACACACACACACACACACACACACACACACACACACACCATCACAACAACAACAACAACACACAAATATAATCAAAACAACACACACACATCACCCGAACGGAGGAGTGCTGATCCAGGCCGGAGAGAGGTACGGAACACACACACACACACACACACACACACACACACACACACACACACACACACACACACACACACACACACACACACACACACACCATCACAACAACAACAACACACACATATAATCAAAACAACACACACACATCACCCGAACGGAGGAGTGCTGATCCAGGCCGGAGAGAGGTACGGAACACACACACACACACACACACACACACACACACACACACACACACACACACACACACACCATCACAACAACACACAGATATCATCACAACAACACACATATATCTTAACAACAACACACACACACACAGACAGACACACACACACACACACACACACACACACACACACATATATCTTAACAACAACAACAACAACACACACACACACACACATACATAATCCCAATAACACACACCGCTGCTATAACACACACCACTGATATAACACACACCGCTGATAAAACACACACCGCTGATATAACACACACACCGCTGATATAACACACACACACCGCTGATATAACACACACACACCGCTGATATAACACACACACCACTGATATAACACACACACCGCTGATATAACACACACACCGCTGAGGATTGATCTTGTCTTGTTATTTGGACCCTGATCTGATGGACACGCTGTCATCATACACAGATCTTATGAGACTTTCATTAGTTTGACAAATAACCATGTGTGTGGCATCTGAGCTGTGTAATCTGATCTATAATGGCATTAATCCTTCAGTGATTTAGTGAGTGTGTTTTAAGTTGACTACACAGATAATGCCACAGTTAAAGGTGTCAGAGCAAGTGTGGTTTAAGATCAGGTGATTTCTGCAGGAACTGTAGTAACCGTGTTTGCTCATGTCTGTTGAGAAACTGCGGCCTTTCTGTGTGCTTGAGTTCCCAATGTGACCTCACTTCCTGTTTTCATCCTGGCCTTTCAGCATCCTACGAGAATGTAAGAGCGTCGAACTGTCCTTCAGTGACATCACACCCAAGAATGACCTGTTTAAGGGGACCAAGAAGGGCTCCGTCTACCTCACCCAGTACAGGGTAACTATAACTCACCCAAACACATCCAAACTAATCCATAACTCACCCAAACACATCCAAACTAATCCATAACCCACCCAAACACATCCAAACTAATCCATAACCCACCCAAACACATCCCAACTAATCCATAACCCACCCAAACACATCCTAACTAATCCATAACTCACCCAAACTAATCTATAACCCACCCAAACGCATCCTAACTAATCCATAACTCACCCAAACTAATCTATAACCCACCCAAACACATCCTAACTAATCCATAACTCACCCAAACTAATCTATAACCCACCCAAACGCATCCTAACTAATCCATAACTCACCCAAACGCATCCTAACTAATCCATAACTCACCCAAACACATCCTAACTAATCCATAACCCACCCAAACACATCCCAACTAATCCATAACTCACCCAAACACATCCAAACTAATCCATAACTCACCCAAACACATCCAAACTAATCCATAACCCACCCAAACACATCCCAACTAATCCATAACACATCCAAACTAATCCATAACCCACCCAAACACATCCCAACTAATCCATAACCCACCCAAACACATCCAAACTAATCCATAACCCACACAAACACATCCAAACTAATCCATAACCCACCCAAACACATCCCAACTAATCCATAACCCACCCAAACACATCCAAACTAATCCATAACCCACCCAAACACATCCCAACTAATCCATAACACATCCAAACTAATCCATAACCAGTGTTGGGCACGTTACTTTAAAAAAGTAATTAGTTATAGTTACTAGTTACTTCTGACAAATAGTAACTGAGTTAGTAACTGGGAAAGTAATTACTGCGTTACTTTTTTTTTCAAATATGTCAAATAACTTGGATGCCCCCAATATTAAATATGTTAAATGAATGAATTGGACACTAAATAGAATAAATTATTATTATAAAACATTGTACAGTACACTATTGTAATGTTGCTGTGGGACAATGTAAGAGACACCTATCAAATTCAATATATTATTGTAAATATTATCAGTAGGCCTACTATAGTGTAAATATTGTGTAAATATTATCAGTAGGCCTACTATAGTGTAAATATTGTGTAAATATTATCAGTAGGCCTACTATAGTGTAAATATTGTGTAAATATTATCAGTAGGCCTACTATAGTGTAAATATTGTGTAAATATTATCAGTACTATACTTTCCTTTGGTAGTGGAGCTCACGTTATCACCTGGGTTTTTAGCCACTATTTTATATTTTAAATTATAATTTTGTGGCATATGATGATGTGAGGCGCTTTAGAATCACTTGCCACCGCCGTGGAGAGACTCTTTCTTCCTGGGCATAAGTTGCATGTTACATAAATATTCTTACCTTTCACCTCAACGAGGGAAAAGTAGCACTTATACTTCCAGTTTGCGAAAGCTACCTTTGAAGTCGTTGGACTGCCATCGCTGAATGTGCGTATGCGTGTGTGTGTGTGTGTGTGTGTGTGTGAACCATAGACCGTGAAAAAAATAGGTGTGACCTCAACCTATCAACTTCAACCTTGTCATCAGTTATGTGCACCACCGCACCCACCCCCAACACGCATGGCTGGTGCGCGCGTACACACACACACACACACACACACACACGTTGCAGGTCCGACTGACAGAGAGCCTGTTCGGATGAAAAGCGCTTCAGTGAGCTCAATTATAGTAACGCGACTAACGCCGCATTTTTCCCCCTCAGTAACACTAACGGCGTTGTAACGGGAGGAACAGTAATTCGTTTGATTACTCGTTACTGAAAAAAATAATTCCGTTAGTAACGCCGTTTATCTGTAACGCCGTTATTCCCAACACTGTCCATAACCCACCCAAACACATCCCAACTAATCCATAACCCACCCAAACACATCCTAACTAATCCATAACTCACCCAAACACATCCTAACTAATCCATAACTCACCCAAACACATCCCAACTAATCCATAACCCACCCAAACACATCCTAACTAATCCATAACCCACCCAAACACATCCTAACTAATTCATAACTCACCCAAACACATCCCAACTAATCCATAACTCACCCAAACTCATCCCAACTAATCCATAACTCACCCAAACACATCCCAACTAATCCATAACTCACCCAAACACATCCCAACTAATCCATAACACTTCCAAACACATCCTAACTAATTCATAACTCACCCAAACACATCCTAACTAATCCATAACCCACCCAAACACATCCTAACTAATCCATAACCCACCCAAACACATCCTAACTAATTCATAACTCACCCAAACACATCCCAACTAATCCATAACTCACCCAAACTCATCCCAACTAATCCATAACTCACCCAAACACATCCCAACTAATCCATAACACATCCTAACTAATTCATAACTCACCCAAACACATCCAAACTAATCCATAACCCACCCAAACACATCCTAACTAATTCATAACTCACCCAAACACATCCAAACTAATCCATAACCCACCCAAACACATCCTAACTAATCCATAACCCACCCAAACACAACCTAACTAATCCAAAACACATCCCAACTAATCCATAACCCACCCAAACACATCCAAACTAATCCATAACCCACACAAACACATCCAAACTAATCCATAACCCACCCAAACACATCCCAACTAATCCATAACCCACCCAAACACATCCAAACTAATCCATAACCCACCCAAACACATCCCAACTAATCCATAACACATCCAAACTAATCCATAACCAGTGTTGGGCACGTTACTTTAAAAAAGTAATTAGTTATAGTTACTAGTTACTTCTGACAAATAGTAACTGAGTTAGTAACTGGGAAAGTAATTACTGCGTTACTTTTTTTTTCAAATATGTCAAATAACTTGGATGCCCCCAATATTAAATATGTTAAATGAATGAATTGGACACTAAATAGAATAAATTATTATTATAAAACATTGTACAGTACACTATTGTAATGTTGCTGTGGGACAATGTAAGAGACACCTATCAAATTCAATATATTATTGTAAATATTATCAGTAGGCCTACTATAGTGTAAATATTGTGTAAATATTATCAGTAGGCCTACTATAGTGTAAATATTGTGTAAATATTATCAGTACTATACTTTCCTTTGGTAGTGGAGCTCACGTTATCACCTGGGTTTTTAGCCACTATTTTATATTTTAAATTATAATTTTGTGGCATATGATGATGTGAGGCGCTTTAGAATCACTTGCCACCGCCGTGGAGAGACTCTTTCTTCCTGGGCATAAGTTGCATGTTACATAAATATTCTTACCTTTCACCTCAACGAGGGAAAAGTAGCACTTATACTTCCAGTTTGCGAAAGCTACCTTTGAAGTCGTTGGACTGCCATCGCTGAATGTGCGTATGCGTGTGTGTGTGTGTGTGTGTGTGTGTGAACCATAGACCGTGAAAAAAATAGGTGTGACCTCAACCTATCAACTTCAACCTTGTCATCAGTTATGTGCACCACCGCACCCACCCCCAACACGCATGGCTGGTGCGCGCGTACACACACACACACACACACACACACACGTTGCAGGTCCGACTGACAGAGAGCCTGTTCGGATGAAAAGCGCTTCAGTGAGCTCAATTATAGTAACGCGACTAACGCCGCATTTTTCCCCCTCAGTAACACTAACGGCGTTGTAACGGGAGGAACAGTAATTCGTTTGATTACTCGTTACTGAAAAAAATAATTCCGTTAGTAACGCCGTTTATCTGTAACGCCGTTATTCCCAACACTGTCCATAACCCACCCAAACACATCCCAACTAATCCATAACCCACCCAAACACATCCTAACTAATCCATAACTCACCCAAACACATCCTAACTAATCCATAACTCACCCAAACACATCCCAACTAATCCATAACCCACCCAAACACATCCTAACTAATCCATAACCCACCCAAACACATCCTAACTAATTCATAACTCACCCAAACACATCCCAACTAATCCATAACTCACCCAAACTCATCCCAACTAATCCATAACTCACCCAAACACATCCCAACTAATCCATAACTCACCCAAACACATCCCAACTAATCCATAACACTTCCAAACACATCCTAACTAATTCATAACTCACCCAAACACATCCTAACTAATCCATAACCCACCCAAACACATCCTAACTAATCCATAACCCACCCAAACACATCCTAACTAATTCATAACTCACCCAAACACATCCCAACTAATCCATAACTCACCCAAACTCATCCCAACTAATCCATAACTCACCCAAACACATCCCAACTAATCCATAACACATCCTAACTAATTCATAACTCACCCAAACACATCCAAACTAATCCATAACCCACCCAAACACATCCTAACTAATTCATAACTCACCCAAACACATCCAAACTAATCCATAACCCACCCAAACACATCCTAACTAATCCATAACCCACCCAAACACAACCTAACTAATCCAAAACACATCCTAACTAATCCATAACCCACCCAAACACATCCAAACTAATCCATAACCCACCCAAACACATCCTAACTAATCCATAACACATCCAAACACATCCCAACTAATCCATAACCCACCCAAACACAACCTAACTAATCCATAACCCACCCAAACACAACCTAACTAATCCAAAACACATCCTAACTAATCCATAACCCACCCAAACACATCCAAACTAATCCATAACCCACCCAAACACATCCAAACTAATCCATAACCCACCCAAACACATCCTAACTAATCCATAACCCACCCAAACACATCCTAACTAATCCATAACCCACCCAAACACATCCAAACTAAACCATAACCCACACAAACACATCCAAACTAATCCATAATTCACCCAAACACCTCCTAATTAATCCATAATTCACCCAAACACATCCTAACTAATCCATAATCCACACAAACACATCCTAACTAATCCATAACTCACCCAAACACATCCAAACTGATCCATAACTCAACCAAACACATCCTAACTAATCCATAACCCACCCAAACACATCCCAACTAATCCATAACCCACCCAAACACATCCTAACTAATCCATAACCCACCCAAACACATCCAAACTAAACCATAACTCACCCAAACTAATCCATAACCCACCCAAACACATCCTAACTAATCCATAACTAGGGTTGGGTATCGTTTGGGTTTTTTTCGATTCCGGTGCCAAACCGATACTTTTAAAACGGTTCCGGTGCCTAAACGGTGCCTGAACCGATACTTTTTTTTTTTAAAGGCCACAAAACAAGGTGGATGACATTAAATGGCTTTTTATTTATTTATTTTTTATTTAAATTGAACCATTTATTAAAAGTTTAATGTATACTTAAATGTATGAATATAAATAAATACAAAACAATTTACTTATTTACAAATTATAATTGACTAATTTACAAATTCACAGTAAAACCTAAGCCATCTAACCCAACTACAACAAGCCTAATATAACTCTAAATAACAGCTACAGTAATAACAGCAGTAGGCCTAGTCTGTATTCTCGGTATGCTACTAACCAGCTTCGAGCTTCAGCTTTATTTTGAAATATGATCATTTTCTCTGGCTAAATATTTTAGAACGCATCGCCTTAATGTTTCCATGACGACGCGCCATGTTTCTCACATGACACAGCAGCCGCAATAGCGCTGACAGCTCCGCTGTATCGGGTTTATTTCGTTTTTTCTTTTTATTCAAAATATTCACAAACTTCTTAACTGTGTCACGAACTATCTGATGTTCAAATGTGTGAGTCAATGTGTGTTAGTTGATCTATAAAGCGCAATGGGCGGCGCCATGTTAGTTTGCGCCTCAGAATCGGATCTGTTGGATTTACAACATTTGAGTTCATTCTCGTCTCACCAAATACATGAAAGTAAGTGACCAGTTAACTGGAAGAAGAATAGAGTAAACGATATAGTTACTATATAATGTGCATGTATCTGATGTGAATAAAACATGTAACCTTAGTCAAATTATAACCGTCTGAAAGGATTATCATTGCCGCTTTCATAGACTAGATGTGTGTTTTTTGCTAGTAACGTTAGCCTACTTATGAGCATTTAAATGTCTGAAACCTGAAATAAACATGATGTGGTTTTAAACACTGAATAGTTGTCATGAGTTGTGATGTGACCAGCGCTGAGCGTCTGTCTCTGGCTCGGTGCCAGCCAAAGCGCGAAAGCACGTTTGAATTTTGGCACCGAAATGATGAACCGAAATCTGCGTTCTGATTCGGTCCGGTACATACCGGTTATATAAGTACCGGTGCCATATTGGAACCGGATTTCGGTACCCAACCCTATCCATAACCCACCCAAACACATCCAAACTAAACCATAACCCACACAAACACATCCTAACTAATCCATAACCCACCGAAACACATCCAAACTAATCCATAACCCATCTAGTCTGTAACCCACCCAAACACAGGTTAACTAGTCCGTAACTCACCCAAACATAGGTTATCTAGTCTATAACCCACCCAAACACAGGTTAACTAGTCTATAACTAACACAGGTTAACTAGTCTATAACCCACCCAAACACAGGTTAACTAGTCTATAACCCACCCAAACACAGGTTAACTAGTCTATAACCCACCCAAACACAGGTTATCTAGTCTAAAACCCACCCAAACACAGGTTATCTAGTCTATAACCCACCCAAACACAGGTTAACTAGTCTATAACCCACCCAAACACAGGTTAACTAGTCTATAACAAACACAGGTTAACTAGTCTATAACCCACCCAAACACAGGTTAACTAGTCTATAACCCACCCAAACACAGGTTATCTAGTCTATAACCCACCCAAACACAGGTTATCTAGTCTATAACTCACCCAAACACAGGTTATCTAGTCTATAACCCACCCAAACA
>NC_137097.1:86556204-86803704 GCF_949357685.1 Gobio gobio
TATTAAAGTGCAATATTCGAATGATCGGAGGCAACATGCTGGAGACGGGTTTATTGAGGATGACATATCGATTTAAGTATTATTTAATTGTAATATTCGAACAATCTGAGTCAACACGCTGGAGACGGGTTTATTGAGATGCCGTGTCGATGAGGCAGTTGCAGGGGGAGTCTAATCACGTGCAGTTCACCTTTATTCCACAAGGTGGCAATGTCATAGTTACCTCAGACTGAAAACAAAACAATAATAATTATAATTTGCAAAACTTGAAATCAGCAAGTACTGAACACAGTCACATATTACTGTCACTTGATGATGGATCTGGTGAAGGAAGCTGTCAGTGATCAAAATATTTATTTTCAAGACGTTCAAGAGTATGTTTGAGATGGTGAATATGATCCAGATGCAGAATGTACTGGGAAATGAGCTCTGATGAGGACAGTGGTGATGGGATAAAACATCTGCTCAAACCGAACCCTTACAAGATCCAAAAGGTAATGAAATATGTTTAATTTTATTCTTCTGTAATTGTTGCTCTAATATCAGGAGTTTTATATATTATCGCGGCAGGTATAGATCTATCCGTGTTAGATATAGATCCGGGTCGCTAAAGACCCCAGTATGTAAGAATGTTTGGCGAAACAGTCACGCATTCAAGGGTTAAACCCCGGCGGGTGAGAGTACGCACAGGACATATACGGTTATCCCGGGCCGGTCCTCGATCCGGATGGAAGTGTCCGTCGGGGTGGGCGGGCTGGTCTGGAAGCTTGATGGGATACGCAGAGCGGCGACCAGACGCCGATTCAACGTGCCGTCGTCACGCGGGAAGACAGTGAAGATGACGGGGACGGGCGTGTTCATGACCTCACCTGCGCAACACAGAGATAAAGACACGTTAGATATGAACAATTCGGCTCTGTACGTTTGAATAAATCAGGAGCCATCTTGGAAAACAGTCTCGACAAGTCGAGCCACGGTTGAATAATTCGCCATCTCTTTAGTGTGTATCCTTTGGAAGCACCAGTCTCAGTTGCGTTCAGTTTTTTATTTTTATTTATTTTCTCTGTTGCGTTCAGTGGTTTCTTCCGGAAACAACGGACCATATGAGATTCCAAGTCACAGTTCATCACTTAGCACAGCGTTCGTGGCTCGACTTGTCGAGATGGCTCCTGTCTGTATACACGTAATGTACTGTCTTTATAAAGTATCTTCTTATTAAACTGTTTGTATGCTTAACAAAGTTCTCAATGCTTCGGTTTGCATGTAGGGACCCTCATTATGCTCCCGTGTTAGTGTGAGGCTATTTTGAGCCTTGTTAGTGGTATTAACTAGCGATTTAATTTTACTTATTCTATGCCCCATATACTAGCGTTATTAGCTAATCTGTTTTTAGAGATAAAACTCTTTACATTCGATTTTCATGAAAACGCATCCCAGAGAACGATCTACTCGGTAACCGGTAATGTGTTAATTACGCCTAGGTTCATTTTTCACCGGAGTTGTCCTTTAAGTGATATTCTAATTTTCTGAGATACTGAATTTGGGATTTTCCTTAGTTGTCAGTTATAATCATCAAAATTAAAATAAATAAACATTTGAAATATATCTGTCTGTGTGTAATGAATGAATATAATATACAAGTTTCACTTTTTGAATGGAATTGGTGAAATAAATCAACTTTTTGATGATATTCTAATTATATGACCAGCACCTGTATGAGTGCCTGAGTCACACCTCATCAGCTTTTTTGTCTTCAGGAGCCGCTTGGTTGGTAAGCGTGTGTAAAGGCAAGCTCAGACTACGTGACTTTTGGCTGGATTTGCATCTGCGAGTAAACCCCCGGATCTCGTTGCACCATGGCGATTCATGTGTGAGCTTGCCTTAAGAAGAATCGGAGCCCGTTCGGCTCTCGAGGGACTGGGAGGCTCTCATGGCGATGCATTCGCGGGAGGAAGCTCTGTTCTCGCTTGATTCTCTAAGAGCGACGGGAATCAAGCGTTTCGGCTCTTGAGGGACTGAATGCACTCATTGTGGAGCTCCACCTCTCTTGAGGGATGAGAGTCGAGCGTCTCGCCTCACGGTTTGGGTCCCGCTGCAGGGAGGGACTGATCGTGAGGATTGTAGATGGAGCACGGGGAGGAACCTGACGGGAGTTTTCCCCTTTTGGACTTCTCCTGCTAGCTCTCCTGCTCTCATGTCGGTTCAGAGCGTCTCAGGTAATGAGGCGAGGCTGTAACCGAGGTTATGCTGTGTATAGGCCTGTCCCGCAGAGACGGGGAGAAAGGTCTCGCCCTAGTGCCTTTGCACACTGGCTTTAGGGATTAGTGCCACTCTATTTGCAATATAAGTCACATAGGATGCACCCTTGGGGTTGAAACTGAGCGCTACGGAAGTTTTTTCTGCTACGAAATCTCACAAGTCTGACGTTTTTTTTCTTGCGAAGCCAGGAAGCCGCTCTGAATGCGCTGAACTCCCCTCTTGTGGGATGGCAAGTGTTTGCTCATCATGGTTCAGGCCCTGTGTTTGCTGAACGGCTTCGATCGTGGGGTTGCAGGTGGGTAGAGAAGAGGCAGATATGATCAAATGAGTCCGCCTCCTCTGTTTACCCCCTTATATGTGGTGGCGGGTCAGGCCAGTTGGACCCTGCATCCCATGACATCCGGCCATTCAAAGGTTGCTGTAGTTGCCTTGGAAAAATCTTTGATGCTCCGATCTCACACTTTGGCCTCTTTGGTCTGCCAGTGAGGTGTTGTAGAGCCGGGATCTCAGTCAGCTCTGAAACTCTTTACACTCCCTTTCTGTCCCGTGGTAGCTACAGCAACTGTCCTTTGGATGAGGCGTTAAACCGAGGTCCTGACTCGCTGTGGTCATTAAAAATCCCAGGATGTCCTTCGATAAAGAGTAGGGTTGTAACCCCTGCATCCTGGCCAAATTTGCCCATTGGCCCCTGTCCATCATGCCCTCCAAATCATCCCCATATCCTGATTGGCTTCATAACTCTGTCTCCTCTCCACCATCAGCTGGTGTGTGTTGGGCGTTCTGGCACAAAATGGCTGCCGTCGCATCATCATCAGGTGGTGCTACACATTGGTGTGTTTGAAGACATTCCCCTCTTCTATGTAAAAGCGCTTTGAGTGCCTAGAAAAGCGCTATATAAATTTAACAGATTATTAATTATTATTATTATAACTGTCGCCAAATTGTAGGACCAGGGATAGAGCAAGTTAACAGAAAACCCCTCTCTCTGCTGTGTTTCTTTGCACTTCTCTGAGCAGTGCTTGATTATGGAAAGCGGTGCACTCTGCTCTTTGAGTTAAGGCATTGGAGGGCGATCCCTTCACCTGCCGCTCCAAGGTTTGGACTGGCGTATCTCAGAGAGTCTGTGAGCCTAGGTAGATTGCCTTGGCAAGCTCTGATCCCCTAAAAGTACCTTTTTCCAGGGTTAGAGCTGATGAAGAGTTAGGATGGTAGAGTGCGAGAGCATCCCATTTTCATATTCTCCCCTATGAAAGGGTCTAAAGTAGAATTGTACACTCCCCTGTGGATGGGTTGCTTGGCAGATGAGAGTTGTCATGGGCAGAACGCTCTTATTTAACACCCTCTCCAAATATGAATAGGAGTTTTAAGGAGGGCTAAACGCTCGACTGGTACCTTCCTAGGGTTGATGCAGGGTAATAGAAATGATGGTGCGCAGTCCGCAAGCATCCCTCTACTCTGTTTACCTCCCTCCCCAACTATTTGTTGGGGTTTGAAGTAGGGCTACATGCTTCCCCTTGGATGGGGCCTGTTTTAGTATGATCTGTGTTCACAAGTGCTGACAGCAGAGGTAGATCACTCTTATTTAACTGGCTATAGCGGGTCAGAGAGTGCCTTTACTCAAGCCAAGGTAGAGTAGAGTTATAGGTGGGCCACATAAGCGTCCCTTTCTCTTCTTTGCCTCCCTTCCCAATTATTTATTGGAGTTGTAAGTAGGGCCTAAGCTTCCTTGGGCAACAGAGCATGGCTAATGAGAGTTATTTTGGGCAAATATGCCCCTGTCTGAAGGATGTAGCTGGGGCAGAGATGGACTGCATCAAAGAGAAATGAGCAACTGGTGTAGTGCCCACACTGGCTTTAGGGAGTAGTGCCACTACTTCTGCACATAGGATGCACCCTTGGGATTGAAACTGAACACTACGGAACTTGTTTCTGCCATGAAATCATGAGATTGTTGTGCTGTTTTATCTCACAATTCTGACTTTTTTTCTTGCAATAATATTTTAATTATATATTTGAGATGTACACCAATCAGGCATAACATTATGACCATTCCTAATATTGTGTTTGTCCCTGTCAAAACAGCCCTGACCGGTCTCTGATGGACTCCTCTAGACCCCTGAAGGTGTGCTGTGGTATCTGGCACCAAGATGTTTGCAGCAGATCCTGTAAGTTGCGAGGTGGGGCCTCCATGGATCGGACTTGTTTGTTCGGCACATCCCACAGATGCTCGATTGGATTGAGATCTGGGGAATTTGGAGGCCAAGTCAAACTCGCTCAAATCCTTACGCTTGCCCGATTTTTCCTGCTTCTAACACATCAACTCTGAGGACAAAATGTTCACTTGCTGCCTAATATATCCCACCCACTAACAGAGATCATCAGTGTTATTCACCTGTCATAATGTTATGCCTGATCGGTGATATGCTCACAGTGTAAGAATTGTTTTTATTCCGTTGCGGAAACAAGCTCCCACAGAACGCTGATGCGCCATTGGCTGTGTGTCTGTTTGCAGGGCTCTGATTGGCTCACCTGTTTTGTTGCCGCCACTCATGTAGGTGAGGAGCCTCCGCTGCAGCTCACCTGACACCTGATCGAAGCTCCGCCCCTCCAGACTCAAGCACACGTACTTACACGCGTCGTAGCGGCGCACCTCGTAACTCACCCCATCCTGAACGACAGACAGCAAGAGAGAAAGAGAGAGAGCGGTGAGTCAGTCTTCATGTGTTCAGCCTTCAGCCACACACACACGTGAGTCACACAGCCCATAATATGGAAGCCCATAGCAACAGTGATACGCCATCCCATAATAATCACAGTGTGTGAGCTGTAATTATGGTCTGTCTAGGTGTCAGTTGGACTGTGTAATTAATGCTGCTTTGCTAATATTAGCTGGTGTGTTTAATTATTCATATTTGACCGCGTGTAGCGCGTCTCACACACAGCCCCGTGTGTGTGTGTGTATTGTGTGTCAGCTGTAATTAAGAGTGTTTTAACGACGCAGATCTCATGCCTGTGTGACATTTCAGCTTAATCTCTGAGGTTAGTCCTGACGTGACATGAGCTCACGCGTGTAAATGATCAGGTGTCACTGCAAACATGACATTATATCTTTAAATGAAGCGTCAACGTCAAGATTTTCATGAAAAATCTCCATTCAGACTGAATACATGCATTAAATATGTAAATTAGCTCAAAGTCATGGAATGTTAAATTGTCATGAACATCCAGACAATCCAATAATAATAGCATGATATACTTACAGCAGTACTTTATCATTTCAATAAGTTATTATTAATAACGTGACAGTCGAGTTAAATTGTCATGAATATAAAATCACAACGAAAAACAATCAACGCTCCTACAACAGGCTGAATATCTGTTGGTAAAATATACCATCTCACTTCTTTCTTCTGATGTTGGGATGTAATAAGAGCTGGAACATGGTCTCAGTTTATAAGATGAGCTTCTATTTATCCACAATACAAACACAAGCAGATGTTTAGTGTGTAAGGCTGCAGAACGTGATCTGAGGACCATTCAGACTCAACTATTTATGCATGACTGTTATTATAGTGTGTGTGTGTGTGAGTGTGTGTGTGCGTTACCTTGCTCTCGCTGCTCAGGAGTTTATACTCGCTCTCTTCAGTGGCTCCGAACAGCCAGTTTCTGATCATGCCGAACATGCTGAATGCAGCGGCTTCATCAGGTGTGTGTCGTCTCTCTCTCTGTCTCTCTCTCCCTCTCTGTCTCTCTCTCTCTCATGTGAGGGCTGTGCGTCTCCTCCTTCTTCTCCTCCTCTGCTTTCAGCTGGAAACAGTGCAGATTATTATTACTGTTATACGGTGAGGAGCGCAGTGACTCAGTCACACGAGGCGAGACAGAGGACGGAGAGATTAACGCCCGAAGACAAAACGCCACATTCAATCAATCAAACTACACACTGACAGAGAGAGAGAGAGAGAGAGAGAGAGAGAGAGAGAGAGAGACAGAGAGAGAGAGACAGACAAAACAGGGTCATTCAGTGTCACTGATGCTCTGTTGTGTAGAGGAGGCTCAGAATGAGATCTGGAGCACACTCTCAGGGGTGTAAACATGACTGTAGAAAGATGGCAGCATCATTATTGTATTCTCACTCAGAGATTGGTGGATCTATTAGTGAAATCTGTTGACTTTATCAATCTGTGTGTCATTATATGCCAACGGTGAGCGCTCAAACATGGGGAATAAGCACTTCTGCTGTTTCTTTGACTCAAGTTTGCTCGCCTGTAACTCCAGAAGTATTAAAGATATCGGAATATCCTTCTAGATGCTGGTTCTTAATTAACTTTTCTGTTGGTATGTTAATTTGTAAGTAAAAAGCCCTATGTGATTCATTTCCAGAGATATGGAGATCTGAATGTGGCTCCATGAGTAAATTGTTGAATTTTACCCATTTTCATTGGTTGAAAACCGAATGTGGCTCACTTTGCACACATATGATTGTGTTTAAAGAGGAATGTCTGAAGAACCAATCATGTTGAAACTAGAAATGCAAACACACTTTCCTTTGAGGCATTAAACCTCGTCTCGGGTTATAAATATAACCCTGGTGCCCTTTCAAGGGAGCGAGAGGCTGTCATCATGACACAATGGGGAACGCCCCCAGCGCGACCGGCGCCTGAAGCATGCCAATCTGAATCATGAGGAGTGATGATGTCACTGGCCCGCTGGCATGCTCTATAAAAAGGCCGTCTGTACAGCTTCAGAGTGTCCGGTGTAAGACGCGGTAGGCATGCCTGGCGTCCCGTTCCCGCTCAAGGAACGGTAACACTTACTAAGATAATGTGCCACCATTTCAGTGGATTTACGGCACTCAGAAGCATGTTCTATGTGTTTTGAGAGAAGATGACATGATTTGTTCTTCAGACATTGCCCTTTCAACATAATTAGCATCAGCTGGTGCAAGGAGACACACATTTGGTTTTCAACCATTGAACATGGGCGATATTCAACAATTTACTCATGGAGCCGCATTGAGATGCCCATACCTCAGGAAATGAACCATATAGGGCCTTAAAAATGACCATACCAAACCAGATGTTTGTGGAGAACCAGAGTGTTCAATTATATTGAAATATATTTAATACTTCTTGAGTTACAGGAATGAGAACTTTGGGAAAAAACAGCTTTTGCCTCATTTTCGAATTTTCTCCAATGGCATATAATGCAGCAAAGATGGCTAAAGTCAACAGATCTCATGTGCTTTTCCAGCGAGAATCATGGGTAATGTAGTTTCTCTCCAGGAATGTCACTGTTAAACATGATTCTTTGCTTTATCAGAAGCACAAACCGTCCATTAATAACCTCGCAGCTCACAGTACGACTGACTTTAAACGTTAAAAATCAGTTTTCCTGTGGAGAAAATCAATGAGTTTGAGGATGTGCACTCTTTTCACCAGTCAGAATCTCTTTATTTCTTCAATTATCAGCTGATGTTCCAGTTTATTCATGGAAATTTAATCGAGTGCAGTGCATTG
Source organism: Gobio gobio (assembly GCF_949357685.1). NCBI lineage: Eukaryota > Metazoa > Chordata > Actinopteri > Cypriniformes > Gobionidae > Gobio > Gobio gobio. The sequence goes on from NC_137097.1 coordinate 86,563,980, forward strand.
TGGGAAACAGTGAGTAACACTAACTCAAATCCATTATTAGGCACAATAAACTCTCAACAATACGTTCCTTATTGGCATTGATGGCTCCATTAAGAACCTTTAACAACCTTTGGCTCTCAGAATGTTAGTTCGGGGTTCCCAAACATGTATTTGTAACATTTGTTTTTTGCTTAGCCAGGGAAGTTTTCCTTACGGAAATAGTAGGGCTGGGCCAAAAAAAAAAATTAAATGTTTTTGAAATGTGGTCGATTCAATATCGATCCACGAATCAATTGTGTTGCCAAAAAAATTGAGTTTCCAATGAGGCAGTGCTACTGTACTTTGAACCCACAGTTAGTCCAGTGTTAAAGGTCTAAAACCTAAGGTTAGTTCACACAAAAATTACAATTCTGCCAACATTTATTAATGTATTAATTTCTTTCTTCTGTTGAACACAAAAGCAGATATGTTGAAGAATATGGGTAATCAAACATTTGATGGGCCCTATTGAAATATATATATAATTCAAAATTCTTTCTTTCGGCTGTTCCCTTTAGGGGTCGCCACAGCGACTCATCTGCCTCCATCTAGCCCTATCCCCTGCAAAAATATAGCTCTGTTTTAATGTGCCTAAAATAAAAAGTGTCTAATATACAAACTTGTGGCTCTTAATTTCTTTTTATTAATTAACCATTTGTAAACTTATGTTCACTGTTGATTTGTATAAATAATTGTATTAAATCTATATTCATTGAATCTAAATCGAATCAGAGCATCTGAATGGATACCCATCCCTAGGAAATATGATTATGTTTCTTAGGTTTGCAGAACGTTCCCCTAGCCGTCCTGTTACATTCCCTTAATATTCTGTTAATCTCTTTCATTATCTAATTATTTTATGTTCTCCGCGTGACATATGATGGATGTCAATAATCAGCACTAAACCATGTCTTGATACATCAATAGAAATAATCTGAGCACATAAACCATCATATGGAGGATTAAATAAGACTTTCCATTAATAATCCATTAATATGTAAGGTTTCGTAACTTGTATTCCACAGTAACAGATTTTACTTTAAGCGCCAAATAACAATACAGGGTTTTTAAACATTAAAAATGTATAACAATTTGTAACTAAATACTGGATAACATTACATTAATTTTTAACCTTTGAATTATCGGGACATGTTTCTCTAAACTTCTGTTAACTTCATGTTCTCTTTACTCTCATATATATACTAATTATAAGAAATTACACCGCATTCCAAATTCTTATGATATCTTTATCTGATTTTCATAATTAGTCAATGCAAATGACAGTCAGTATAATTATCAACCATTAGAGTATAATTCCATCTTTACTGAACAAACTCCCAATGATAACAGTATTTATATCAAAAATAAAAGCTGAAAATGCACTGTGCCACATTATCAAGCACTGCAGTTTATAGGTCGTAAAGAACTGAAAACAGCCATTTGCGGCATTAGGTGGTCATGTTTACTGAAATCAAAATCATCGCAACAGGGCGAGTTCCCTCTTAACATACGACCCCTTCTTTAATATCACCTTCACAGTTCTTGCATGCATTGAGCTGGAGTTTCTGGAGAGTTTGTGTGCAGGATGTGAGGATAGCGTCCCAGAGCTGCTGTTTTGATGTGAACTGCCTTGAAACGTTAGTTATAATATAGTCATAATCTTATGTAACACTTTATATACACCAAACAAACATACTAAAGCTTAAAAATGCATGTCTCTCTAAGATATCGCAATGGTGAGAATGTTCTTTACTGTAAGAGAGAACTGACCACTGAAGGTTCTTCTGTGGCATGAGAGTGTGTTCTTCAATAACAGACACTGATTATAAAGTCAGTCTTGTTTATTAGAGGATGATAGAACTCAGAGGAGAGATGAACACACACACACACACACACACACACACACACACAGGTCGGGTCTTCACGTCTCCCAGCCCTTGCCGCCGGGTTGCGTCGGGAGCCGGAGCCCCACGAGTCCTGCGGCCTGGTCGGTCCGCACCTCTCCGCGGGCGTGATAGCGCTGGTGCAGGTGCAGGTGCAGACGCGTGGAGCTCAGCAGACAGCCGTACATCTGCGCCGCGTGCAGCGCCTCCATCTGAGCACGACACAACTGAGCCCCGGTCACCTGAAACACACAGATCACATTCTGAGGCCGTCACACACTCATGTGGAAAAACACTTCATGTGCGGACGCTCATGTTTCACTGCTCATTAACACTGACCGCATGCGTCCACTCAACTAACACACACACACACACACACACAGTAAAATCCTCAGTGTTAAATCAACACTGCTCAGAGCACACACTCTACAGAGAGTTAAAGTTAATGAGATGATTAAGAGATGAATTGAGTGATGATTGGGCATTAGTGATGAACACCTGATGATAATGAGCAGAATCACTGAAGGAAAGAGAAACACAACTATAGCTGACTTCAGCCACAGCCTGAGATGAAACAACAGAAGCTCTTATTGAGAATGAATTGAGTGATAATTGAGCATTAGTGATGAACACCTGATGATAATGAGCAGAATCACTGAAGGAAAGAGAAACACAACTATAGCTGACTTCAGCCACAGCCTGAGACTAAACAACAGAAGCTCTTATTGAGAATGAACACAGGTTTAGATGTTGATGATATATTGATAATGTGGTCATCATTATGGAGATCAGTGTTTCCTTTAGTTGGGCAGTTTGACCCACGGCTTTTAATGTGCGTTTGTGGTTTGTTACAGTATTAATAAAACACGTAATCTGTTGCAAGGAAAGCCAGAAAGATGATCAGATAATTTAGTTTCCAGCATCTTAAAGTAGAATAATTCACTAATCTTATCACTGACCAGAAGTGGTTATATGTTATTAATCACCAACAATAGTTTTGTTACAGGCATTCTGAATTTAGATTTTTTTATTATTATGGGGAAAAAAATCTTCAGACACACACAGACATCAAGACTCAGCATATGAATCTATGGTGACATACTTCATGCCACAATGCATTCTGGGAGCCACCATAGTATAAAACATAAAGCATAAAGCATGTCACCATAGATTCATATGCTGATTCTTGATGTCTCTGCGTGTCTTAAAATGTCCAGGACTGTATTTAAAAATCTATATTCAGAATGTCTGATTGATAGATGATAGAGAAAAACAGTGAACTACCACTTTTGGTCAGAGATGAGATCAATCATTTTACCTTATGATGACAAAAGCTATATCAAATTGTGTGTTTTGGTAAACATTGTTACAAAAACCAAAAACGCACATTAAAAGCCGAGAGTCAAACTTCCCAACTAAAGGAAACACTGATCTCCATAATCACATTATCAATACATCATCAACATCTAAACCTGTGTTCATTCTCAATAAGAGCTTCTGTTATTTCATCTCAGGCTGTGGCTGAAGTCAGCTGCAGTTGTGTTTCTCTTTCCTTCAGTGATTCTGCTCATTATCATCAGGTGTTCATCACTAATGCTCAATTATCACTCAATTCATTCTCAATAAGAGCTTCTGTTATTTAATCTCAGGCTGTGGCTGAAGTCAGCTGCAGTTGTGTTTCTCTTTCCTTCAGTGATTCTGCTCATTATCATCAGGTGTTCATCACTAATGCTCAATTATCACTCAATTCATTCTCAATAAGAGCTTCTGTTATTTCATCTCAGGCTGTGGCTGAAGTCAGCTGTAGTTGTGTTTCTCTTTCCTTCAGGGATTCTGCTCATTATCATCAGGTGTTCATCACTAATGCTCAATTATCACTCAATTCATTCTCAATAAGAGCTTCTGTTATTTAATCTCAGGCTGTGGCTGAAGTCAGCTGTAGTTGTGTTTCTCTTTCCTTCAGGGATTCTGAGCAATGTTGATTTAACACTGGGGATTTTACTGTGGACACACACACTGTGTTTACATATTATGCGTTTATTATACTAATCTAATAATATATGTTCCATGAATGTTTATTCATGGAACATATTATTGTAATAAACTTATAATAACATAATATACAAATTATTAAATTAATAATATACTATACTTCATTTGTAATGGTTTTATTTTTCATAATTAAAATATAAATATATTATTAATTATAATTTTTGTGTTAAAATATTTTTAAAAAGTGAAAATATTTACATTATATTAGTATAATATATAACACTAAAATTATAATACTTTTATCATTATCAATAACAATTTGATATTATAATATTTTGAAAATACTTAAAACATTTACTAAACAATATAGTAATTATATTTTAATATTAAAATATTTACATTAATATATTATACATATGATTATTTATTTATAATTTATAATTCATATTAGAATAATAAATAATCCTTAATAATACTTAATTATGAATTATTTTGAACATATTTAAAACATTTACTAAAAATGTTATATTAATATACTTAATATCATATTTATAATTTATAACAAATGTATTATTCATAAATATATTCTGAATTATATTTTGATATATTAAAATATTTATTTATAATTATTTACTTATTTTATTTTTATAAATAAAACAGAAATATGTCATTGTAATTGTATATATATTAAAATATTTGTACAATATTAATTATAGTAATATTATATATTGATATAAATAAATATTACATAAATATAATATAATTAGAAACTTGTCAGGCTCAAATTCATGATCAATAAAGCGCTCAATAAAGATCTGATGGATATATGGATATACATGTATAGTTGTTATGATGACACGAGTCTCTTCAGTGACACACACACACACACACACACACACACTCTCTCTCTCTCTCTCTCTCTCTCTCTCTCTCTCTCTCTCTCTCTCTCTCTCTCTCTCTCTCTCTCTCTCTCTCTCTCTCTCTCTCTCTCTCTCTCTCTCTCACACACACACACACACACACACACACACACACACACACACACACACACACACACGCTGTTACCTGGTTCCTCCTGAACTGCTCCAGCACATATTTATAAATGAGAGTGTGTTTGTAGTCGGAACCCTTCGCGATCCGGATCTCCTTCAGGATCCCGCGACACACACCGAGCGCCGCCATCTTGACAGACAGAACGAGTCGAACACGCGCATGCGCGCGGACACAGCCAGACAGACACGACCAATCAAACCCACAGATCGTCGAGTGTGTGTGAGAACAGCGATGAATCTGTAGGAATACATTATATATGTCTAGGTGAAGCAAAATGCGATTATTATACACTCTTTCAAAAGCTGTGTGTGTGTCTTGAGTTTTGATAGGTGTATAGCACAATCTAATAACTAGGCTATATATTTAAAACACAACGAATATGTTTTATTAGCCTAATAACAGTGATGGGAAGGAAACTTTCAAAATGTATTTCGTTACAGAATACATGCCCAAAAATGTCATTTGTAACGTATTCCGTTATGTTACTCAATTTGAGTAACGTATTCTGAATACTTGGATTACTTCCATTAGGGTTGTGCCGATACTGACCGACATCACAATGGAGTGCCTCCCCACGTCGCGAGTCTTGCGCAAGCGACACACACTAATCCTAGTCTATTCTATAGTTAACCAGCACTGCAGGGATTGCGCTGTAAATTAAAGTGAGAATATAACTAATGCAGATATACTATTTGAAATATTGTAGTCTATGCCAGAGACGTGGCAGTCTGTGAAAATACTGTGTCAGGCAGGCTACACACAAATAACCTACTGATCTTGACATTGTTAGCCTCTTGTCTTACACTGTGAATTTAACTTAAAATATTTAATATTTAATTTGGTTATTATTAGTATACAAGCATATTGTAGTGTCTGATATCGTGCTCATTGTCACAACTCTTGCTCCTGCGCTGAAGCGGCAGTTTAATATAAACCCAGACTTCAGCGAACGTCAAATAACTCTTGTCTGGTTATTACTTTTAAAGACAATTTGCCTTAGCCATAATGTCAAATCAAATGAAAGAGTGATTCTGATAACACACATAGAACACAGAAGAACAACAAATCAAGAACAAGAAAACGGGAACAACACTCAGACCGAAACTCAGGATTTACATTTCACTTATAATTGGCAGCACAATTAACTTTTTGTTGTGCAAAGCATAGGCTCTAAAATAAATTATGTTATTGAAATATTGTAAGGTGGTTGTATGAACTACACGAAAGAATCAAAATTGATCAGCGCCGTAATGGATTGTGAAAAGTGCGTGTAACCTATTGGAAAGCCAGTAATTAGTTGGGTGAGTAAAATAACGAAATTATAGTTTTTAAGTAGAAAATAATATTTATGTAAAGAGATACAGTAAAATAAAAATTACTTAAAAGTACACAACTCTTTTTAAGTGGAAGAAAGCTACGTTTTCCCCTTTCACGTGCAAACTATTGGAAAGCCCGGATGAGTCATTAGTTGGGTTAGTAAAATAACGAAATTATAATTTTTAAGTTGAAAATAATATTTATCTAAAGAGATACAGTAAAATAAAAATTGCTTAAAAGTGCACAACTCTGTGGAAGAAAACTACGTTTTCCCCTCACGTGCAAACTATTGGAAAGCCCGTATGAGTCATTAGTTGGGTTAGTAAAATAACGAAATTATCATTTTTAAATACAGTAAAATAAAAATTGAAGTGGAAGAAAGCTACGTTTCCCCCCTATAGGGCGGATGAGTAGTTGGGTTTTTAAAATAGCCTAACGAAATTATAGTTTTAAATAGAAAATAATATTTATGTAAAGAGATATAGTAAAATATAGAAACTCTTTTAAGTTCTTCAAGCCTTCTTGGGTATTTTCATAATAATAAAGAAAAAAACAGCTCTTGCCTGACGCAGATGGGAGTTTTACTTACTCAAACATGTTCTGAGGGCAGAAAGGAAAATGATTGGTTTACAGATTCAACCAATGAAATTGAAGCAGAGGCGGGATCAAGAGGTTTGTACGTGTGGAGGGAATCCCCCAGACTGAGCCCTTATCGCCGATCTGGAGAGAATGCATTCATAACAAGGTAAGTGTATTTACTTTCAATTTTGTTAAAATTCAACATCCTCCAACGTTTACTAAGATAATTAGCGAACATTAGAAATGCACAGAGCTAATAATCATCGTCTAAATGTCCTATCACATGCATTTTAATTTGACTGCTTCATCGCTGGACCACATCAAAGCTGCTTATGGTGTCACTGGTAACACTTAATAAGGTATAAATTAGTTAACTAAGTATGTCAACATGTCCATCTTGATGAGTATTCTAGCAGACATAGTCTGTATGCCTTAAGTAAACTTTATACAGTCGAGAAAGACGACGCATATCCATGCTTTAGGTCTTAAAGGGGCAGTAGCCTTTACTGCTGTCTGTTTAATGTCAAACAACAAAAGACAAGGACATCACTCACTGCTCTTGATTGAATAGCTTTTGTAAGTTTAATAGGATTAATCTTTCATTTATACAGTCAAATATGCTATGTTATTTTACATTTAATCAATTTCTGTACCTGAAAACTAATGTTAGATGTAGGCCTACCTGAAAAACCTGGAAAGCATAGTTTATTTTATTAGTATCTTTGCTCAATAGTATTTATTTGTGCTGCTGCTTGTATTTAAATTATTTGTTCTTATTATTTTCTTTATTTTTATTTGACAGTAGTTATTTTTTTCCCTGAACATAGGAAATACTGAACCATACCGAAACCGTGAACCTAAAACCGTGATACAAACCGAACCGTGAGCAAACTGTACTGTTACACCCCTAGCGTAACGTATGCGAGGGGGGGCCACAAAATGGAGAACATTTTCAAAGGGTGCCATGTCTGAAAAAAGGTTGGGAAACACTGGTCTAAATGTCCTATCACATGCATTTTAATTTGACTGCTTCATCGCTCGACCACATCAAAGCTGCTTAAGGTGTCACTTGTAACACTTAATAAGGTATACATTAGTTAACATTAGTTAACTACATTTGTTAACATGAACTAATAATGAACTGCACTTATAAAGCATTCATTTATCTTTGTTAATTTTAATTTCAACATTTACTAATGCATTATTAAAATCTTACTACCATTAATGCACTGTGAACTAACATGAACAAACCATGAACAGCTGGATATTATGAACTAACGTTAACAAAGATGAACTAATGCTGAACAGAGATGTTGTTCACGGTTAGTTCATGTTAACTAATGCAAAGTGTTACCGTGTCACTGCAGTAAAAAATGCTTTTCCAAAACTGCTCGCTGTCTGTGGAGCTGATATATGCAAAAATTCAGATGATATCAAGGCAGAAGTACTCAATAGGTTTGTATCACTGTGTTATTAATAGTGTTTAACGCGCTGCCCTCAATAGGTTCGTACGCTTTGTTATTATTAGTGTTTAACGCGCTGCCCTCAATAGGTTCGTATCGCTTTGTTATTATTAGTGTGTAAAGCGCTGCCCTCAGGGCAGAAGCACTCAATAGGTTCATATCGCTGTGTTATTATTAGTGTTTAACGCGCTGCCCTCAATAGGTTCGTATCGCTGTGTTATTATTAGTGTTTAACGCGCTGCCCTCAATAGGTTCGTATCGCTTTGTTATTATTAGTGTTTAACGCGCTGCCCTCAATAGGTTCGTATCGCTGTGTTATTATTAGTGTTTAACGCGCTGCCCTCAATAGGTTCGTATCGCTGTGTTATTATTAGTGTTTAACGCGCTGCCCTCAATAGGTTCGTATCACTGTGTTATTATTAGTGTTTAACGCGCTGCCCTCAGGGCAGAAGCACTCAATAGGTTCGTATCACTGTGTTATTATTAGTGTTTAACGCGCTGCCCTCAGGGCGGAAGCACTCAATAGGTTCGTATCGCTGTGTTATTATTAGTGTTTAACGCGCTGCCCTCAGGGCAGAAGCACTCAATAGGTTCGTATCCCTGTGTTATTATTAGTGTTTAACGCGCTGCCCTCAGGGCGGAAGCACTCAATAGGTTCGTATCCCTGTGTTATTATTAGTGTTTAACGCGCTGCCCTCAGGGCAGAAGCACTCAATAGGTTCGTATCGCTGTGTTATTATTAGTGTTTAACGCGCTGCCCTCAGGGCGGAAGCACTCAATAGGTTCGTATCACTGTGTTATTATTAGTGTTTAACGCACTGCAGAGTCCTGCACGGGTCCGATTTTGAAAACCCGCACCTGCCCGTACCCGCAGTGGTTAAACCCGCATCCGACCCGTTGTCCGACAACAGCACTAATTAAAATCCGCATCCGACCCGACCCGCTTAAAATAGAACCGACACCCGACCCGCACCCGCAATAAAATCAGTTTAGCATATCACATTATTGACACACTTACAAAAATGTTTATTGCCAGCATACAGAAGTTATTACACGACCATTAACACAAGGACAACTTCTGCCGGGAGCTTAACGTGGCTTAATGTACTTATTAGGAGACCAAACTCAGTAAACATAATACTAATAACGTATACTATGTGCAAAAAATCAGATGAGCCCAGAATATGAACGCAACGCGTATAATTACACGTTAAACGTTTTCCTACCATAGAAAACCATTATAAAAAACACTTAACGTGGCTTAAGGCCTACTAAGACAGTGTTATTAAGAGACCAAACTCAGGAAACATAACACAAATACTGTTCGATAGAACTGCTTGTGCTTGGTTTTGTTACCACAGTTATCTGCGTGCTTCCTCAGCGATGAAGTTCCACATTTGCGGCTCTCTTTTCTTCAACTCCTCATGATCCATCTTGACGGCTGCAGTGCAGGCAGAGCGCGCGCGCGGTTGTGATTTTTCTGTGAGGGCACGCGCGCGCCGCGCGGCCACAGATGAAATGATATGGATTTGAAATTATTTTATCAACTTGGAATACAGGCAAGGCATATTTTTTTTAGGAACACATCTACAATATACATACATATATTGTATATAGGCCTATATTCGTTTGCACGTGACTGTTTAAAAACCGTGTTTAGACCCGTGTTTCTCCCTTGTCCGACCCGACCCGCACCCGCATCCGACACAGTAGGATGTTTTTCACCCGTTTAAGCAATATTCGCGGGTCACCCGCGGGTACCCGCACCCGTGCAGGACTCTGACGCACTGCCCTCAGGGCAGAAGCACTCAATAGGTTCGTATCCCTGTGTTATTATTAGTGTTTAACGCGCTGCCCTCAGGGCAGAAGCACTCAATAGGTTTGTATCACTGTGTTATTATTAGTGTTTAATGCGCTGCCCTCAGGGCAGAAGCACTCAATAGGTTCGTATCACTGTGTTATTATTAGTGTTTAACGCGCTGCCCTCAGGGCAGAAGCACTCAATAGGTTTGTATCACTGTGTTATTATTAGTGTTTAACGCGCTGCCCTCAGGGCAGAAGCACTCAATAGGTTTGTATCACTGTGTTATTATTAGTGTTTAACGCGCTGCCCTCAGGGCAGAAGCACTCAATAGGTTTGTATCACTGTGTTATTATTAGTGTTTAATGCGCTGCCCTCAGGGCAGAAGCACTCAATAGGTTTGTATCACTGTGTTATTATTAGTGTTTAATGCGCTGCCCTCAGGGCAGAAGCACTCAATAGGTTTGTATCACTGTGTTATTATTAGGGCTGTAATCAACCAAAGAAAATCTTGGTCGACTGAAGTCCTGAAATTTTCGACTAAAAATCGACTAAAATGACGTTAGGAAAAAAAAAAGTTAAATGAATAAGCTGCGCACTGTGCGCAGTACTTGGTAGCCTTGTTGTCTGCCTAAATTAATTATAAATAAACATACAAAACTAGTAGGCTATTTGCAGAATATTAAATCGTTTTTGACCTGATTATTTTGCACTGAAATGAGTCTGACACACGAGTCTGTCGGCTCTGACAGCGTTGCATCACGTACGCACCTGCACAATATCATAGTACTATATTTTCGGAAGTCAGGCTATGTGTTGTCAACTAGATATCATCACAAGAACTTTTGAGGAATATGCAACATAATTTAGACAATTGTTTTTGTCATATGTATTATAATTGACAGACATTATCATTTCAGCCGCTCTGTGCAGCTCGAACAGGAGCTCAGCTCAGCTTCGCAGCTGAGACACGAATAGACTATTAACTTAAAGCTTTTACTATTAAACACAAAAGGCACGTCCACTTTAATAAAAAAGGAATATTTATTAAACAAGCCAGATCAAGAGCAGAAAAAACGCTCTCACAATTAAATAAATAATATACAAGAAAACTAGCCTTCTTCAATCTGTCTCTCTTCTCCAGTGGGTTGGGCTAATCCAAAATAAGTGGAAACAATGGGGGTGTTCTGAAGGCAGACTGTTACCTGTGAAACAGGGGTGCTCTCAAAACACCCCCATTAGCAATTAGTTCTTTCCACCTGATGAAATGAACGCGGCGCGGCAAAACTGATTAAATGAACGCAGCAAAACTAATGAAATGAACGCGGCAAAAAATCGACCAATCAGAATTTTGGTCGAGCCAGAACGTATCGACTAATAATCGACTAATCGACTGGGAGATTACAGCCCTAGTTATTATTAGTGTTTAACGCGCTGCCCTCAGGGCAGAAGCACTCAATAGGTTCGTATCACTGTGTTATTATTAGTGTTTAACGTGCTGCCCTCAGGGCAGAAGCACTCAATAGGTTCATATCACTGTGTTATTATTAGTGTTTAACGCGCTGCCCTCAGGGCAGAAGCACTCAATAGGTTCGTATCCCTGTGTTATTATTAGTGTTTAACGCGCTGCCCTCAGGGCAGAAGCACTCAATAGGTTCGTATCCCTGTGTTATTATTAGTGTTTAACGTGCTGCCCTCAGGGCAGAAGCACTCAATAGGTTCGTATCACTGTGTTATTATTAGTGTTTAACGCGCTGCCCTCAGGGCAGAAGCACTCAATAGGTTCGTATCACTGTGTTATTATTAGTGTTTAACGTGCTGCCCTCAGGGCAGAAGCACTCAATAGGTTCGTATCACTGTGTTATTATTAGTGTTTAACGCGCTGCCCTCAGGGCAGAAGCACTCAATAGGTTCGTATCCCTGTGTTATTATTAGTGTTTAACGTGCTGCCCTCAGGGCAGAAGCACTCAATAGGTTCGTATCACTGTGTTATTATTAGTGTTTAACGCGCTGCCCTCAGGGCAGAAGCACTCAATAGGTTCGTATCACTGTGTTATTATTAGTGTTTAACGCGCTGCCCTCAGGGCAGAAGCACTCAATAGGTTCGTATCCCTGTGTTATTATTAGTGTTTAACGTGCTGCCCTCAGGGCAGAAGCACTCAATAGGTTCATATCGCTGTGTTATTATTAGTGTTTAACGTGCTGCCCTCAGGGCAGAAGCACTCAATAGGTTCATATCGCTGTGTTATTATTAGTGTTTAACGCGCTGCCCTCAGGGCAGAAGCACTCAATAGGTTAATATCACTGTGTTATTATTAGTGTTTAACGCGCTGTCCTCAGGGCAGAAGCACTCAATAGGTTAATATCACTGTGTTATTATTAGTGTTTAACGTGCTGCCCTCAGGGCAGAAGCACTCAATAGGTTCATATCGCTGTGTTATTATTAGTGTTTAACGCGCTGCCCTCAGGGCAGAAGCACTCAATAGGTTAATATCACTGTGTTATTATTAGTGTTTAACGCGCTGTCCTCTGGGCAGAAGCACTCAATAGGTTCGTATCACTGTGTTATTATTAGTGTTTAACGCGCTGTCCTCAGGGCAGAAGCACTCAATAGGTTAATATCACTGTGTTATTATTAGTGTTTAACGCGCTGTCCTCAGGGCAGAAGCACTCAATAGGTTAATATCACTGTGTTATTATTAGTGTTTAACGCGCTGCCCTCAGGGCAGAAGAACTCAATAGGTTCATATCACTGTGTTATTATTAGTGTTTAACGTGCTGCCGTCAGGGCAGAAGCACTCAATAGGTTCGTATCGCTGTTATTATTAGTGTTTAACGCACTGCCCTCAGGGCAGAAGCACTCAATAGGTTAATATCACTGTGTTATTATTAGTGTTTAACGCGATGCCCTCAGGGCAGAAGCACTCAATAGGTTCGTATAACGATTGCAGCAGCTGTATGGCCGAAGCCGCGTGCAGTGTGAAAGCTGTATCCCTTAACATGGGTACGGAAAAAATACGCACTGCATACGCACTGCAAACAGGGTATGTGTGAAACGAGCGTCAGCAGGTCCCATGCTCGATGTATGCGCCACTTTCATACAGCTTTCTTGTGCCACAGTGCCAACATACTGTTAGAGTTTTGTCCACCACCCTTCTTCCGTCATCATTATATTTTACGGGGAAGCCAAAATGCTCCCATACACGTGATTTGAATGATGCGGGGGGCTTTTCAAGTTCTTCTACTTCTCCGCTAGCCACTGTTGACTGATTAACATGTCCTGTTCACGTGAACACATGTGTTTCTCTGAAACTCAGCATCGAGTTTAAAGGAACAAGATTACTTAAAAAGCAATATCGGCAATATCGGCGATCGCTAAACAATTCAGATTAATCCACAAGTTTAAAAAAAAGAGCGCAATAAATCCGCGGGTCACGTGTGTGCAGAACCGTGGGTCGTGATCCGTACCAACTGCGATCCGTTACACCTCTATTCATTGTTGTATGATTGTTTTAGGGTTAAAAAAAACCTAAAAACTCACTTGGCCGGCATGTTCCTGCCCTGCTTCACACAGAATATTAGGTCCAGCCCTTTAAGAGCTGCACGGACCAAATTCATTGTAACACCCGATTTCTCATTTAACTCTGTACATGTTCACTAAAGACATATCCGACTGCATTTACCTGAATACTCGACAGGACATGCATACATATTTTTTACCATTCAAACCAAATTAACTGGTGTCGCGATCTGTCTGAGTGAAAGGCACACGCGACTGCGCACGCTTCAGGTCAGAGTCCGGCAGCGCGAGCACGTCACGGTCACGCTGCACTTTTCTGTTGCGTTCTTTTTCCTGAGCTGCGCGTATATATTTGACTGTTCTGCTTCCATTGTTTAGTGAACAGTCTCCCACACACACGTCCTCACTCCTGTTGTCACACATCGACGCACATTTAGAAATACTGCTCTTATTAGAGTGCTGTCATTTTTAAAGTATCGGTACTAATACAATTATTACAATTATCCAACTTACCAAGTCGACGACAAATATTGACGTCGACTGATTAACAGCGTCGACGCAGTCGATTGTATCGACCAATCACGACAGGCCTAGTAAATAATGACATTATTTTAGAGGTGAACTGTCCCTTTAAAGGGTAACTAAACCCCAGTTCAGTGCTTAACTCCACCCACTGGCAATTTTTGGAAAATGCTGGAAAAGTGGGCGGAGCCCAACGGAGACAGAGGGGATGAACCGAGGGCGGGACTGAGCGGAGGGCGTGCACCTGAGACCCACAGTGACTGATTGATTGACAGCTGTCTGACTCGCGAGTCGCAAAGATGGAGAATGACTGGAATGACGCCAGTAGCTTTGCAACAGAGCGGTCTTTCTCCCCCACCTTCACCTGAAGTGGAGGAGGGTGGATTGTCTGTAGACACAGACCCAGAGCCTTATCAATGCAAGCCGCTGGCTCAAACTGTGTTAACTCCCGATGCCGACGATGCTAGCGAAGCAGCAGCGCAAGAGAGAATGAGACCACTGACCTAATCTATGTACAGTCAAATCCTTACACTGAATGCCACTAAAAATAGATCAGACATCTGATATACATTCGATGTATTTTCATTCAAATGAACTGAATCAATAAGCAGCGCAGGACCAATAAGTTCAGACCTAATAGCCTTTTATAAACAGATTTCCTCAAATAAAACTCTATATATGCCAGCACGTTACGGTATTGTTGTTCGTTACCACGGCAATCACTTGCGTGTCAGGGTTTGAAAGCGCGTCTCATGTATGAAACTTATCTGTACACATGACGGGCGGCAATAATATCGCAAGAAAAGCCTGAAGTGTACTGACAACTGCATTATTTAACCGCATTTTCTTCATTACAATGTTAAAGGTCCCATGGCATGGCATTTTTCTATTATTTTATAATGTTTCCTGAGGTGTACTTATATTGTTAGTATGATTTTTACATCATAAAATGTCATAATTTAGAAATAAAAGGAATTTTTTCAATACTGATATTTGCCCTGTGGCTGAATGCCCCGTTTCAAGAGGCGTGTCTGCTGTGAGACTTCAGTAAAAACGCCCACTGTTGTGATTGGCTGACATCTTTGCATTTTAAATGAGCGGAGGGGGCGTGGTTTAACGAGCTGCTGCCAGAGAGACGGATGGAGTTCACTTCACATCAGTTCTCAGCATGTCTCAGTTCAGTGAACTGTTTTAGTTACAGCATATACTTCAGGTTATTAGTCTATTTCTAGTCGGAGGGACTGTCACTCATGTCAGAAAGTTAGTAACTTTAGTAGGGATGCACCGATATGAAAATTTTGGCCGATACCGATAACCGATAATTCTTAATATTTGAAAGCCGATAACCGATATATTGGCCGATAAATCTAAATACAAATTTTAATAAACTCTGAGAGCCTGATTACAAAAACAAAAGGCTCACCATTAAAAGCCATGTCCCAAACACTTCAACATAAATCAAACCTATACACTACAGTAGCCTATTTGAACCAGTGTGAGATTCCTTACCTTTTCAAATTAATTTTACACTCCTATGGCCAAATTTTTTTTTTTAAAGCTACACTGTGATATTTTCCCCCATCTAGTGGTGAACTTGTATATGACCATCCAGTGAATTTTAGTTTCTGTTCCTCTCAATTCCGATTTCGTTTTAACTCCTACGGTGGCTGATTTAGTCCAAGATTAATATGGCTTCCAGTTTGCCCTCGTCCACATTCGACACGGTGCCTGTGGGATATTCTGTGTGAAGTGGGATGGTTGGAACTCAACTGGCCTAATTATTCGACTAGAAAGAACTGCAGCTAATCCAGAGTGAACTTTGATGATAGTAATGTTTATTCAGTCATCCAATTGCAAGGCATAAACAGGTTTGCATGTATATGTACATAAATGTGGTTTCTGTGAGAGAACAAATAAGGATGGTAAATATACATACACAGTTAAGAACTGTATAACTATACTTATAAGTTACATTTGTATAATGTAACCGTAAACCAGAGCTTATTGTACCATATATAGGCGCTAAATGCAGCTGCATTAAAAGGAGCGGAGCTGCCGCTGCTAACAAGCGGTGTCGGGTTACAAAAGTGTGTGCGCAGGTTTAGCTCTGTATAACAAGTGTTAATATGCCGATCAGACCTGATACATATTTCCATCAACATACATTACAAGCAAATATTTTCTATAAACGAATAAACATTGTTGATAACAAAATAACTGAATGATTATTCAAATAGGTGAGCATTACGCTATTGTATGTTGACACAAAAATACTTCTGAGGTGACATCAACTGAATTACGCGATGACACACTCTGAAACACATCCACAATGACAATAACTATTATTACTTACGGAGTTATTAACGCACAGAAATACCACACAAGGAAAAACAGACTTTTGAGGAATAAACAAGCCAGGAAAACTCTGTATAACTCTGTTACTGGAGCCGCTGAGATGAAAACTCTCTGTGCATACACCAGACAAGTCTGAACAAGTTGACGCGCACAGTGTTAAAACCGGTTAAAACGCGAATGGCGAAGCTTGAATTTATGGGTATGTCCCTCTTTGGCTAATGTACTTTCAAGATGGAGGGGCAACATGGCGACCACCGTTAGATCCCATTACCTTATGTATTTTCAATGGCATATTATAAACTTACGAGAATACTTTATTACTTGAAAGAAGTAAATATACATTAATGAGCACATATATTTTTGAAAGAACTAAGTGTTTTTAGCTAAGAATAGACTAAAAAAGTTACACAGTGTTGCTTTAAAGCAAGTGTCAATTGAGTTTCATTCATAATGTTTCTACTTCATGTAATATGACAGTTCATACTGGAGTGAAGCCGTTCTCATCATGTGATTGGGGGAAACATTTCTGAGGGTGTGGTGAGCTCGTGCCAGGGGCGCGGATAGTGAGCCGTTGGAAGTGCCATCCTACGTCGCGATGTACCACAACGTCCAATAGGAAAATTCAACTGCAGTAGACACCGTTCAACCTTAAGAGGGCAGCACTTTGGCGGCTTTACACCATATTTTATAGAATTAAAACACTTTATACCCAAATGTCAAAACATTTACTTGAATCAATGAACAGCATTAATAAAGCCCCAGTATTACAGATCATTAACTAAAGAAAGTTGGTTTAGAGTTTAGTTACCCTTTAAGGACGAGCGGCAGCGTGTTCACTAGGCTGCGCTGCTGTCAATGTAAGACCTCTACACAACTCGTTGGCCTCTATAATGTTGGTCGCAATTCATCAACTAACTGCAAAATTGTGTCGTGGGAGTCTGTTTTTATTTATAAATATTTTATCATCAAAGCACAGCACGGTCTCCAAAGGTCTCTCCACCATCAAACGTCGCTGCTCTTCATCTTATATCATTAATAAATGTAACGCTCTCTCGAAAAAGGATTTTTTACTGTGATTTTTACCGTTGGATTTCAAAAAGGTTTGAAGTTAGGACACCAGTGGTGTTGTCCTAAAGTTGAGACAGCTTTTAGGATTTTTTGTCGAGTTAGGATGATTCTGTAAAACCCATTTCCTATCCATAGTTAAGATAAGATTATGCACTTAAGAAATGTCATTCTGTAATAACGTTTGTCCTAAATGCGGTGCTAACTGAAATTGCCATGGTTACCAAACAGATAAGAGAGGATTCTAAAGTTAAGATGTTTCTGTAATACGCCCCCTGGTGACGATGTCTGTGTGTTGGTGGGTGTTGGCTGTGACAGTAAGCTTCTGCACGAATATAGAGCTTACCGCTGTTGGCGCATATTACCTATTATCCTGCCATTACTTATATTCTTTTGTTTTAAAAATACTTAATATTTATCTATTTCAGTTCGTGATTAGGAGATGATGATGATGATGAGCACACATGACGATGAGTGCTGCTTATATTTATCAAGCAGTAAAAATGCCTCTTCCCATGCCGGAAATTTCAATCAGTTTGGGAATTTTTTTCAGACTGAGGTGTTTACATGGAGCGTTTTCATTCAGATTAGAATTTTAAACTGACTGTAATCGGAATACAATGCTCCGGATTAATGCACCAAATGAAGACCAATGGTCTTCATGGGTTCCCGCAAACATCTTCTGCAACTACATCACTGTAGTACAATGCTCCGGATAACATCACCGTAGTTGTAGCTCTGTTCTAATTTGATATTACATCTGGTCTCTACCTATCTGGTCTCTGAATTGCAGAGGAGATGCTCACCTCCTGAGTGTTAATACAACAATATTGTGGTTGCTTATTTATGAAAAGAAAAGGCACAGAAAACAAAAATACAAGAAAAGTATACTTAAACTGTATTTTTGTTTTCTGTGCCTTTTCTTTTAACACAATGTAGCAACATAACTGACCTTAGTGCTATTTTGTTGACCTTAGTGCTATTTTGTTGACCTTAGTGCTATTTTGTTGACCTTAGTGCTATTTTGTTGACCTTAGTGCTATTTTGTATTTTGTTGACCTTAGTGCTATTTTGTTGACCTTAGTGCTATTTTGTTGACCTTAGTGCTATTTTGTATTTTGTTGACCTTAGTGCTATTTTGTTGACCTTAGTGCTATTTTGTATTTTGTTGACCTTAGTGCTATTTTGTTGACCTTAGTGCTATTTTGTATTTTGTTGACCTTAGTGCTATTTTGTTGACCTTAGTGCTATTTTGTTGACCTTAGTGCTATGTTGACAAGTTTTACTTGTCAATAGGAAATTGTCCATTTTTAGGGAGTTATGAGTCTGTCTTTGTTGCTTAGATCTTATGATTTTTCTAGTAATTCTATTTGTTTACATTTCAGATGCAGTGAGGTGAGCTGGTCAGTGATGTAATGTTCCTGGCAGCCAAGTTTACTCCATCAAAAGAAAGTGATCCAGGAAATGTGTGAAAATGAGGATGTCCAGGATTCATGTTATCTAAAACTAAAATTCAAAAGCACTTGACAACCTCTAAGAATGATGAAATAAACTAGTTAAATTTTTAATTATAAAAATTATCTTTGCTCTACCTATTTGTTGTGATATATTGCTGTATTTTATATTTTTGTTTCACTGGATTTGTTTTGTAATTGCATAAATTAAATGTCATAACTATATTTTATTGTAATATTTGGACCAAAAGGCTGTACAATAAAAATATAATTAGTGAACTTATTATTTACAATCAAGATTTGTTCTTTCATTTTGCACAATCATCAAACAGCAAAGTACAGACTGAATTAAAATGGTAGTTTTATATTTATTTATTGCAGGTTTGAGTGGCACACATTAATTTTAATGCAGTTCAAAAGAAACTTGCTTATTGTAAAGACAGTTTTGCATAGTGATACTAGATCATACATCTCCATTTTTGCATCCAGTAATCATAGACTAGCCAGCTTCAGAGAACTCTTCACTCCTTTAAGTCATCCAGTTGCTGCCAGCTCACCCAGGTAACTGAAGAATAAAAGAACAAGTCAATAATACAGCAATTGATCAAGAATGAAATATTTATATATATTTTTTTTAAATGTGATTTGATATTGTAATTTGTAATATGACATTATTATCATCTTTTTTTCTGGATTGGAATGGAGTACTGTAATTTTATGTAGCATCCCGCCATGGGACTACAGATGTAAATGAGCTATTAAGCTAACTCTGGCACAACAACTGTGATGTGCATGGTCACTGTTAAATAAACTAAACATGTATACAGTTACTAGACTATAAAACTAGTTAAAAAAAATAAACTGAAGAAAAAAAAAACGGATAAAAATACGTATACTATATAGAACAAATGGAGCAGAGCGTAAAACACTAATAATAACACAGCAATACGAACCTATTGAGGGCAGCGCGTTAAACACTAATGATAACACAGCGATACAAACCTATTGAGTGCTTCTGCCCTGAGGGCATCGCGTTAAACACTAATAATAACACAGTGATACGAACCTATTGAGTGCTTCTGCCCTGAGGGCATCGCGTTAAACACTAATAATAACACAGTGATATTAACCTATTGAGTGCTTCTGCCCTGAGGGCAGCACGTTAAACACTAATAATAACACAGTGATATTAACCTATTGAGTTCTTCTGCCCTGAGGGCAGCGCGTTAAACACTAATAATAACACAGTGATATTAACCTATTGAGTGCTTCTGCCCTGAGGGCATCGCGTTAAACACTAATAATAACACAGTGATACAAACCTATTGAGTGCTTCTGCCCTGAGGACAGCACGTTAAACACTAATAATAACACAGTGATACAAACCTATTGAGTGCTTCTGCCCTGAGGGCAGCGCGTTAAACACTAATAATAACACAGTGATACGAACCTATTGAGTGCTTCTGCCCTGAGGGCAGCGCGTTAAACACTAATAATAACACAGTGATACAAACCTATTGAGTGCTTCTGCCCTGAGGGCAGCGCGTTAAACACTAATAATAACACAGTGATACGAACCTATTGAGTGCTTCTGCCCTGAGGGCATCGCGTTAAACACTAATAATAACACAGTGATACAAACCTATTGAGTGCTTCTGCCCTGAGGACAGCGCGTTAAACACTAATAATAACACAGTGATATGAACCTATTGAGTGCTTCTGCCCTGAGGGCATCGCGTTAAACACTAATAATAACACAGTGATACAAACCTATTGAGTGCTTCTGCCCTGAGGGCAGCGCGTTAAACACTAAAAATAACACAGTGATACAAACCTATTGAGTGCTTCTGCCCTGAGGGCAGCGCGTTAAACACTAAAAATAACACAGTGATACAAACCTATTGAGTGCTTCTGCCCTGAGGGCAGCGCGTTAAACACTAATAATAACACAGTGATATGAACCTATTGAGTGCTTCTGCCCTGAGGGCATCGCGTTAAACACTAATAATAACACAGTGATACAAACCTATTGAGTGCTTCTGCCCTGAGGGCAGCGCGTTAAACACTAAAAATAACACAGTGATACAAACCTATTGAGTGCTTCTGCCCTGAGGGCAGCGCGTTAAACACTAAAAATAACACAGTGATACAAACCTATTGAGTGCTTCTGCCCTGAGGGCAGCGCGTTAAACACTAATAATAACACAGTGATACAAACCTATTGAGTGCTTCTGCCCTGAGGGCAGCGCTTTACACACTAATAATAACACAGCGATACGAACCTATTGAGTGCTTCTGCCCTGACGGCAGTGCGTTAAATACAAATAATAACACAGTGATATGAACCTATTGAGTGCTTCTGCCCTGAGGGCAGCGCTTTACACACTAATAATAACACAGCGATACGAACCTATTGAGTGCTTCTGCCCTGACGGCAGTGCGTTAAATACAAATAATAACACAGTGATATGAACCTATTGAGTGCTTCTGCCCTGAGGGCAGCGCTTTACACACTAATAAAAACAAAGCGATACGAACCTATTGAGGGCAGCGCGTTAAATGCTAATAATAACAAAGCGATACAAACCTATTGAGTGCTTCTGCCCTGACGGCAGCGCGTTAAACACTAATAATAACAGCGATACGGACCTAGTGCGTACTTCTGCCCTGAGGGCATCGCGTTAAACACTAATAATAACTGTAAGACTGAAAATACTGGTTGAGGCCCTATTCTGAGACAAAGGGTCCCCACACAACCTCACTTCCACAAACTACTAATAACTCACACAGGAATATGGTTTAATGTGAATGTTTTATCATTGACTGTTATGTTTTTGGTGTCATTTGAAATGTCTCAAAGTGAGTGGTACAGATATCTCATATCCAGATAGATAAAATAAAAGGTAATAAGGTTTTAAGAATTTATGGACAACTGACTTAGAAAAGAAGGTGGTTATCTCAAGCAAATGTTCACCAACCCCCATTAAGGTGCGACCACTGCATGTAAATTTCTTTTGTTAGCACATGTTTCCATGTAAAAGAGGTCTGGCTATTTAAGGAGATGCAGCAGAGAGTTCGAGGCCTTTCCTGTACTTGAGGTCGGCCTGCGAGGCTGAGGGAGAAATCTCTCAGCCTCATGTACTTCTTAAAGTTGGGTTTGCATCTTCTCTGTATTCCTGAGCATTTGATGTTTTGTATCGATTATCTTTGAATTGATTATGAAATTGGCATGATACATTTACCTGACATAATAAATTGTTACATTTGATTATTCTAACTGATTTTGACTTTGTTCACTTAATGGTTAAAGGAATAGTCAAACATTCGCTCACTTTTAGTGAGGCACAGATATTATTAAAACCTTTCATTTATGGAGTCAGATGAAATAAACGAGTAAATATATGATTAATATATTACAAATTTAACCAACCAATACTTTGCATGAATAAGGACAGAACACGTGTGACCTTCCCTGTGTATTGGCGAACCGGCAGATTGGACCAATTTCACGGGCCTTACATAACACAGTGATACGAACCTATTGAGTGCTTCTGCCCTGAGGGCAGCACGTTAAACACTAATAATAACACAGCGATACGAACCTATTGAGTGCTTCTGCCCTGAGGGCAGCGCTTTACACACTAATAATAACACAGTGATACGAACCTTTTGAGTACTTCTACCCTGAGGGCAGCGCGTTAAACACTAATAATAACACAGCGATACGAACCTATTGAGTGCTTCTGCCCTGAGGGCAGCACGTTAAACACTAATAATAACACAGCGATACGAACCTATTGAGTGCTTCTGCCCTGAGGGCAGCGCTTTACACACTAATAATAACACAGTGATACGAACCTTTTGAGTACTTCTACCCTGAGGGCAGCGCGTTAAACACTAATAATAACACAGCGATACGAACCTATTGAGTGCTTCTGCCCTGAGGGCAGCGCGTTAAACACTAATAATAACACAGCGATACGAACCTATTGAGTGCTTCTGCCCTGAGGGCAGCACGTTAAACACTAATAATAACACAGTGATATGAACCTATTGAGTGCTTCTGCCCTGAGGGCAGCACGTTAAACACTAATAATAACACAGCGATACGAACCTATTGAGTGCTTCTGCCCTGACGACAGTGCGTTAAATACAAATAATAACACAGTGATATGAACCTATTGAGTACTTCTGCCCTGAGGGCAGCGCGTTAAACACTAATAATAACACAGCGATACGAACCTATTGAGTGCTTCTGCCCTGAGGGCAGCGCGTTAAACACTAATAATAACACAGTGATATGAACCTATTGAGTGCTTCTGCCCTGAGGGCAGCGCGTTAAACACTAATAATAACACAGCGATACGAACCTATTGAGTGCTTCTGCCCTGAGGGCAGCGCGTTAAACACTAATAATAACACAGTGATATGAACCTATTGAGTGCTTCTGCCCTGAGGGCAGCGCGTTAAACACTAATAATAACACAGTGATATGAACCTATTGAGTGCTTCTGCCCTGAGGGCAGCGCGTTAAACACTAATAATAACACAGCGATACGAACCTATTGAGTGCTTCTGCCCTGAGGGCAGCGCGTTAAACACTAATAATAACACAGTGATATTAACCTTTACACACTAATAATAACAAAGCGATACGAACCTATTGAGGGCAGCGCGTTAAACACTAATAATAACACAGTGATACAAACCTATTGAGTACTTCTGCCTTGATATCATCTGAATTTTTGCATATATCAGCTCCACAGACAGCGAGCAGTTTTGGAAAAGCATTTTTTACTGCAGTGACACGGTAACACTTTGCATTAGTTAACATGAACTAACCGTGAACAACATCTCTGTTCAGCATTAGTTCATCTTTGTTAACGTTAGTTCATAATATCCAGCTGTTCATGGTTTGTTCATGTTAGTTCACAGTGCATTAATGTTAGTAAGATTTTAATAATGCATTAGTAAATGTTGAAATTAAAATTAACAAAGATAAATAAATGCTTTATAAGTGCAGTTCATTATTAGTTCATGTTAACAAATGTAGTTAACTAATGTTAACTAATGTATACCTTATTAAGTGTTACAAGTGACACCTTAAGCAGCT
This sequence comes from Gobio gobio, assembly GCF_949357685.1. NCBI lineage: Eukaryota > Metazoa > Chordata > Actinopteri > Cypriniformes > Gobionidae > Gobio > Gobio gobio. Next base: position 86,588,115 of record NC_137097.1, read on the forward strand.
TTGATGTGGTCGAGCGATGAAGCAGTCAAATTAAAATGCATGTGATAGGACATTTAGACCAGTGTTTCCCAACCTTTTTTCAGACATGGCACCCTTTGAAAATGTTCTCCATTTTGTGGCCCCCCCTCGCATACGTTACGCTAGGGGTGTAACAGTACAGTTTGCTCACGGTTCGGTTTGTATCACGGTTTTAGGTTCACGGTTTCGGTATGGTTCAGTATTTCCTATGTTAAGGGAAAAAAATAACTACTGTCAAATAAAAATAAAGAAAATAATAAGAACAAATAATTTAAATACAAGCAGCAGCACAAATAAATACTATTGAGCAAAGATACTAATAAAATAAACTATGCTTTCCAGGTTTTTCAGGTAGGCCTACATCTAACATTAGTTTCCAGGTACAGAAATTGATTAAATGTAAAATAACATAGCATATTTGACTGTATAAATGAAAGATTAATCCTATTAAACTTACAAAAGCTATTCAATCAAGAGCAGTGAGTGATGTCCTTGTCTTTTGTTGTTTGACATTAAACAGACAGCAGTAAAGGCTACTGCCCCTTTAAGAGCTAAAGCTCGGATATGCGTCGTCTTTCTCGACTGTATAAAGTTTACTTAAGGCATACAGACTATGTCTGCTAGAATACTCATCAAGATGGACATGTTGACATACTTAGTTAACTAATTTATACCTTATTAAGTGTTACCAGTGACACCATAAGCAGCTTTGATGTGGTCGAGCGATGAAGCAGTCAAATTAAAATGCATGTGATAGGACATTTAGACGATGATTATTAGCTCTGTGCATTTCTAATGTTCGCTAATTATCTTAGTAAACGTTGGAGGATGTTGAATTTTAACAAAATTGAAAGTAAATACACTTACCTTGTTATGAATGCATTCTCTCCAGATCGGCGATAAGGGCTCAGTCTGGGGGATTCCCTCCACACGTACAAACCTCTTGATCCCGCCTCTGCTTCAATTTCATTGGTTGAATCTGTAAACCAATCATTTTCCTTTCTGCCCTCAGAACATGTTTGAGTAAGTAAAACTCCCATCTGCTTCACGGACGCTACACCGTTATATTTCGTTCTCCATTCTCTTTCTTTAATGTGAAGTGCTGTTTGAATTTCCAGGATATAAACGCGTTCTTGCCCTGGCTCTGTTGTTCTCTGTTGTCTACCTCTAGCTCCCGCTGCTCCTCTTCCGACTCCATTGTGATTAAAAAAAAAACGCGCGCTTTCATATTGGGGCGTTCTGGGAAATGTATGGAGTTGTCTTAATTTATTTAGAGAGTGAAACAGAGAAGTATCGTAATGTAATCCATTGATTTCAACAATGTAACTGTATTCTACAACCCCAAATCAGAAAAAGTTGGGACAGTATGGAAAACGCAAAAAAAAAAAAAAAAAAGTGATTTCTAAATTTACTTTGACTTGTATTTCATTGCAGACAATATGAACACAAAATATTTCATGTTTTGTCTGGTCAACTTCATGTCATTTGTAAATATGCATCCTTTCCTGTCATTCAGACCTGCAACACATTTCAAAAAAAGTTGGGACAGTAAAGCATTTACCACTTTGTAATGTTGCCATTCCTTTTCACAACACTTAAAAGACGTTTAGGGACTGAAGACACCAAGTGATGAAGTGTTTCAGGTGTAATTTTGTCCCATTCTTCCTGCAAACAAGTCTTAAGGTGGGCAACAGTACGGGGTCTTCGTTGTCCACATTCTCTATTGGAGACAGGTCAGGACTGAGGCAGGCCAGTCAAGTACCCGAACCCTCTTCCTCCACAGCCAGGACTGCAGAATGTGTGCAGAATGTGCTTTTGCATTGTCTTGTTGAAATATGCATGGACGTCCCTGGAAAAGATGTCTTCTTGAAGGCAGCATATTATGCTCCAAAATCTCTATGTACTTTTCAGCATTAATGGAGCCTTCACAGAAGTGCGAGTTACCTTTGCCAAGGGCACTGACACAACCCCAGTGTTGGGGGTAACGCATTACAAGTAACTTGAGTTACGTAATAATATTACTTTTTCAAGTAACTAGTAAAGTAACGCATTACTTTTCAAATTTACAACAAAATATCTGAGTTACTTTTTCAAAAAAGTAACGCAAGTTACTTTTTCACATTTATTTGACTGACAGCTCTCCTGTCCTCTTGTTGGGAAAAATAAGTGGAAAGGCGTTGTGTGTAAACATGAGGGTTATTGTAGTTCTAGACTAAATGTGAGCATTTACTCATCTCACTTGCACAATAAAGATTCTGTACTCCTCAAAATGAATAAAATCAGTCAAATGCAAAATCAGAGTACTCAAACCTCAAATATATAAATGTTAAATAGAACAAATATTTTTATGCATTTAATCTACCTTTATTGACCAATGTCGTGCTGCTGACCTTTGATGATTCAGTTAAGCCATGAGCAAAAATTACTAGATTTTTTGTTTTTATTGGTAAAACGTTTTTCTCCTGCGTCCTATTCTTCCATTATCCAGAATGGCAGCACATTTTTACCTCAGCCTGAGGCCTATTATTTCAATTTTGGTATGAAGAGGTCTTTACATTTGCACAAAAAAGGACTTTTTTTGCTATTAAAAAACAAAACTAAAAAAGCAAGCCCAGCCCAGGTGAGAAAAAGTAACGCAAAAGTAACGCAAAAGTAACGTAACACATTACTTTTCTTAAAAAGTAACTAAGTAACTCAATTAGTTACTTTTTAAGGGAGTAACGCAATATTGTAATGCATTACTTTTCAAAGTAACTTTCCCCAACACTGCACAACCCCATACCATGACAGACCCTGGCTTTTGGACTTGTTGCTGGTAACAGTCTGGATGATCCTTTTCTTCTTTGGTCCGGAGCACACGGCGTCCATTCCTCCCAAAAAATACCTGAAATACTGCTTCATCTGAGCACAGTACACGTTTCCACTGTGTGATGGTCCATCCCAGATGCCTCCGAGCCCAGAGAAGTCGACGGCGCTTCTGGACACTGTTAACATAGGGCTTCCTTTTGGCACAGTACAGTTTTAACTGGCATTTGTGGATGTAACTACGTATTGTGGTACTTGACAAAGGTTTGCCAAAGTAGTCCTGAGCCCATGTGGTGATATGGCTTCTAGATGATGACGATTCTTGATGCAGTGCCGCCTGAGGGATCGGAGATCACGGTTGTTCAGCTTAGGCTTGCGCCCTTGTCCTTTACGCACTGAAATTCCTCCAGATTCCTTGAATCTTTTAATTATGTTATGCACTGTTAAATGTGAAATATCCAAATCTCTTCCTATCTTTCTTTGAGGAACATTGTTTTTAAACATTTCAATAATTTTCTCATGTATTTGTTGGCAAACTGGCGATCCTCGGCCCATCTTTTGCTCCTAAAGGATTAGACCTTTCTTGGATGCTGCTTTTGTACCAAATCATAATTACAATCACCTGTTGACATCACCTGTTTCAAATCACATCATTATTTAACCATTTTACCTCATTACTAGCCCTAAATTGCTCCTGTCCCAACTTTTTTTTTAAATGTGTTGCAGGTCTGAATGACAGGAAAGGATGCATATTTACAAATGACATGAAGTTGACCAGACAAAACATGAAATATTTTGAGTTCATATTGTCTGCAATGAAATACAAGTCAAAGTAAATTTAGAAATCACTTTTTTTTTTTTTTTTGCGTTTTCCATACTGTCCCAACTTTTTCTGATTTGGGGTTGTAAATACCAACTATTTAAAGTGTAACTGTAACGGAATACAGTTACTCATAATTTGTATTCTGAATACGTAACGCCGGTACATGTATTTCGTTACTCCCCAACACTGCCTATAAATATACACTGAGTCCTCATGAAATCAACCCTATTTACATCACTGGTCCTGGGGTAAACAGTTAATCCATGCTAACACACAGGACATATCAGAGTATCTCAAAATCTGAGACATTTCTTCCGGTCAGGAATGAGAAGATGAACTGATGTGAAGCTGCTGTTTGGTTTATATGAGTTAAATAGCACTTTATCTGTATTTATTTCATCTTTGTACAGTTTAGTTAAGCTCTGCGGACGCACACGTCATGCTAGCTAGTCGCTAGTCATTTTGCTACACATTTCTGTGCTGAAATATGAATCTCATCAATATAATCTACATCCACCATTTTGATGATGGGAATATCTGGATCTGTTTAACATTGAAACCATACTGTGCGTTTGTACACAAACTTTAAGTCGGCTTGAATATAAGCAAAGGCAGAAAGTCTGAGATAGTATTCTCTGTATTCTCACTGTCTGTCCTGCTTGCAATGAGGTCAAGGGTCAGGCTGACCTGTCGTCATGTGTCTTTCCTCTGTCGGGTCCGTGTTTCTTCCTCCGGTCATGGGCATCTTTTGGTATGTTCCGTGTATGGAGCAGTGCCGCATGTGTTCCAGAAGGTGTTTAGCCCTCTCAGCTAGAGCTTGTGCATTAGTGCACCTGTGGGCTAACTCTTGTGAAGCCCCATGGGTTATAGCGCTTTAGCCTGGTTATGATGGAGCACTGGTCATGTGGCAGCTTGAGTCAGGTCAGCCCACGGCAACGAGCTCAGATAAGAGTCTGCCTGTGTTCCTCTCTCTCTCTTATTCTTCTTCCAAACATTTCTTTCCATTTCCCCGTTACTTTCACCAGTCCTCCCACATCATCTCCGTCCGCCACAAGATATCGTCCAAGATATCGGCCAAGATATCGGCCATGAGAGAGAGAGACTTTCTGGAGAAGACGTTCAGTGAGAACTCGGACTCTATTCAACAGATCATCAACTCTCTCGAAGTCCACGGTGAACAGGTGAAGTGTTGGAGAACCAATGGAAGCATTGAACGTCGTGACTATTTAGCTAACGTTTTAAATGTGAAAATAAAACTAGCCAATAATACAAATGTACAAAATAATCCCAGCAGCCGTTTCGACAATTCGAAACATTCGTTCTGAGTGCGGTTCGTCCGATTGATGCCTTTATGTCTGAGTGCGGTTCGTCGATGCCTAATTGTACGAGACCTGACAGGATGTTTTTGAGGAGACCTGAAGCCTTTCAGTCTGAGGCGTGACGCCTTTTCATAATCAATGAGGTCTGAGGATGTCCTAAAATGAACACCGTACTCGTGAGTTCTGTCGGTGAACTGTTGGAGTCACTAGAGTAACATATACTTCAGGATATTCCTTTACTTCTAGTCGGAGGGATGGTCACTCATGTCTTAAAGTGAGTAACTTGAGGATCAGCGCTGACTCGAGACGCGAACTGTGCCGTTGAAACTCAGTCCCTTGCCTATCCTTTGTGTATTATGTCACACTTGTGTAGCTTTGCCTGTTTATACCTGTTCTGTTGTGTGTATCATCACACAGTCTTGACTTGTGTTGTACTGCTTTACTGAGCATTCCCTAGTCTTCCGCTGTTCCTGGTTTTCTTATCTTTGCCTGTTTCCTGGATTTGTCATTCCTGTCTTTGCCCTTTGGATGTGTTTGATTGTGTGGACTGAATACCTGTGCTCTGACCTTCTGCCTATTTTATGGACTATGGCTTTGGATTGTGTCACTCATTAACTGCGTTTGGATCCTCAATCAACATGAACTGTGTGGTGTGTAACATTACTCATTACCTGACATTTGACTTTGACATATGAACTTGACAGAGAGAAACTGGAGAGAATACTTTGACTAAGTATGAACACTTTTGGCTTTACTTTTTCTCAAAATGTTCTTCAGTCTGTGCAATAAAGAAATGTTATCTCTGTTTGACCTGTTTGAACACACCCAAAGGTGATCATAAACTCTCTTACAACACTTACCAGGAAGAGACTCCTTTCTGTCATACCGACTCTCTCTCTCTCTCAACAGCAATAAAGAATCAGCGATCAGTGGAGAACGAAGAGAAACTCTTTACAGAAGGAGTTTGTGAAGTTTGTTTCTGAACAGACAGCAGATCTTTGTTATTCTCATTGTGATTCATGTTTGAAGCCGTCGTTCAGGAAGTGAAAGTAAAGTTCAGATTGCTGGAGCTCAAACAGTGAGAATGGATTCGCTGTTTGTAAAAGAGCTTTCTTGTCCTGTGTGCTGTGAAATCTTCAAGGCTCCTGTTCTTTTATCCTGTAGTCACAGTTTCTGTAAAGAGTGTCTTCAACAGTTCTGGAGAACCAAGAGAACTCAGAAGTGTCCCGTCTGCAGAAGAAGATCCTCAAATCAAAATCCTCCAACTAATCTGCCGTTAAAGAACTTGTGTGAGTCGTTCCTGAAGGCGAGAGATGAGAGGCGTTCATCAGGATCTGAGGAGATCTGCAGTTTACACAGTGAGAAACTCAAACTCTTCTGTCTGGAGGACAAACAGCCGGTGTGTTTAGTGTGCTTTACTTCACAACAACACATCAATCATAAATGTAGACCCATCAGTGAAGTGGTTTCATCATATAAGGTAAGACAAATGTCTCTTGTTTCTCATGGAAAGAACAATAATTAGTCATAAACACAGATTTCACATTCATGCACTCAGTATTTCTCATTTTACTCATCTTCAGGAACATTTACTGTGCTGTGAAAAACTATTTGCCCCTCCTCAAGTCTTCTGTTTCTGTGTCTCATACTAAATAGTAGATGTTCAAACAAAATACAACATAAAACAAAGGCAACCTCAGTAAACACAGAATACAGTTTTCATCTCATATCACCTGTGTGAAAAACTAATCACCCCTTCATCAGCGATAACTGCAGCGAATGCTTGAGCTGACTGGAGATCAGTCTTTCACAGCGCTCTGCTGGATCTGACCCACTTCTCTTTGCAGAACTGCTTTAGTTCAGTCACATTGGAGGGTTTTCAAGCATGAACTGCCTGTTTAAGGTCCTGCCACATCATCTCAATCGGGTTCAAGTCAGGACTCCAGAACTTGAGTTGAGCTTTTCTGAGGCGTTCAGAGGTGGATTTACTCTGTGCTTTGAATCATTGTCTTGATGCTTGAGCTTCAGCTGTATTTCTGTTCAATTCTAGGAGGAGCTCAATACAGCACTGAAGTCCTTACAAGAGAAACTTCAACGCAATAAAAACATTAAAGGAGAGTTTGAGAAAACAGCTCAACACATCAAGGTGAGGACACAGAGTCAAGAGTCATTTTCATCACAGCTGTAGGATCTCTATATACAGTTATGATTTGATATATTTCAGCTGATTATTTCTGTAAATGACGAGCAGCGTCTGCTTCTGGAGCCGTTATATGTCGGGTATCGGAGTTTCTCTCTGATATGAATGATGTGAAGTGTTGATGTGTGTGGATGGAGATGATTGAAGTGAATGTGATGTGATTTCAGGCTCAAGCTGAGCACACAGAGCGTCAGATTAAACAGCAGTTTGAGAAGCTTCATCAGTTTCTCAGAGATGAAGAAGAAGCTACAATCACTGCACTGAGGGAGGAAGAGGAGCAGAAGAAGCAGATGATGAAGGAGAATCTGGAGGAGATGAACACACACATCTCAGCTCTTTCACACACAATCAAAGACATGGAGGAGATGATGAGAGCCAGTGACGTCTGCTTTCTGAAGGTCTGATTTCAGATCATTGGTTGATCATTGGTTCATTGATTGAGTTCTTGATGATAAATGGTGTGTTTGTTCTGCAGGAGTTTCCAGTCTCAAAGGAAAGGTGAGTGATCTGCTCCGGTCTCTGGTCTCTCTGGTTCTGATCCAAAGCCACTGCAGTTCTGACTCCTGAATGTTCTTCCAGAGTCCAGAGCTCACAGCCGGATCCACAGATGGCTTCTGGAGCTTTGATTCATGTGCCACGGTACTTGGGCAACCTGCCGTTCAGAGTCTGGAAGAAGATGCAGGACATCGTCCAACACAGTGAGTCTGACTGCGCACGCACACACACACACACACACACACACACACACTCAAACTCACACCCACACTCACACACACACACACACACACACACTCACACTCACACACACACTCACACTCACACAGATACACACACTCACACACACACACACACACACACACACACACACACACACACACACACACTCACTCACACACACACTCACACACTCACACACATCTCACACACATCTCACTCACACACACACACAAACACACACATCACACACACACATCTCACACACACACATCACACACACACATCTCACACACACACATCACACACTCACATACATTTTACATTTACATTTACATTTAGTCATTTAGCAGACGCTTTTATCCAAAGCGACTTACAAATGAGAGCAAAAGAAGCAACTAGAACAGTCAAGGGCAAGTGCTGTAGCAAGTCTCAGTTAATCTAGCTCAGAACACACAGGACAGGTTTTTTTTATTATAATAAAATTATTATAATTAGACAGAAAATGAATAGAATGATAAGTGCTATTCTTGATCGGTCAGGTGTTGCTGGAAGAGATGTATCTTTAGGTGTTTTTTGAAAATGGCTACAGACTCGGCCGCACGAATTGAGATAGGCAGGTCATTCCACCAGGTGGGAACGGCCCAGGAAAAGGTCTGTGAGAGCGATTTCATGCCTCTCTGGTGTGGCACCACAAGGCGTTGTTCACTAGCAGAACGTAAGTTCCTGGAGGGTGTGTAAGTCTGAACGAGCGAGTTTAGGTATATTGGTGCAGAGCCAGTGGATGTTTTGAAGGCGAGCACCAGTGCCTTGAATTTGATGCGAGCAGCTATTGGTAGCCAGTGCAGACTGATGAAGAGAGGCGTGACGTGCGCTCTCTTCGGCTCATTAAAAACCACCCTCGCCGCTGCATTCTGGATCAGTTGCAAGGGTTTGATAGAGCATGCCGGAAGGCCCGCTAGAAGAGCATTACAGTAGTCCAGTCTGGAGAGAACAAGAGCTTGGACCAGTAGTTGTGTGGCATGCTCTTATAGGAAGGGTCTAATCTTCCTAATGTTGTATAATGCAAATCTACAGGATCGGGTTGTTGCAGTGATGTGGTCAGTGAATTTTAGCTGATCATCAATCACAACTCCAAGGTTCCTGGCTGTCCTGGACGGAGTTATGGTTGATGAACCTAGCTGAATGGAGAGATTGTGGTGAAGTGCTGGGTTGGCAGAGACAACAAGAAGTTCTGTCTTTGCAAGGTTAAGTTGAAGGTGATGTTCCTTCATCCAGGCAGAAATGTCTGTTAGGCAGGCAGCGATACGAACACCAACCGATGGATCATCTGGTTGAAATGAGAAGTAGAGTTGAGTGTTGTCGGCATAGCAGTGATAGGAGAAGCCATGTTTCTGAATGACCGATCCCAGTGATGACATGTAGATGGAGAAGAGAAGTGGTCCAAGCACTGAGCCCTGGGGAACGCCAGTAGCTAGATGATGTGACTTAGACACTTCACCTCTCCATGACACGCTGAAGGACCTACCTGAGAGGTAAGATTTGAACCACTGGAGAGCAGTTCCTGAGATGCCCATCTTCATGAGAGTTGACAGGAGGATCCGGTGGTTAACTGTGTCAAAAGCAGCAGACAAATCCAGTAAGATAAGTACTGTGGATTTGCTCTTGCCTGTCTGAGTGCCTCCGTAACCGAGAGAAGGGCAGTCTCAGTTGAGTGGCCGCTTTTGAAACCGGATTGGTTGATGTCCAGGAGATTGTTCTGTTCAAGAAACGTAGACAGCTGGTTAAACACCACTCGCTCAAGAGTCTTAGCAATGGAAGGAAGAAGGGATACCGGTCTGTAGTTTTCTAAAAGTGCTGGGTTTAGAGAGAGTTTTTTAAGCAGTGGGGTTACCCGAGCCTGCTTAAATGCTGTGGGGAAAGTCCCGGTGTGAAGAGAGGTGTTGACAATGTGAGTGAGTGCAGGAGTAACAGAAGAAGAAATGGCCTGAAGGAGGTGAGTGGGGATAGGATCAAGCGGACACGTAGTGGGCTGATTGGAAAGGATGAGTTTGGAGACATCTGCTTCAGAGAGAAGGAGGGAAGCGTGGGTGTGATGGTTGTTGAGATGTGTGTGTCAGTTTGTGGTGTGGAGAATTGACTGCTGATGGAGGAGGTTTTGTTTGTGAAAAATGATGCAAAGTCATCAGCTGTAAGAGTTGACGAAGGAGGGGGGAGGAGGACAAAGGAGCGAAGAGAATGTTTTTTAAAGTGCACGAGAGTCAGAGCAGTTGTTGATTTTGTTGTGGTAGTATGTAGTTTTAGCAGTGGAGACATTAGTAGAGAATGAAGCAAGAAGAGACTGATACAGGGTTAGGTCAGTAGCGTTTTTAGTTTTGTGCCACTTCCTCTCTGCTGCCTGGAGTCCAGAGCGATGTTCACGGAGAACATCAGACAGCCAGGGGGCAGAGGGGGTGGTGCGGGCTGGCCTGGATGAAAGGGGACAGAGGTTGTCTAAGCAAGATGTTAGAGTGGAGCAAAGAGTGTCAGTAGCACTGTTAGTGTCTAGTGCTGAGAACTGAGCAGGTGGAGGGAGTGATGATGAAACCATAGTGGATAGACAAGAGGGAGAGAGCGAGCGTAGATTACGCCGAAAGGTGATCTGTGGAGGAGTGTGTGTTGTGTCTGGAGTCAGTATGAGGTTAAGAGTGATGAGAAAGTGATCTGAGGTGTGCAGTGGAGTAACTAAAGTGTTGTTTGTGGAGCAATAGCGCGTGTAGATAAGGTCCAGATGGTTACCTGATTTGTGAGTAGCTGTAGTAGATACTCGCTTAAGGTCAAATGAGGTCAGAAGAGTGGTGAAGTCAGCAGCCTGGGGTTTATCAAGGTGGATGTTGAAGTCACCAAGCAGTACCAGAGGAGTGCCATCCTCAGGGAAGTGAGAGAGGAAAATATCCAATTCCTCTAAGAAGTTATCCAGTTGACCTGGAGGGCGATAAATAACTACAACATGGATTTTAGCAGGATGAGTGATAGTGATTGAGTGTGATTCAAAAGAGCGGTTGCCAGATAGAGATGTAATGGGCTCAAATTTCCAATCATTTGAGATGAGCAAACCAGTACCTCCGCCCCTCCCAATCGGGCGAGGGGTGTGTGAAAAAGTGAAATTATTTGAGAGAGCTGCAGGAGTGGCAGTGTCTTCTGGTTTGATCCAGGTTTCAATACACACTCACACACACTCACACACACACACACACACACACACACACACACACACACACACACACACACACACACACACACACACACACACACACTGCCCCTGCCCCTAAACCTACCATCACACACACACACACACACACACACACACACACACACACACACACACACTGCCCCTTAACCTACCCATCACACACACACACACACACACACACACACACACACACACACACACACACAAACACACACACACACACACACACACTGCCCCTGCCCCTAAACCTACCCATCACACACACACACACACACACACACACACAGACTGCCCCTAAACCTACCCATCACACACACACACACACACACACACACACACACACACACACACACACACACACACACACACACTGCCCCTGCCCCTAAACCTACCCATCACACACACGCACTGCCCCTGCCCCTAAACCTACCCATCACACACACACACACACACACACACTGCCCCTAAACCTACCCATCACACACACACACACACACACACACACACACACACACACACACACACTGCCCCTGCCCCTAAACCTACCCATCACAGGAAACTCATATTTCCTCATATAAGTCCTCATATTTCACCCTCTTTTTGTAATACCCATGTCATTATACACATTTGTGTCCTGATATCACAAAAACATGCCCACACACACACAACACACACACACACACACACACACACATACACACACACACACAAACACACACACACACAACACACACACACATCACCACACACACACACACACACACACACACACACACACACACACACACACACACACACATACACGTCTATATTACCAACAGGGGACCATCACTCCACACTGACCAAGAGGGGACCTGTGTTTCTAGTCATTTTGAAGAAACAAAACTTAGATACAAAATTTTGTTTTAAGGTCTTTTTTCATAATATAACTTCAAATAAGCATTTATTTTTTTATTTTTAAACATGCCAAGAGGGGACCTGACCGATGTCTACCTATCCAACAGGGGACCTCCATAGCCTGCAATGGAGCTGTGTGTGTGAAAGGGAAGAGAGCTGGCAGTCAAGTCTGTCTTCATTATTTAATATATATATATATATAATTATAATTATATAATGTTCACACAGGCATCAGGGAACACAATGAGCACACAACGGAGAAAAAGCCATGTTGTGGACATTACAGAAAAGAATTTAAGAAATAAAAAAATTCTTAAAATTAAGAGTTATCTTTAAGAAATTCATTCTCTGTTGTGTCTTCATACTTACAGTATATGATCCGTCCACATCTCTCATTTAAGCTTATTTTCAAGAACACCAACACTGTAAAAAAAAATCAGGTCTCCAATTGAAAATTTTCTAGTGACCGATCACATCTACATTTTTTAGTTGGCCAAATTGAATTTCTTGAATTTTAATTGAATTAAAGTGCATCAATTTACAGAAAATTTTCAATTGGAGACCCACATTTTTTTTACAGTAAAGGTATTTCAATGTGTGACTTATTTTTGAATAAAACATAGTTTCTGCTCTCTAAAATCCCAAATAATGTCCTTTGTTTTTGAGATTTTTAGAGTGAGATTTGATTTCTTGCACCAATAAAAAAAATATATATATATAGGACTGGACAAGCAGAAATTGTTCTTTAAGGTAATAATCACAGGTCATCACTTTATATAGTAAATAATGATTATGTTAAACACAATGACTCGGTCCCCTGTTAGATAGTAAATCACGACACCAGTGTGTTTAATTTTTCATTTCTTGCCATAAACACACTGTAGATATTTAGAGTTTTTATAGCAATAACTGAGTTTTAAGAGTTAAATCAAGCAGAAATATTTCTCTAATGTATTAATTGCAGATCCTCTTTGAATAATGATTATGTTAAACACAATGACTCGGTCCCCTGTTAGATAGTAAATCACGACACCAGTGTGTTTGCGTTGTCATTTCTTGCCATCATAAACACACTGTGGAGATTTAGAGTTTTTATAGCAATAACTGAGTTTTAAGAGTTAAATCAAGCAGAAATAGTTCTCTAATGTATTAATTGCAGATCCTCTTTGAATAATGATTATGTTAAACACAATGACTCGGTCCCCTGTTAGATAGTAAATCACGACACCAGTGTGTTTAATTTGTCATTTCTTGCCATAAACACACTGTAGATATTTAGAGTTTTTATAGCAATAACTGAGTTTTAAGAGTTAAATCAAGCAGAAATAGTTCTCTAATGTATTAATTGCAGATCCTCTTTGAATAATGATTATGTTAAACACAATGACTCGGTCCCCTGTTAGATAGTAAATCACGACACCAGTGTGTTTGCGTTGTCATTTCTTGCCATAAACACACTGTAGAGATTTAGAGTTTTTATAGCAATAACTGAGTTTTAAGAGTTAAATCAAGCAGAAATATTTCTATAATGTATTAATTGCAGATCCTCTTTGAATAATGATTATGTTAAACACAATGACTCGGTCCACTGTTAGATAGTAAATCATGACACCAGTGTGTTTGCGTTGTCATTTCTTCATCTCAAACACACTGTAGAGATTTAGAGTTTTTATAGCAATAACTGAGTTTTAAGAGTTAAATCAAGCAGAAATATTTCTCTAATGTATTAATTGCAGATCCTCTTTGAATAATGATTATGTTAAACACAATGACTCGGTCCCCTGTTAGATAGTAAATCACGACACCAGTGTGTTTAATTTGTCATTTCTTGCCATCATAAACACACTGTAGAGATTTAGAGTTTTTATAGCAATAACTGAGTTTTAAGAGTTAAATCAAGCAGAAATATTTCTCTAATGTATTAATTGCAGATCATCTTTGAATAATGATTATGTTAAACACAATGACTCGGTCCCCTGTTAGATAGTAAATCACGACACCAGTGTGTTTGCGTTGTCATTTCTTCATCTCAAACACACTGTAGATATTCACTGTATATATTGAGATAACTCAATTTTATGGTGACTTGCATTAAAATGTTTATCCGTCTCAATTAAATTATGTGAACTGAATGACTTTTAACATTGACACTTTAGTTATTTAACCAACTGATGATTTTCAAGTCAGCAATCAACACACAACTGAGTTTTGACCTCCAAAATCTTATTATAGTGTATTTTTATGGTAAGTATTGGTGTTTTATGTTTTAAATCAAGCAGAAATCACTCTTTAAGGAAACAATTGCAGGTCACACTTTATACAGTGAACATGATTTCCTTAAATTGACTTAAGTCCCCTGTTGGATGGTAAAACACGACACCTGTTTGATTGCTTTGCCATTTCTTGCCATCACAAACACACTGTAGAGATTTTGAAGGTCAGAACTAAATTTTTTGGTGACTTGCATGAAAATCTTCATCCGTCTCAATTAAATTATGTGAACTAAATGTCTTTTAACATTGACACTTTAGTCGAAGATTTTCAACTCAACAATCAACACACAACTGAGTTTTGACCTCCAAAATCATTATACAGTGTATATTAAATTTAAATAAAAAATAAAAATTTCCTTACAAAACAGTTTGACTCAAGTTTGACTCTCTACTGCTTATTCATTATTGTTTATGTTACATGGTCCATGTTTACATTACAGTATAAAATTGTTCCTAAGTTTTCCCCTTTTATATAGATGGTAATGACTAAATATCCTCGCACACCGAAATTTTCACACGTTAAAAAAAAGATCAAGCACGTTTACACACAGCCTCTGAAACTTTCCTTCCTTCATCATAAAAAAAAATCTGATCAGGTTCAGTTTTCTGCATTTTTCGCATCCATAGCAAGCATTTAAAGAGGGGTTTCAAATTTCTGTGTTATTCATTTTTGTGTTAAAATTTTGAACATAAGTTGAACAGTTTAAAAAAGAAAGTATGAACCTTCAAATTAGCCATTATAGTTCATAAAGTTTTGCTGGCGTTTGTATCTAATTGAGAAAAGAATGAATGTAAATTGAAAGATGTCGTCATTGAACGCATTTTGTGCCAAAGCAAATAAATGATCCACAGTTTAGCCACATAGGCTGATGTGATCCCTGAGTGAAGAGTTTTGAAAAAGTGACGAGTATTCAGAAATGTGTCCTAGCAGATGTTTAAAAAACCCTGTAATATCACTATTAGTAAGGGATCACTGTATAATATCAGTCTTTAAATGTGAGATATTTAAAGTGAACCTAAAGTATACTTGCAATAGTGTGATTTTAGCACAATTAAATATACTTAATGGATGTTTCGCAAAAGCGTTGTTTAGTGATATTGCGTCCTTGTGTTTCTGCTGTACGTCATCAGCAACTGTCTAAGTTCAATTACAATACTCAAGAACACATGTACAGAGGATGCACAAAAGTACCCGGATGTTATAAGATATATGAGTATAAATAACTCCATACAGATCTATTGTTTTACAAAAATAATCTATTGTTTACAAAAGGAGAAAACGTGTGTACTTTAATGAAAACTTGGACCATGTGACATAAACTGAAGTTAACAGCAAAAAAATATACTATAATGCTGACTGTTGTTAGTGTTTTTTGTTGTATGAGTTAAAAGTGTATATGTTGGGTGAATCCTCATTGTGTTCTGGAAGAATGAGTTGATTTAAGACATCAATGAAGTGTTTTGGTAGTTTTAGCACATTTTGAACGTGAAATTAACTGCTTTGCTTTGAAAGGTGTCCTAGCGATTGTAGCTGAGAGATAGACGTCAAACAGACTCAAACAAAGACCCAGAATTCTGTGGTGTTACAGCACTGTGGCTGCTGTAAATGGCTGCTGTACGGTTTCTTTATGAAATAACAGGCACAATGGCAAAGATATTTCTGCAAAAACTCCAAAGTAATGTTCGGTTGCAGTGAGAAAGTCACAAGAGACAACTAAAAAAACTCATGCGTGTATTTAGCCTAGTGTAGATCTGTTTGCTTACACATCCCCCAAACTCCATTTACATATGAATACAGGAAAGGCCAAAGCCATTGTCTCACAGGTGAGGAACAGGCCTAACAGAGCTGTTACACCCATGTCACAGACACAAACTTCTCATCCAAACTAGAGAAAACGCTGGGATTTACCTGGGAAAATTAAATCAATGTACACTTTTTCCAATCCCTACGACACATTTTTCAATACTTGGGTCACTTTTTTAAAACTCTTCACACACTTTTTCACACAAATTCACACAACTGAATTTCAGCTTGGCACAGCAGTTATTTTAGTGTTCAAAATGCACTAAAACTACCAAAAAGGACCCAACAAACACACTTTTTCAATCATAAAACACAGACCTAAAACACATGATCATTTCACAATGTTTTCTTCTGTAAAATTTTCTTTTCAAAAAAAGACTTACACTATAATTCACTGCAATTTATGTTACATGGTCCTTGGTCCAGTACAGTATAACATTATTCCTAAATTTTTCCCTTTTGAATGGATGGCAATGCAATTTAAAAACTAACACCAGCTAAATCTATTTGTTTTGATAGTATTTTAGATTCAAAATATATTTCAATATGGTATTACTGTCGAAATGTAGCAAATGTCTATTTTTTTTTAACATAAGTTTAACAGTTTTGAAAAGAGAATGTAAAAATGTTCAAATTGGCCTGTATAGTACATAATGTTTTGGTGGTGTTTGTGTCAAAGTCAGAAAAGAATGAATGTAAATTGAAAGATGTCGTCATTGAACACATTTTGTGCCCAAAGCAATGATAAATGATCCAGAGTTTAGCCACATAGACTGATGTGATCACTGAGTGAAGACAAAAAGTGAACAGTGAAAAAGTGATGAGGATTGAGAAATGTGTCCCAGCAAATGTAAAAAAAATAAATAAAAATAAAACTGTTGACATGTTTTAAATTGTTTTAAAAATTAAATTAAATATATTTTCATCTTATTAGAAGTGATATTTTCTTGGTGTTTAGCCCCACAGCTTTCTGCATATCGCTTTACGTTTTTTTTTTTATTGCATTGGCCAATACTAAATTGATATGTTAAAAACTGTGAATCATTTTTCATTGCTTTCACACAAAATGCATTCAATGACCACATTTTCCAAAATCCACGAACACTTTTGTTATTCGTACCTAACTATCTGCAAAACTATATATTTTTAGCACATTCTTTGAATGCTAACACACTGCTTTCAGAACTGATCAAACACATTCAAGTCAGAACGATGATCAACTCATTTCTGCAGGAATTATACTGAAATATAAAATCTTAAAATCCAAAGGGACCCACTTTATATTAGGTGGCCTTAACTACTATGTACTAACATTTTAATTATCCATTTGATACAATGCACTTATTGTGTACATGCATGTCTTTACATTGTACTTACATTTTTAAATATACCTGCATGTAATTACATCTGTAATTAATTTCTGTAGTTACATTTGTAATTACACTGTTGACACTTCCCTTACATCTAACCCTACCTTTAAACTTACCAATACAAGCACACCTGACCCTACCCGTATCCCACCTCAATATCAGCAAAAGTGTTTTGCAATACAATATGAACACAATAAGTACATTGTACCTATTTAAGTACATAGTAGTTAAGGCCCCCTAATATAAAGTGGGGCCATCTAAAGTCATAATTTATCATTGATTTGGCATAAAATACATTCAATGGCGACATCTTTCGATTTATAAGAATTATTTTCTTACTTCAACACAAACACCACCAAAACATTATGAACTGTATAGGCCAATTTGAAAAAATTTTGATTCTCTTTTCAAAACTCCCTAACTTATGTTCAAAACTTAACTAAAATTAATTAAAAAAAACAAAACAATTTGCTACATTTCGGCAGTATTACCATATTGAAATATTGGGTGATTCTTTTGAATCCTCAGAATCCTTTTTGGTAGTTTTAGTGCATTTTGAACACTAAAATAACTGCTGTGCCAAGCTGAAATTCAGTTGTGTGAATTTGTGTGAAAAAGTGTGTGAAGAGTTTTAAAAAAGTGACCCAAGTATTGAAAAATGTGTCGTAGGGATTGGAAAAAGTGTACATTGATTTAATTTTCCCAGGTAAATCCCAGCGTTTTCTCTAGTTTGGATGAGAAGTTTGTGTCTGTGACATGGGTGTAACAGCTCTGTTAGGCCTGTTCCTCACCTGTGAGACAATGGCTTTGGCCTTTCCTGTATTCATATGTAAATGGAGTTTGGGGGATGTGTAAGCAAACAGATCTACACTAGGCTAAATACACGCATGAGTTTTTTTAGTTGTCTCTTGTGACTTTCTCACTGCAACCGAACATTACTTTGGAGTTTTTGCAGAAATATCTTTGCCATTGTGCCTGTTATTTCATAAAGAAACCGTACAGCAGCCATTTACAGCAGCCACAGTGCTGTAACACCACAGAATTCTGGGTCTTTGTTTGAGTCTGTTTGACGTCTATCTCTCAGCTACAATCGCTAGGACACCTTTCAAAGCAAAGCAGTTAATTTCACGTTCAAAATGTGCTAAAACTACCAAAACACTTCATTGATGTCTTAAATCAACTCATTCTTCCAGAACACAATGAGGATTCACCCAACATATACACTTTTAACTCATACAACAAAAAACACTAACAACAGTCAGCATTATAGTATATTTTTTTGCTGTTAACTTCAGTTTATGTCACATGGTCCAAGTTTTCATTAAAGTACACACGTTTTCTCCTTTTGTAAACAATAGATTATTTTTGTAAAACAATAGATCTGTATGGAGTTATTTATACTCATATATCTTATAACATCCGGGTACTTTTGTGCATCCTCTGTACATGTGTTCTTGAGTATTGTAATTGAACTTAGACAGTTGCTGATGACGTACAGCAGAAACACAAGGACGCAATATCACTAAACAACGCTTTTGCGAAACATCCATTAAGTATATTTAATTGTGCTAAAATCACACTATTGCAAGTATACTTTAGGTTCACTTTAAATATCTCACATTTAAAGACTGATATTATACAGTGATCCCTTACTAATAGTGATATTACAGGGTTTTTTAAACATCTGCTAGGACACATTTCTGAATACTCATCACTTTTTCAAAACTCTTCACTCAGGGATCACATCAGCCTATGTGGCTAAACTGTGGATCATTTATTTGCTTTGGCACAAAATGCGTTCAATGACGACATCTTTCAATTTACATTCATTCTTTTCTCAATTAGATACAAACGCCAGCAAAACTTTATGAACTATAATGGCTAATTTGAAGGTTCACACTTTCTTTTTTAAACTGTTCAACTTATGTTCAAAATTTTAACACAAAAATGAATAACACAGAAATTTGAAACCCCTCTTTAAATGCTTGCTATGGATGCGAAAAATGCAGAAAACTGAACCTGATCAGATTTTTTTTTATGATGAAGGAAGGAAAGTTTCAGAGGCTGTGTGTAAACGTGCTTGATCTTTTTTTTAACGTGTGAAAATTTCGGTGTGCGAGGATATTTAGTCATTACCATCTATATAAAAGGGGAAAACTTAGGAACAATTTTATACTGTAATGTAAACATGGACCATGTAACATAAACAATAATGAATAAGCAGTAGAGAGTCAAACTTGAGTCAAACTGTTTTGTAAGGAAATTTTTATTTTTTATTTAAATTTAATATACACTGTATAATGATTTTGGAGGTCAAAACTCAGTTGTGTGTTGATTGTTGAGTTGAAAATCTTCGACTAAAGTGTCAATGTTAAAAGACATTCAGTTCACATAATTTAATTGAGACGGATGAAGATTTTCATGCAAGTCACCAAAAAATTTAGTTCTGACCTTCAAAATCTCTACAGTGTGTTTGTGATGGCAAGAAATGGCAAAGCAATCAAACAGGTGTCGTGTTTTACCATCCAACAGGGGACTTAAGTCAATTTAAGGAAATCATGTTCACTGTATAAAGTGTGACCTGCAATTGTTTCCTTAAAGAGTGATTTCTGCTTGATTTAAAACATAAAACACCAATACTTACCATAAATATACACTATAATAAGATTTTGGAGGTCAAAACTCAGTTGTGTGTTGATTGCTGACTTGAAAATCATCAGTTGGTTAAATAACTAAAGTGTCAATGTTAAAAGTCATTCAGTTCACATAATTTAATTGAGACGGATAAACATTTTAATGCAAGTCACCATAAAATTGAGTTATCTCAATATATACTGTGAATATCTACAGTGTGTTTGAGATGAAGAAATGACAACGCAAACACACTGGTGTCGTGATTTACTATCTAACAGGGGACCGAGTCATTGTGTTTAACATAATCATTATTCAAAGATGATCTGCAATTAATACATTAGAGAAATATTTCTGCTTGATTTAACTCTTAAAACTCAGTTATTGCTATAAAAACTCTAAATCTCTACAGTGTGTTTATGGCAAGAAATGACAACGCAAACACACTGGTGTCGTGATTTACTATCTAACAGGGGACAGATTCATTGTGTTTAACATAATCATTATTCAAAGAGGATCTGCAATTAATACATTAGAGAAATATTTCTGCTTGATTTAACTCTTAAAACTCAGTTATTGCTATAAAAACTCTAAATCTCTACAGTGTGTTTATGGCAAGAAATGACAACGCAAACACACTGGTGTCGTGATTTACTATCTAACAGGGGACAGATTCATTGTGTTTAACATAATCATTATTCAAAGAGGATCTGAAATTTATACATTAGAGAACTATTTCTGCTTGATTTAACTCTTAAAACTCAGTTATTGCTATAAAAACTCTAAATCTCCATAGTGTGTTTATGGCAAGAAATGACAACGCAAACACACTGGTGTCGTGATTTACTATCTAACAGGGGACAGAGTCATTGTGTTTAACATAATCATTATTCAAAGATGATCTGCAATTAATACATTAGAGAACTATTTCTGCTTGATTTAACTCTTAAAACTCAGTTATTGCTATAAAAACTCTAAATCTCTACAGTGTGTTTATGATGGCAAGAAATGACAAAGCAAACACACTGGTGTCGTGATTTACTATCTAACAGGGGACCGAGTCATTGTGTAAATCATAAATAAATCAAAAGTGGTTTGTTTAAAAAAACTCATAAATGTATAAGGTGGTAAGGTGGGCCTTTTACACCCCATTTTACATGGGGCAAAAGTCACACATTATTTATACAAATACTTGAGCTAAAATGTTTTTTTTTTAATAATGTCTTAACACTTGTTTAAAAGAATAGTAAAGTTTGTACTATTTTCTGTTTATTTTGATAAATACAATATTCAATGAATTTAGGCTACTGTCATTAAAATATGTTAAAATAAAAAATACAAAAACAAAACTTCTAATTACATTCTGGTTGTTTAGATTTTTAAATCCTTTTTTCTGATTCTGTGTAGAATTTAATTGTAATGTAATGCAAAGTTTGAAACTAGTCAGGGTATCTAGTAAAGAGATGTAATGCTTGTTCCTTTAGTAAGCAGCCTGTTAAACAGCAGAGTCTCTCTGGGACAGCAGGCCATTCAAACAATAGAGGAGTGTGTGTGAACGACGTGTGTTTAAGAGCCCTTACAGTTCCTGCTCCAGCCTACAGGGGAGCTGCTGAGTATGACCTTAAACACACACACACACTTAGGTCCCCACTTGGTCATAAGTTTTAAAAAAATTGCCAGAGTGTTTTTACTTAATTTTCACATGATTTAAACACACACACTTGTAGGTCCCCACTTGGTCAAAAGTAAAAAAAATCACCAGAGTGTTTTTTTAGTGTTTTTACTTGATTTTAACATGATTTAAAGCATGACCAACAGGGGACCTGAAAAATGTCCCCTCTTGGCTCAGAGGTCCCCTGTTAGTGAGTGTGTTACGACACCAAGGTCCCCTGTTAGATAGGTAGACAAGTACACACACACACACACACACACACACAACACAACACAACACAACACAACACAAACACACACACTCACACACACACACACACACAACACACACACACACACACACACATGTAGCCCTGAGTGTTTATTGCCCCTTTAAGTGTTTCATATAAACTTCATATTGCCCCTTTAAATTTTGAGCTTGTTCGTTCTATTAGTTCTGATAATAAGCACTACGGTGACATGATAACACTGTTGCGATGTATTGTGAGAAAAGAGTTGCGAAACTTAGCTTCACCAATAGAGGGCACCCTAAGCACTACACTAGGCTGAGGATTGGTCACTGACGCGCGTAGAGTAAAAGAGCGCTCAGTACGTTATGAGTGAGTTGTGAGTGTACACGCTACAGAGAGTGCTCCTGATCTAACCTATCGTTTTCATATCTTCAAACAGAAATAAATGTGTTGCAGAAAGGAAGAGCACCGCCTCATTCTTGAAAAGTGTAACATATTTTGGCGAGCCAGCCAGGAGGAGGCGACAAAGTGACCAGCATCATTAATCCCCCCTCCTTCCCAACGAGTCGAGCCTTCAGCAAGATGGACGCCAGTCAGATTCTGCGTGATCAAGTGAGTGCAGCTCTGTGGCAGCTTGGGGAAGAGTCTCTCTGGGATGTCTGCAGGTATCTGAAATGTGATGGCCTGGACAGTGGAGAGTCCCGCAGCAGGACACGGAGGGCGCTCATCAAGATGGCTGAGTGTGCATTGGATGAGCTTGAGGAAAATACAGAGGGTGAAGACTTTAAGCGGTATTGTTCTGATGTATTAACATTCGTTGAGAAACAAAGTAAAAGACGTAGTCGGCCAGTTGAAGAGTACCAGTCAGAGGAACCAGCTCCAAAGGAAGGACTGGAAAAATTCCTTTCACCACAAAGCTCTTATGTAAAGAAAACAGATTCGCCACTCAAGAGCCGACTAGAGCCAACTCGCCCATTGCCTGAGGTAAGAGCGCATGTGAGTTCACGAGCCCAAGGCCAGCACATGTTCTTTTCACCTGACTTGCTTAATCCTCCCCCTGAAGGTATTACCTACAATGATATACTGGTGCAGATTCCAGAAAGGAGAGTTCCATACATACCCATCTCAATGACCAACACGACTGATCGCACCATCTGTCTGGATCATCATAGTGTGATTGGATATCTGGAACCTGTCAAGACCGTATACACAGCGCCTATACAAATGAATGAGAATGAGACAACAGCTGAAATGAAGGACCGCACAGAGACACAGCCCAGTGAAGTAAGTAGCGCACCACAGAAAGATAACACTCAAGCGAGTAGACCAATCTCATGGGACCCCCCTGTGGATCTCGGCCATCTCTCAGAGGGACAGCAGGAGGTGGTGAGGAGGATGTTGCGGGAGGAATGTGAGGCATTTTCCTTCGACGGTGACGATGTGGGTTGTATACCATCACTCAAGATGCACATCACTCTCCATGATACGAGCCCAGTACAAAAGACCTACATGTCCATTCCAAAGCCTCTTCACAATGAAGTTAAGGAGTACCTGCAGGATTTGTTGAGAAGAGGATGGATCACGCCTTCTCGATCTCCTTATTCGTCGCCAGTGGTGTGTGTCCGCAAGAAGGACGGTAGTCTTCGTCTCTGTGTTGACTTCAGAGAACTGAACCGCAAGTCAGTCCCCGACCGCCATCCGATACCGAGGATTCAAGATATGTTGGATGCTCTAGGTGGAAGCTCGTGGTTCTCGGTCTTAGACCAGGGTAAAGCGTACCACCAGGGTTATCTGGATGAGGAGAGCCGCCCTCTCTCCGCTTTCATCACACCCTGGGGGCTCTATGAATGGGTGCGCATACCCTTTGGCCTGAGCTCGGCTCCCGCAGAGTTTCAGAGGAGCATGGAGCACTGTTTGACTGGCCTGAGAGACACGATTTGCCTCCCGTACCTGGATGACAACCTGGTACACAGTAGTAGCTTCAAGGAGCACGTGGAGCATATCCGTCTTGTTCTTCAACGTTATAAGGCACATGGTGTGAAGCTGACCCCAAAGAAATGTGAGCTGTTTAAATCGAGTGTGAGGTTTTTGGCAAGTTGGTGACAGGAGAGGGTTACACGATGGACCCCGCAGAGATGGCTCCGGTGCAGGCGTTAAAAGAGAAGACCCCTGCCACAGTGGGTGATGTGCGCCTTGGGTTCCTCTCCTATTTCAGGCCCTTCATCCCCAATTTCTCCCGCGTGGCCCACCCGCTGTATGACTTACTCACTGTCCCTAACCCCGAGAAGTGCACTCCAGACCCGACCGTGAAGAAGCCTCGTAAAACAGGAAAGAAAATCAAGGGTCACTTACCATCGCAGACACCGGTACAGTGGACCAACTCTCACCAGGAAGTGTTGAACCAGCTAATAGATGTACTCATGAAGCCCCCTGTCCTTGGGTATCCTGATTTCACCCAGCCATTTGTATTACATTTTGATGCATCCCAAGTTGGTCTGGGTGCGGTGTTATATCAACGACAGCAGGGAAAGATGAGAGTGATCGCCTATGGCTCCCGCACCCTGAGTCCATCAGAGAAGAGGTACCATCTGCACTCTGGAAAGCTAGAGTTTTTAGCGTTGAAGTGGGCCATCTGCGAACGTTTCCGGGATTATCTTTACCACGCTCCATCGTTTGTGGTATATACAGATAATAATCCACTGACGTACGTTCTCACCACCGCAAAACTCAACGCAACAGGACACAGATGGGTGGTGGAGTTGGCTGATTATAACTTTACCATCCGGTACCGCCCAGGCAAGAAACACTCCGATGCAGATGGGTTGTCACGGATGCCCTTGGATATTGAGGACTACATGCGTTGCTGTACGGCTGAGGCCAATCAAGATGTAATCAGTGCATCCATGGAGAGGGTCATAGCGGAACAGAGAAACCCTTGCCGCGGTGTGGGGTTGATTCAGGTCAGTGCTTTGAGCCTGGTGAAGGACAGTGAAACCAGCCAACCTCTCACTGCAGATCATATCCGCAAAGCACAGCAAGAGGATGAAACCTTGTCAAGAGTCCTCTGGTACAAGTCACAGAGCAGGAGGCCAAGTAGAGCTGAAGTGAAAGCAGAGAACCCTGCAGTGGCCATACTGCTGAAACAGTGGCTAAAGGTTCATGTGGGTCAAGATGGTGTTCTGCGCCGTAGAACGTCCCGTCGAGAACAATTGCTGCTCCCCAAAGCTTATCATCCGCTGGTCTTCTAAGAACTACACCAGGACATGGGTCACTTGGGGGTCGAAAGGACGCTTGACCTGATTCGAGAACGGTTCTACCGGCCACAAATGAGTAGGGACGTTGAACATTTTGTCAGTAAAGTGTGCGAATGGCTTAAGAAGAAGAAACCGAGTAAGCAGACCCGTGCACCTCTGGTGTCCATTCAGACCACATATCCATTCCAGCTCGTCTCCATAGACTTTCTGCATTTGGAGAAATGTAAGCATGGGTATGAGTATATATTGGTGGTCATGGACCATTTTACGAGATTCGCGCAGGCCTACGCGACAAGAAACAAAGCGGCCAAGACTGTAGCTGACAAGATTTTCAACGACTTTACTCTTAAGTTCGGGTTTCCCAGTAGACTACATCACGACATGGGTAAAGAGTTTGAAAACAGATTGATGGCCAGCTTGAAGAAACTCTCTGGTATCCAGGGCTCGCACACAACACCATACCACCCCCAGGGTAACGGGCAGGTGGAAAGGTTTAACCGTACCCTGTTGTCCATGCTGCGCACCCTGGAGGACAAGGAGAAGGAGGATTGGAAGGAGTCTCTCGCTAAAGTTGTCCACGCGTACAACTGCACAAAGAATGAGGCAACGGGTTACGCGCCCTATTACCTTACCTTTGGACGTTCTCCTCGCCTACCCATTGATCTGTTGTTCAATCTGGAAAAAGATGAGGCCCATGACACTTATGATGACTACGTGAGTCATTGGAAGACGAGAATGTAAGAGGCATACGAGATTGCGGCAAAAACAGCTGTCAAGGGAGCAGTTCGGGGAAAAGTCCTCTACGACAGAAAAGTGCAGGGGAGAGACCTCCACCCAGGCGACAGAGTTCTCCTTAGAAACCTCACACCCAGAGGGGGTCCTGGAAAGATCCAGTCCTACTGGGAGGGCCAAGTATACAAGGTGAAGGAGAGAAAAGCTGATGGCAGTCCCGTTTATGAGATCAGTCCAGAAAATGGTAAAGGAAGAGACAGAGTGGTTCACAGAAATCTTCTGCTGCCCTGCGATTTCCTTCCTCTTTTTTTTTTATTTTTTTTTTTTATATTTTTATTTTTATCTTATTTCCTATTTTTATCTTTTACTTGATTTATTTATAATTCTACTTATGTTAATACTTTTTATTCTAATTTTATTCTATTTCTATTTTAATTTCTTGTAACTGTTATTTGCACTGTCCATGGAGCGGACCTGTTTACATTTCACTGCCAGTTGTATATTGTGTATATAACTGTGTATGTGACAAATAAAACTCTTGAATCTCTTGATCAGCCACCAGCAGAGATTCGTCAGCCGCAAAAAGACTCCCAGAGCTTTCCAAAGGGAAGAACCAAGCCACCTCGACAGCATCTGCAGCAGCCTGAGCAGCCTGAGCAGAGTGACACCTCCAGCGACGAATACAGCGGCAACTACCAGTGGCATCTCAGACCTGGCCGAGGGAGACGGCAAAGACAGGGTTCACTGAATCCTCTAGCAGAGCCTTTTCAGCCTCAGCATCATGAAGAGGATGTGCCACTACAAAGCGAAGAGGATGTGCCACTACAAAGTGAAGAGGATGTGCCACTACAAAGCGAAGAGGATGTGCCACTACAAAGCGAAGAGGATGTGCCACTACAATCTCAGAGACCTGACTTGAGCCCTGATAGGCCTGAGCATGGTGAATCCGAGGCAGACCCTCTGGTCCTGATGCAAAGTGAGCAACAGACAGTAAGACAGCGACCCCAGAGACTGAGACATCAGCCTATGGTACTGAGTTATGATACACTGGGTCAACCGTCCTTGGTACAAAGAAACTGTAAGGTAACAGAGACTCAATTAACACAGACTAAAGGTTACTGGAGGCCTTGGATGGCTGAAGTGTTCTAATGAGATGTTTTACTTGTTCACAGAAATGTCAGGAGACATTTAATTTTGTGGAGGAGAGTGTAGCCCTGAGTGTTTATTGCCCCTTTAAGTGTTTCATATAAATATTGCCCCTTTAAATTTTGAGCTTGTTAGTTCTATTAGTTCTGATAATAAGCACTACGGTGACATGATAACACTGTTGCGATGTATTGTGAGAAAAGAGTTGCGAAACTTAGCTTCACCAATAGAGGGCACCCTAAGCACTACACTAGGCTGAGGATTGGTCACTGACACGCGTAGAGTAAAAGAGCGCTCAGTACGTTATGAGTGAGTTGTGAGTGTACACGCTACAGAGAGTGCTCCTGATCTAACCTATCGTTTTCATATCTTCAAACAGAAATAAATGTGTTGCAGAAAGGAAGAGCACCGCCTCATTCTTGAAAAGTGTAACATATTTCGTACTGAGCGCTCTTTTACTCTACGCGTGTCAGTGACCAATCCTCAGCCTAGTGTAGTGCTTAGGGTGCCCTCTATTGGTGAAGCTAAGTTTCGCAACTCTTTTCTCACAATACATCGCAACAGTATTATCATGTCACCGTAGTGCTTATTATCAGAACTAATAGAACTAACAAGCTCAAAATTTAAAGGGGCAATATTTATATGAAACACTTAAAGGGGCAATAAACACTCAGGGCTACACACACAACACACATACACACACACACAACACACACACACACACACACACACACACACACACACACACACACCACAACACACACACACTCA
This sequence comes from Gobio gobio, assembly GCF_949357685.1. Classification (NCBI taxonomy): domain Eukaryota; kingdom Metazoa; phylum Chordata; class Actinopteri; order Cypriniformes; family Gobionidae; genus Gobio; species Gobio gobio. Next base: position 86,616,005 of record NC_137097.1, read on the forward strand.
CACACACACAACACACACACACACAACACACACACACACACACACACACACACACATCACCACACACACACACACACACACACACACACACACACACACAACACAACACAACACAACACAACACAACACAACACACACACACACAACACAACACAACACAACACAACACACACACACACACACACACACATCACCACACACACACACACACACACACACACACAACACAACACAACACAACACACACACAACACACACACACACACACACACACACATCACACACACACACACACACACACACACGCACACAGAGCAGAAGCACGTTCAGATCACACAGTGTTGAGCTCTGAAACCGCACAAATGAGAGTGTGTTCAGTCTCGATCATCAGAATCATAATTCATAATAATCTGAGTGTGTTCAGTCTTGATCATCAGGATCATAATTCATAATAATCTGAGTGTGTTCAGTCTTGATCATCAGGATAATAATTCATAATGCTGTAATCTGAGTGTGTTCAGTCTCGATCAACAGGATCATAATTCATAATAATCTGAGTGTGTTCAGTCTTGATCATCAGGATAATAATTCATAATGCTGTAATCTGAGTGTGTTCAGTCTTGATCATCAGGATCATAATTCATAATAATCTGAGTGTGTTCAGTCTTGATCATCAGGATAATAATTCATAATGCTGTAATCTGAGTGTGTTCAGTCTCGATCAACAGGATCATAATTCATAATAATCTGAGTGTGTTCAGTCTTGATCATCAGGATAATAATTCATAATAATCTGAGTGTGTTCAGTATTGATCATCAGGATCATAATTCATAATAATCTGAGTGTGTTCAGTCTTGATCAACAGGATCATAATTCATAATAATCTGAGTGTGTTCAGTCTTGATCATCAGGATCATAATTCATAATAATCTGAGTGTGTTCAGTCTTGATCATCAGGATCATAATTCATAATAATCTGAGTGTGTTCAGTCTTGATCATCAGGATCATAATTCATAATAATCTGAGTGTGTTCAGTCTCAATCAACAGGATCATAATTCATAATAATCTGAGTGTGTTCAGTCTTGATCATCAGGATCATAATTCATAATAATCTGAGTGTGTTCAGTCTTGATCATCAGGATCATAATTCATAATAATCTGAGTGTGTTCAGTATTGATCAACAGGATCATAATTCATAATAATCTGAGTGTGTTCAGTCTTGATCAACAAGATCATAATTCATAATAATCTGAGTGTGTTCAGTCTTGATCAACAGGATCATAATTCATAATAATCTGTGTGTGTTCAGTCTTGATCAACAGGATCATAATTCATAATAATCTGAGTGTGTTCAGTCTTGATCATCAGGATCATAATTCATAATAATCTGAGTGTGTTCAGTCTCAATCAACAGGATCATAATTCATAATAATCTGAGTGTGTTCAGTCTTGATCATCAGGATCATAATTCATAATAATCTGAGTGTGTTCAGTCTTGATCATCAGGATCATAATTCATAATAATCTGAGTGTGTTCAGTCTTGATCAACAGGATCATAATTCATAATAATCTGAGTGTGTTCAGTCTTGATCATCAGGATCATAATTCATAATAATCTGAGTGTGTTCAGTCTTGATCATCAGGATCATAATTCATAATAATCTGAGTGTGTTCAGTCTTGATCATCAGGATCATAATTCATAATAATCTGAGTGTGTTCAGTCTCAATCAACAGGATCATAATTCATAATAATCTGAGTGTGTTCAGTCTTGATCATCAGGATCATAATTCATAATAATCTGAGTGTGTTCAGTCTTGATCATCAGGATCATAATTCATAATAATCTGAGTGTGTTCAGTATTGATCAACAGGATCATAATTCATAATAATCTGAGTGTGTTCAGTCTTGATCAACAAGATCATAATTCATAATAATCTGAGTGTGTTCAGTCTTGATCAACAGGATCATAATTCATAATAATCTGTGTGTGTTCAGTCTTGATCAACAGGATCATAATTCATAATAATCTGAGTGTGTTCAGTCTTGATCATCAGGATCATAATTCATAATAATCTGAGTGTGTTCAGTCTCAATCAACAGGATCATAATTCATAATAATCTGAGTGTGTTCAGTCTTGATCATCAGGATCATAATTCATAATAATCTGAGTGTGTTCAGTCTTGATCATCAGGATCATAATTCATAATAATCTGAGTGTGTTCAGTCTTGGTCATCAGGATCATAATTCATAATAATCTGAGTGTGTTCAGTCTTGATCATCAGGATCATAATTCATAATAATCTGAGTGTGTTCAGTCTTGATCATCAGGATCATAATTCATAATAATCTGAGTGTGTTCAGTCTTGGTCATCAGGATCATAATTCATAATAATCTGAGTGTGTTCAGTCTTGATCAACAGGGTCATAATTCATAATAATCTGAGTGTGTTCAATCTTGATCATCAGGATCATAATTCATAATAATCTGAGTGTGTTCAGTCTTGATCATCAGGATCATAATTCATAATAATCTGAGTTTGTTCAGTCTTGATCAACAGGATCATAATTCATAATAATCTGAGTGTGTTCAGTCTCGATCAACAGGATCATAATTCATAATAATCTGAGTGTGTTCAGTCTTGATGATGATATGAAGATCAGAATAAAAGCATCTGTTGATTGTGTCTCATCAGCTCCTGTGATTCTGGATCCAAACACGGCAAATCCACATCTCATCCTGTCTGATGATCTGACCAGTGTGAGAAACAGCAGGAACAAACAACCTCTTCCTGATAATCCAGAGAGATTTGACTCATATCCCTGTGTTCTGGGTTCAGAGGGTTTTAACTCAGGAACACACAGCTGGGATGTGGAGATTAAAGAGAATTACAGCTGGACTGTTGGAGTAACTACAGCATCAAACCAGAGGAAGGGACAGAGTTTCTTCAACACTGATGATGTCTGGAGTGTGGAGTATGATGAGGATGGAGAGTATTTAGGTGATGGTTTTCGTGTTAATCAGGATCTTGATCGTGTGAGAGTGTGTGTGGACTATGACAGAGGAACGGTGTCATTCTCTGCTCCTGTAACTAACACACATCTACACACACACACAACCTCCTTCATTCACACACTCTTTCCATTCTTCTGGTGTTCTGACTCTCTGAGGATCTTAGCGGTCAATAGTCAGTAAACGTCACTCCTGCAGGTCTGGATCTTCCTGCTTTCATCAGTTTCCAATATTTAATCCATATCTCATGAGTGAGAGTTGATCTGAATATCAGTCCGGTGGCTGTGATTGGCCTGAGATGATCACATGACTGATATCCAGCACTACAGCCACACTCACACGCTCATATTGCTTTCATACAACAGATCAATAAACCAGAAGTTTTCATTGATATTCCACTTCACACAATTACACCGATTAGAGATCCTTTCAGCATTCATGTTTTCAGGATAATTGACGATTACCAGATTAATTCTCTCTAGTTTTCACATGTTAATTATACAGTCACTGAACCAGTGAATTCAGTTTTTGTTGTAAATGAATAATTATTTCAGTCATAGAGGTTATGATGATGTGTTTAAATATAAAAGCTTAGTGTAGAAATGCTTGTTTCAGCCGATTACAGATCACGGCCGTATGTATAACACTTGTCACAAATGCTCTTCAGAATAAAGTCTTAAGCTTTGACTTCAGTGTCAGAAATCAATCATTTCAAACTCCAGTTGAACATTGATGCTGCTCATGTGTTTCTGTGTGTGTGTGTCTGCTGATGTACTGTTGGCTCGGTGATGTGACGTGAGTGTCATGGATACTCCAGCATCTGCAGGAAGCCCACAGTCCTCATGAAGCGCTCGCTTCTGCTGAACATGTTGAAGCTCCGCTGGGAGGTCATGAACTGTCTGACTGTGTGTGGTTTGGTTAGAGGAGCTGTTCAAGAGCTGCTCACTGTGGACCGATGCGCCATTATTACTGTCATTTCTGCAATAAAGCCTTGTGTCGTAGAGCGGGAGAAGTTAGAAACCTGTGTGAATCACACTGAGTCTTAAGAAACTCTTCACTGATGTGAGATCAGTCCTCAGGCGCTGTGAGCAGAGAGACTTCAGTGCGGCTTCTAGACATCTAGAGCTCAAACTGATCAACTGACTCTAAACCTCAATGGCTTCATCACAACATGACTGGACAATAATGAACATGCCACAGAGCATCACCATTCCTCTAATAATTCAACGGCTCATCCTCAATTATTCCTCTCATATGATATCACTGCATGAAAAGAGTCATTTCTGGGTTAAATCTGACATCGGAAACTTCAGTGAAACTTCAGGTGTACGACCTTAAAATGCTTAAACTTAAACATGTCTGCCAGAACACAACATCAAAATCTGTTCAGTGTTGTATCATTCTTTCTCAAACTGTATTTTCTAGCCTGAGGTTATTTTGAGCCGTTTATTTCTGCTCGACTGCATTCAAATCTTGCGCCCGCTGACAGTGTCCGGTGTTTTCTGAGAGATTTACATCAGACGAAGGAAAGTGTAAATTCATGAAATCATTGTAAATAACTGTCACGGTTCATGGGTTCACTGACTCGTCCTCGTGTGTGTGTTGTGGGGCGTGACTGGGTTGAGCGCTGATCATTATCAGCTTCAGCTATTCCTAGTTTACGCTCTATTTAACGTGTGTTTTTGCATGTCCTGTTTGTCAGTTCGTTGCAGGCGTTTTCCGGGTCTGGTCTCTGCCTTGTCTCTCCGTCTTCCAGGACGTGGTTGTTCCCGGAGTCCTTGTGAGGTTCCCTGAGTGTGGTTCTCAGTCTCCCTGCCTGCTTCTTCTTTTCAGTTTGCTGTTGAACTGTATCACTGAGAGTCTGTTAATAAATTCCTTTTTGCACTCGCAATTGGATCTTCTGTTATTTTCTAGTAGTGTTTCGTGGCAGAACGAACTGACCAGCATGGATCCAGCGAGAAGCACGGATCTACAGGATTATCTTGCAAGGAGCGCTCAAAGGATGGATCAGCAGGACGAACAAGCACTCGCCACGGCTCGTGCTGTACAGGCATTGGTGAAGCAGGTGTCCGAGCTCAATACCCAGGTACAACATCTATCAGCACCCACTGCACCACCCACACCGCCTGTCCCTCTCCAACTTCCTCCAGCGAGTGGTCAACACGAGCCACGGATACCGACACCCGAGAGATATTCTGGTGAGCCCAATCTCTGTCGTGCATTTCTAACTAAGTGTGACATATTTTTCTCACTGCAACATGTGACATTCGCTTCAGAGGCATCGAAGGTGGCTTTGGTCATGACTTTATTGTCGGGACGCGCAGCGCTGTGGGGGACAGCGGTGTGGGAGAACAATCATCCCTGTTGTACCTCGTTCGCTACACTCTTTGCGGAAATGAAGCAGGTATTCGACCGGGCAGTGCTTCACGTCCCGTCAACTCGCTGATCTACGCCAGGAAGGGAGACCTGTTTCAGATTAAGTCATTGAATTCTGTACATTGGCAGCTGAGTGTAGCTGGAACGAGGAGGCGCAGTGGGACATGTTCCTGCATGAGCTGGCTGACCGCATCCAAAAGGAGATTTATACACTGGAGTTACCGGACAGACTCGATGGTTTGATTCAGATAGCACAACGCATGGACGCCCGTTTGCAGCAACGGAGGGATCGTACACGTCCAGTCACGAGTTCCGAGATATTCCCAGCAGCTACAGTGGTAGTGCGGTCAGCCATCCGGTCGCTCAAGAGCCCATGCAGGTGGGTAGGGCTCTGCTTTCCCGGGAGGAGAGACAACATCGGCATGAGAAAGGACTGTGGCGGATCAGGACATTATCTTCGAGACTGCCCAGTAAAAGACCAAGCCCGACAGTAGGCAAGGGGTTACTGTTGGGTGGGATATCTTTGGGCGAATCCTCATCCGTCACTCTTCTCTCGGTAAGACTGCAATGGGCAGTGGGATTTCACTGCTGTCAGGCGCTAGTGGATTCGGGAGCAGAGGGGAACCTGTTGGACATTTTTCTGGCCAAGAGTCTCAACATTCCTGTGGTTCCTCTTAAAGAGACTATTTCGGTGCATGCTCTGGGTGGACACAGATTACCAGACATCACCCACACTACGGGTACGCTCACACTCATCACTGCCGGTAATCACACCAAACAGACTTTTTTAAAAATTTCCAGGTCCCCCTCGTGCCAATCGTATTGGGTCATCCTTGGCTTACGAAGCACAGACCCAGGATCGGCGTGGAGAAGAGACTGTCACGCTGATTGTTTAGTGTCTGCCTGTTTGTCTGTCTCGTGTTTTGTGTTACAGGAGGAGTCAATGAAACTGTCTAACGTGCCGGAGGAATATCTCGACCTGAAGAGAGTGTTCAGTAAGTCCTGGGCTGCTTCTCTACCTCCGCATCGTCCCTATGACTGTGCTATAGAGTTATTGCCAGGAACTTCTCTGCCTAAAGGTAAGTTATACTCACTTTCTAACCCTGAGAGGGAGGTCATGGAGAAATATATTTCTGATTCTTTGGCAGCTGGGCTCATCCGTTCGTCTTTGTCTCCCGCTGGCGCTGAATTTTTTTTCCTTTCGGCCTGTCCAGTTCCCCAGCCGTTTTCCAAGCTCTCATCAATGAAGTGTTGAGAGACATGGTTTATCAGTTCATATATGTCTACCTGGACGACATATTGATATTTTCCTCTTCTCTCCAGGAACATGTTCAACACGTCAGACGAGTGCCCCAAAGGCTGCTTCAGAATGGGCTTTTTGTCAAGCGGAGAAATGCGTGTTTCATGCACAGTCAGTTCCATTCCTTGGATACATCATCTCATCAGAGGGGGTGCGCATGGATCCTGACAAGGTTAAGGCTGTGGTAGATTGGCCAATCCCAGATTCCCGTAAAGCCCTACAGAGGTTTTTGGGATTCGCTAATTTCTATCTGCGTTTTATTCGCAATTTCAGCCAACTAGCTGCTCCTCTGACCGCTTTAACCTCCATCAGAACGACGTTCAGGTGGTCTAATGCAGCTGAAACGGCATTTTCCAACATCAAGAGCCGCTTTGTTTCAGCTCCCATCCTTGTAGCCCCTGATCCGTCACGTCAGTTTGTGGTGGAGGTTGATGCGTCAGAGGTGGGGGAAGGTGCAGTGTTATCACAGCGCACCGCCGTGGACGATAAGATGCACCAATGCGCATTTTTTTCTCATCGCTTAACGACTGCCAAACGCAACTATGATATTGGTAACAGAGAGTTGTTGGCAGTTAAACTAGCATTGGAAGAATGGTGTCATTGGCTAGAAGGGTCGGGGTACCTTTTATCGTCTGGAACAATCACAAGAATCTGGAATACATCAGATCAGCTAAACGACTGAACTCCAGGCAGGCTCGGAGGGCTCTTTTTTCCGGTTGTTCCGATTTTTCGCTTTCTTACCGTCCTGGTTCTAAGAACATTAAACCTGATGCATTATCTCATATTTTTGATCGTTCCAAACGCCCGTCCACTCCCGAGTGTATTTTACCTGAGAGACTGGTTATCTCTTCACACACATGGGAGGTCGAGTCGAAGGTCCGCAAGGCCTTAGAAGGGGTAACGCCTCCGCCAGGGGGACCACCAAGTCGGTTATTTGTGCCGGAGGGACAAATAAATTACCATAAATAAATATTTACCATAAATGTGTTGATCATAAATCCTCATATGAGAATGATTAGTGAAGGATCATGTGACACTGGAGTAATGATGATAAATTCAGCTTTACATCACAGAAATAAATTACATTCTAAATATATTCTAATAGAAAAGAGTTAAATTGTAAATTAAAGGGCACAACTATTTCATAATAATACTGTTTTTGCTATATTTTGGATCAAATAAATGCAGAGAGAATTTCATTAGAGTAGATTTATCTGTCTCTAACTCAATCCCTCTAGCGCCACCACCAGTCCAAAGTTACCATATCGGCCATTTTGGCTGTTAGCCATTTTGAATTATGTGCTAAAATGCTGTATTGTATGAACACATGAACGGATTGTTACAAAACTCGGTTTGGGTCATCAGCACGATGCCCTGAAGGAGCCTGAGAAGTTTCGAAACAGCGCCACCTAGTGGATAATATATTTTTTCAAACGCTTTTAACTTTGGGTGTGGTTGACTTATTTTCATCCAATGATATCAGACTTGCCAGGTTTCAGCATATGGTTTGTGCAGCGTTGCAATTTAGCGCTTATAAAATGCTAGCTGATATCTTCAAAACCGCTAGTCCAATCGAGACGAAACCAGTGTCAGAAGTTCGAAATCATAGGTCGATAGCATAACGATAATGCCCAAATGTCAAAATATTGACAGTAAGGGGGAGTAAAATCCAATCAAAGTCAGGTGTCAGTCATTTTTTACGTGTTTTTTCATATAAATGTCTATAACTCCAAAATGAAATTAGATATTTTCACCAAAATTGACACACACATGTATGGGCTCACGCCGAGGACACATAAAAAAATGGTAGGATTGTGCCTCTTGGTGGCGCTATAATAGAACAAAACATGAAATTTCCATTGACTTCAATGCAGTATTATGATGGAAAATGCTATACTTTACAAATGAATTAGTGTATCATTACGAAACTTGGTATTTGCCATCAGCACCATGCCTTTAAGTTATTTAAAAGGTTTCAAAACAGCACCGCCATGTGGTTCATATTTATAATGAAAAGGCCTCTTGAGGCTATATCTCCGCAATGACATATTGACACTATATTGACACCCTGCTTTGATATATTGACACCAATCTTTGCATGTGTCATTGTTCCCTTATTCTGACCACACCACATCAATTTCGTAACTGTGCCACCTATTGGTTGAAAGTGATAAATCATTAAATCATTATTATTGACTGTATTTATCATTTTACAGCTATTTTGCCTAAAATCACCTTAATAGGTCTTTAATGGCTCATTTTTGCAGTTGGTCTGTCACATGTCTTGTCTTCTTCTTTGCGCTTGGCCCCGATAATGGCTGCTTGCAGCTATATTTATTATTATTATTATTATTATTATTATTACAACTATAATTATTATTGCTGCTGCTTATAGATTTCCAAATACCTGCAGTTCTCCGACTCTGCCACAGGGAAAAGTGTGTACTTCTGCTCAGACCCTGATGTGGCGGTGAGCACTTTTCCACGTCAAAGACCATCTTTATTGTTGTAATATAGTAATTTGCCAATAGGTGTCACTGTTATACTATGCCATCCAGTGTGTCACTGCAGTTCTGTTTTTTCCTACTTCCTGTTCAGTTGATAAAATAAAGAAACACGTGAAACTTCAACAGGTTATGGTCCCAGATCTTCGCTAAAAAAGGTGCTTTTACACAGGATTTTGTGTGATATAGACAGTATTGTGGAATTCACAATGGATGATAGACTGTTTATTGAGAAGCTGAGTGGGCCAGAGAACTGGGCAACGAGGAAATTTCAAATGGAACATTTGATGAAAGCCAAAGGACTATGGGGCATGGTGATCGAGACTGACAACGTGTCAGAGGGAGCAAATGCACAGGCAAGAGCAGAATTCAAAAAACGGAAAGAAAAGGCGTTTTCTGTGTTTGTGCTGAATGTGAGTACACCCAAGTTGTATCTGATAACAAGCTGCAAGACACCTAAAGAAGCGTGGGATACGCTAAAAGGACATTTTGAGAGAGACACTCTTGCAAATATGCTGTTTCTGAAGAAAAAATACTTCAGGTGTGAAATGAAGGAAGGAAAAAGCATAACTGAACATTTGAAACGAATGAAAGAACTAACTGACCAGCTAGGAGCGATAGGTGCTGTGATTGAAGAGGAGGATCAGATTGTAACACTGCTGGGTAGTTTGCCATCAAGCTATGCTACAATTGTCACTGCACTGGAAACCAAGTTGGACAATTTAATGCTGCAGTTTGTTCAGCAAGCATTAATAAATGAAGAACAAAAGCGAGTGTCTGCTGATGGTAACTATGGTGGTGCTGTGTCCTGTGTCCTTTTTAAAACAAAAAGGAATTAAACCCACAAGGCCAAAAACGTAACATGTGAACATTCAGAAGACTCGTCTGAGAGTGCTTTTATCGCTAAAGAGGCAAACCAGGATAAAATGACACAACAGATAGAGTGGTTGATCGACTCTGGAGCATCAAAGCACATGACGTGTCATGAAGAAATCCTCCAAAACTACCAGCAATTTCCGAAACCACAGTCTGTGAAACTCGGTGACGGCAGAGAGGTAGATGCCCTAGGACTTGGTAATGTTAAGCTGAGAATGACATTCAAAGTCGATGATGTCAAAAATGTCACAATGTTTGATGTGCTGTATGTTCCAAAGTTATCCGGGAATCTCTTCTCAGTGGGAGCTGCTGTCAGAAGAGGAAATGAGGTGCAGTTCAAAAAAGAGGCTGTAGTGACTGCAGTTTACATACAGAACAGGCTGCCCACATCTGTTCTGAAGCAAGAGACACCATACCAGAGATGGTACGATAAACAGCCAAATGTAAGTCACATGCAAGTGTTTGGTTGTGTAGCTTATGCACATGTCCCAGACACAGAAAGAAGAAAACTGGACAAGAAGGCTGTGAAGCTTCGTTTCGTGGGATATGTCAACAATGCGAAGGGCTACTGATTGTTTGACGAAGAAAAAAAAAAGGATTCTAATTCGTCGGGATGTGATCTTCAATGAGTCAGACTTTGAATGGAAACAAGAAGTGGACATTTCTTTTTCTGAGAATGAAGAAACTGAAACATGAAAACTGACGAGACAACATCAGTCGATGCTACTATCGATGAGACTGCTAGAGAAGGCGGCAGAATCAGAAAACCACTCAAGAGATATGGATATGATGAGTTTGCCGAACATGGTGACTGTTGATCATTATGCTGGTGTTTGTTGTGTTGCAGAGTCAAGCATGTACTGTATATTATGTACTGTATGCTGCGATGGCCACACGACCTGACATAGCACAAGCAGTGAGTGTTGTATCAAAGTTCAACGCAAATCCAAGTGCTGCACACCTGACGGCTGTGAAGAGAATACTGCGGTACTTGAAGGGTACATTAGAACTCGCTCTCATGTATGAGCAGTCAGAGTCTGGAACTTTGATCGGATTCTCAGATGCTGACTGGGCTGGAGACCAGGACGATCGTCGCTCAACAACTGGTAATGTGTTCCTACTGGGTGGAGGAGCCGTGAGCTGGCTCAGCAAGAAACAGTCAACTGTTGCTCTTTCGACAGCGGAGGCTGAGTATGTTGCACTTAGCCAAGCTTCTCAGGAATGTGTCTGGCTTAGACGAATACTGAGTGATCTTGGAATGGATGATATGCCTGTGGTGACCCTGGAGGACAACCAAGGAGCCATTGCAATAGCAAAGAATCCAGTTGATCATTCAAGAACTAAGCACATAGACATTCGCTATCATTACATTCGTGAATTTGTGCAGAATGGACAAATACAACTGCAATACTAACCTACAGATGACATGAAGGCAGATATCTTGACCAAGCCATTGGTAAGACAGAAGTTTGAGTATCTTAGAAGTGAGATTGGACTTTGTTTCATTTAAATCTGTTTAGTCTAACATTAAATAGACTAGACTTTGTTTAGTGTTAAATATGTTATGATGCAAAACTGTTAACATGGCAAAAGGACAAAGAAAAAGACTTTACTAGTTTGTGTCAGTATGGTTTATTGTATCTTGACATTACTTAAAAAAAATAAAAACAATTTTTTTTGGCTTAATGCTATTGTAAAATTAAGTGGGAGTGTTGTAATATAGTAATTTGCCAATAGATGTTGTAAGAGTCGGTTTTGGTGCTAAGACAAAAGCTGAGATACACACCTCAGCAATTGAACAATAAAAGTCACTAATCTTGAGAGAAAGATCTCACAGAAACTGTGTGACAACACCCTGACAAACATTCCTCACCCTCCCCATTTTGCCCTCTCCTTGTCCTGGTTTCAAGTCACCAAATGCAGATATATCAGTGATGATGTATCTTGTAAATCTATTGTTTTATCCTTTTCATGTTTGATGTCTTTTTAAAGGTCTCAGTGCGAATGGTAAAATGGTCTCAGTTTCACTGCAGTCACTGGTAGTATTAGAAAGATTGGAAAACTAATGAGAATTCAGTTCTCCTTTGAGTAGTCTCTTCAAAGATATCTGATCCACTCCCCCAAAACCAGGTGGGGGTGTTGCAAGTATTTACAGCCCTTTTGTTCTAGTTGGAGTATTTAAGGCTGGATAATCTAACTCTCAGGGGGGAATATTCTGTAGTCAGACCCCCCGTGCAAACTGCATGTAGATGTGCCAGACATGATGACTCTTTTAAATTATTTTCATATTGCTTTGCAATTGTGTTTTATGTTTTTACGCTGATCAGTTGTGTACCATGGATTCTTGTTTACTTATTTACTTTTCCGGTCTGGCCAAAATAAATGTTAATCTTGATTTATTCTGTATCTTTCTGAAATCATTATTTTATTCATGTCCATGCGGGGTAAGAAGGAGTTACCGCAGATCTCTCTGCCAGGGCAGATCATACTGGGAACTCCATAGCGGGAGCATTGAGCCATGCATGAGGGAAAACCTGATTTCTTTTTTCTTTTTTTTTTAATCTTTTTCTTTTTTTTTTATATTCAAAACAAAAAAAAACATGACCAGAGAGAGAAAACACAAAGCGTCAAAAGGAAATTAAGACAAATATAGCTCAGTATAAGTGTCCCAATTATTCCAAAGTCTTTCGAATTTGTCCAGTTGTAGATGTAGTCTGAATGTGATTTTTTCCATTTTCCTTATGTCAATAATAATGTCTGCCCAGTCCTTAATTGTTGGTGCAGTTTGAGTCATCCATTTTTTTGTGATAGCCTTTTTCCCTGCTGCCAGGAGTATGCTCCAAAGATATCCATTAACTGTGTCCATGGCAGGAGTTTTAAGGCCCAGATACATAGTTCTGAAATCCAGTAGGATAGGGACCTCAAAAACAATTTGTAGCACGTTATTAATTTCAGACCAGTATTTTTGGATTACCAAACAGTCCCAGAACACATGGTAATGGTGCGCCTTCTGACAACCACAATTTCTCCAACAATCAGCGTTTCCCTGTGAAAAATTCGCACTTTGACAAGGTGTTATGAAAAAACGAGATACATTTTTCCAACAAAATTCTTTCCAGACATGTGATTTTGTGGTTCTCCATTGTGTTGTACATATATTCTTCCATTCTTCATCAGTCAAGGTGAAATTGCCTTCTCTTTCCCATTTATTTTTAATATATTGAGTCGATTGGTTTGCCAAATTGTTAAGACACTTATATATCTTTGATATTAATCCCCCTGAAAGTTCTGATTTATATGCCTTAATAAAGATTTCGATCAGAGTGTTATAATGGTCATTATTTTGTTTAATTTCTTGGTTATAATAACTCCTTGTCTGTAAATACCTATAAAAGTCCTGTTTTTCCAAGCCAAAGGATTCCCTCAGAGCATCAAAGCTTTCCATTTGGTTTTCTTTCACAATTTGATAGAAAGTCTTTATACCCTTGGCGACCCAGATCCTAAATCTCAGATCGGTTCTATTTGGTACAAAACCTTGATCATAAGCCAACCAACTTAAAATTTTAACATCTTTGTTTAGTTTGTATTGTGGGGATCTACTTAGGCAGGCATATAACACAGCTGCATCACATTCACTCAATCAATCATGTGATCTGTTGTAAGGTCACATGACTAATCAGGAAGTGATAAATGTTTGCTGGCTGCAAGGCAGACTCTTTTCGTGTTGATGCTAGACACTGTTGTGTGAGTTGGGCCCCTTTTTCATGCAGGTAAAATTGGTCATTGCAGAGCATGTTTAATCTACTGCCAGTAAATTTTAATACTTATTTATTTTATTTGATTAGGGTAATTCTAGAAGCGCGTGTCTACTCTTCACGGAGGACACAGGCTGCTGAATGGAGTTTTAACATTTGTGTAATCACCCCAGTGTGTCTCGAGCTGCTGAACTGCACTGGTAAATGTCTTAATATTTACATTTTCCATTGAATGTTTTATAACTGCATTGAAACATGTTTTAACGACTTTCTCTGTCTGTAGCAACGGAACGTTTACCTTTTCTCTGAATGTGTTAATGCGCTGTGGGACAGTTGATCATACTGAAAAGTAGGCTTATATTTTCTAGTTATGTTTTAACTGACTGTTATGCTCTTTAATGAGGTTGTTAACTAACATGCTTGGTTTCTTTTGTAAAGGGACCAGGCCAGCCACTGTTTTCCTGTAATTATTAGGCATTTCTTTATTGCTTCCTGTTGTTTGATTTTTTTGTTTTGTTTGGTTCTCCATAATTTTGCCACTCATGTGCTACATTTATAGTATTTCTTATTTTGACTAAGTGTTGCCATTTATGCTGGTGATTCTCCTCTCTAAATGTCTTCTGCGTAGGTTATCCTTGTACAAGGCCGGATCCACACTGATGCTTTGCCCTTTCTCTTCAGGGGACCACACTGGGAGAGACACTGTATTGGTGTGTACTTATGACTACAACACGGTGTGATATTTTGTAGTGGTATATAAAGATCTTAAGTGTGTAGTGCTTGTTGTGTTGCATGCTTCGACTGGTGTTGGGTTGCTGTCTCCTGTTTCTGTCTCTCCAGGGGCCTCCTGAGCAGGGGTTTTGCATCGGCTGATCCGACCTTCCTAGATTGAGGAAAATCCACCAGTCATTTATCACAGTATTTTTAAGATTCGTTTTAAATAACTTTTCTACGTCTTTTTGTACTAATTTAATAAATTTTGGAATACATTTACATTTCTGCCTCTTGTTGACTGTCCCTTTGCGGGGATAAACGTATTATTAGCCACACTACATTCACGGGAAGAGTTGGGGTTCCTCCTGCCCATCTTCAGGGGGTGGCGTAGTCAGACTTAAAATAAGGTATACTGCATGGCAGGTACTACAGTATGTTTTGATCAGCTCTTTCCAGGTTGTAAGGACCGATTTTACCCAGGGATTCTCAACTTCATCCAAATGATTCAGCCGTTTATCATCTGCCAATAAGGCCTGAACTGGAACCTCCGACAGAACACTACATTCAATATTTTTCCATTGAGCTTCATATTTTGAATCACACCAGTACAGCAATGCTCTGAGTTGGGCTGAGATAAAATCTTTCAGACAGGGTAAACCCCATCCACCTTTTTCCTTTGAAAGTTGTAGAGTTTTAAATCGGATACAAGGTTTTCAAGGTTTTTTGAAATTGTTTTGTTCCACTCATCGAATATACGATTGGGGATGGAAACTGGGAGAGTCTGGAACAAGTAGAGGAATCTGGGCAAAACGTTCATTTTAATAGTTTCAATCCTTTGACTTAGACTTAAGTATGGAATAAGATTCCATTTTTCAAGGTCTTTCTTTAAATTGGAGAAAAGAGGGATATAGTTTTTCTTTAGAATTGTTGATAAGTCTTTATGAAGAATTACACCTAGATATTTGAGAGATTCTGTTTGCCAATTAAATGGGTAAGTCTTTCTAAAACTCAACAGCGGTCTCCAGTAGGAAAGAATTTCGGTCTTCTGTATATTCAATTTGTATCCAGACATTGGACCAATATCGTTGAGGAAATGCATCACATTAGGTATAGAGATTTCTGGTTTAGTCAAGAACATTAGGACATCATCTGCGTAGCATGCAATTTTATGTTCGATCCCATCAATTTTAACACCATGAAAAGTGTTTGATTGTCTAATATATTGGGCCAATGGTTCTAAGTATAAGGCAAACAGAAGGGGGGACCAGGCACAGCCCTGCCTCACCCCTCTTTCCAGAATCATTGGATCTGTCAAATGGCCGTTAATTTTGATTCTTGATGTTGGACGATCGTAGAGAGCCCCAATATTTCTAATTATTTGGTCATCCATTTGAAATTTTCTAAGAACTTTAAACAAATAGGGCCAGTTAACAGAATCAAAGGCCTTCTCAGCGTCCAAACTAATTATGACAGCTTCATTTTGGTGTTTTTGTATATAACTCATTATATGTAAAGATCGTCTTATGTTGTCCTGAGTTTGTCTATTATTAATAAACCCTGTTTGATCGTTATGAATTAAATTTGGAAGTATTTGTTCCATTCTTTTGGACATAATTGAGGTGTATATACGGTAATCCACATTCAGAATCGAAATTGGTCTATATGATGCGCAATTGAGTCGATCTTTCCCTTCTTTGGGTATTAGAGATATAATGGCTTCTTTCCAACTTGGGGGGGGTCTGTGCTTAAGTGTCCAATTAAAGGTTGATAAAAGTAGGGGGGTAAGTGTTTCTTTCAATTCTTTATACCACTCGGAGGTAAACCCATCACTCCCCGGAGACTTATTGTTTTTTAATCTCTTGATTGCATTATGTATTTCCAGGGCAGTAATTTCAGACCCTAATTTTTTATTTTGTTCTTCCGTCATGACAGGCAAATTAAGAGTTTCCAGAAAATAATCTATTTCATCTTCCTTATCTATTAGATTTTTGGAAAAAAGCTTTCTATAGAAAGATTCAAATGTTGATTGAATTTGGTCTTGTTTTGTTAAAATTACATTATTCTGACCGCCTCGTATTTTAAAGATTGCTCTTTCAGCTTGTTGTTTTCTAAGTTTCCAGGCAGGTAATTAAGAATTTTGATCCAGATTCGTAATATCTTTGTTTGGTAAAGAGCATTTTCTTAATTATTTCCTGTGTAGTCAGATCATTAATTTCGTCTCTTATCTTTTTAATTTCCTGTAGCAATTGAGGGTTTCTATTCTTTGCGTGATTAATCTCTAACTGTTTTAGTTTATCCTGCAGGTCGTTCAATTTTTTCTGACTTTGTTTCTTCTTGTTTGAGGTGATAGCGATAATTTTGCCCCTCAAAAGTGCCTTGGCAGCATCCCAGAGGATGGGTGGAGAAGTTTCCCCATTATCATTTTCCTCTAAATATATTTTGACGTCATCTGATAGCCTTTTCTTCATCTGAGGGTCATTGAAGAGACTAGCGTTAAACCGCCAGAGAGTATTTTTACGTTTTCCCTCCAATTCTACTGTAATGTAGATGGGGGCATGGTCACTTAAGTTTATTGTGCCTATGTCCACCTCTATAATTTTTGATCTTTCCTTATTGAAAACAAAAAAGTAATCTATTCTAGTATAAGTTGTATGTGGGTTAGAGAAGTGTGTGTATTGGCGGGCTTTAGGGTTTACCTCTCTCCAGATATCTATCAGTCCTATGTTTTTTATTAATTTACTAAATTTGTTATTTATCGTTTTTCCTAAGTTTTTTTAATTTGACACATCCAATGTAGGCTGGAGGTGAAGATTCCAATCTCCCCCACAGATAAGGGTTCCCTCTGAGTGGTTTACAATCAAGTCAATAACATGAGTGTAGAATATGAAATCACTCATTGGTGGGGCATATACATTTAGAAGAGTAAACATCTCTCCATTAATAGCACCTTTAATGAGTACCAATCTGCCCTCTTTATCTTTATATTCAAAGCTCTGTTCGAAAGTTATTCGACTTGAGATCAATATGGGAACTCCCCTCTTATGTTTACCCTTGAACGAGGAAAAGTACAGTTTATTATAACCAAGTTTATTTAGTTTTTGATGCTCTGAGTCATTTAAGTGGGTTTCTTGTAAGAATATTATGTCTATTTTTTCTTTCCTCATTTTTGTTAGAATTCTTGACCGTTTAATTGGGCTTAATATGCCATTAACATTAAAAGATGCTACTTGTAACTTATCAAATGCCATTGTTTCACTTGAATTGAATTCTCCACCATTAAAACTTCAACATGGCAAAGCTCTCTGGTCAAACAGAACACATTAATACAAGAATAGCAACAACATTTAACATAGAAAAACAAAAACAAAAAAGGATTCGTACAAAAAACATGTGACGATTCCAAAACCTGATCAACTAAAGGATCTAAACTTGGAGGCGGAGCCATCTCTAAATGAGGGCCCTCCATACCATGACTTCTGGTAACCACCCAGTCCTTGAAAACTTAGATAAGCCACTTGCTCTACTGCCTTCATTAATAATATATTGAGTTTCCTCAAGCGCAACCCTCCAGATTTGGTACCCATATGTTTACCTATTTGTTGACACAGTGAAAGTAGTATTATCATGGAGCCAATACAAGGGTGTTTAGTTATAAGTGTCCATTAAATCGGAAGCTTTGTATCAAATAATTACCCAGTTAAGGAAGGTATTATAATCATCTGAGTCTCATTTGCCACATAACATAAAACAGAGAGAACAGGTCATATAGCTTCTTTGTGGGCCGCTTCAGAACAGAAAGTTTCATAAAGTGGACCTGAACTCACGTACCCTATATTGGCGGATCTCTTTCTGTCCATCTGTTCAGTCCTTTGCGCTGCTTTGTTGCATTTTTTTCAGGAGGCTCTCTGCCTCCGATGGCGATTTAAACGTATATTTCTTTCCTTCGTATGTCAACAGCAATGTAGCGGGGAAAGCGAAACCATGCCTTAGTTTCCTCCTTCTGAATTCCTCGCATGCCTGTTGGAACTCTGCTCGTTGTTGACGAATAGGATAGAGTAGATCCTGGGCAAAGTAGATCTTCTTCCCCTTGTATTGGATGTTTTTCTTAAGCCTGGCGGCGCGTATGACTCGTTCCTTGTCCCGGAAATTCAGGAATCTCATTATGAAGCCGCGCGGGGGATCCGCGTCTCCTCTTCTCGCGCCGAGCCTGTGCGCCCGTTCTATTGTCACCTGGGGAACCTCTATCAGCTCCTGGATCAGCGATTCGAGGAAACCCTCAACATCTGCTGGTTCTTCTCCCTCCGGAATTCCCACGAGTCTGAGATTTTTTCTGCGTCCCCGCGACTCGAGATCAATGAGCTTTCTTTTATTCGTCGCGTTTTCAGCACGCAACTGAGCGTTCTCTTCGCGTATCTGAGCCACCTCCGCTTTCAAGGCCTTTAGCTCTCTCAACTCGGGGAGCTTGTCTTCCGTATCGCTGATGCGGGCCTCTGCGGTCTGGATGCGCCTCTCCACTCCTCCCAGGTCTGTCCTCAAAGCGACAATCTCAGCCCTCATTTCAGCTCGCCATCTCTCCACACTACGGCACACATCATCCAGCTTCTCAATCACCCTTTCGAGTGTGCTGTCTTTTCGGTCGTCATCAGTTTCTGCCCTCGTTAGCCTAGAGGCGCTAGCTTGAGCCGCCACGTTCCCGGGAGAGGCACAATCTGTTATTTTAGATTGCTTACTTGTTGAGGATTTGCCTGAGCCAGAGTTCTTTGACTGTTTGGACATCTTTTACTGCGTGTATTTTCTTTGTATTTGGGTTTAGCGTTTATATTTTGATTAAATTCGGCAGAGAGACTGAGCCATGCGACTTGTCACATCCTCTCCAACCCGGAAGTCCGAAAACCTGATTTCTGATTGCCACTGTTATTATAAGTTGCAGTTTCCGTGACTATCACTAAAATTACACGTTTTGTTATGAGTAAACATGTGTGACTCACTTAGAGGTAAGATAGTTCACCCTGCAATCCTCTGTAATATCAGAACTGACTAATCTGTGTCCGTTAGAGCAAGCGAAACCGGACGCTTAGCCTATTTGAGACTCCAGGTCCCATGGAGGTTAGGGTTAGGGTTAGGAGGGTTGGCGTCAGATTTAAAATGAGATATCAATAAATTAAGAGAACTTCACCAAAATGCTGAAAAGGCTTACACGCAGAATTCCTTTTGACCAAGCCATTAGTATCCGGTTTTTGGGCTAATGGATGGAAATTTACAATGTCACTGTTATACTATGCCATCTACCCTTACGAAACAAAAATATATTGCAGTATATTGGAAAATATAATGTAATACATTAGGCGATATATTCCCATATATGGGATTTAATATTTATATTTTCCAATATATTGCAATATATTGAAAGCGGCAATCATTTGTATATTTTGCAATATACTGAAATATATTACATATATTGTATATATGTACCATCAATATATTAACAATATATTATAATATATTTCAAGTAATATATTGGTAAATATATTTTCCTTTCGTAAGGGTAGTGTGTCACTGCAGTTCTATTTCGTCCTACTTCCTGTTCAGTTGATAAAATAAAGAAACACGTGAAACTTCAACATTTATAAATATGAACTTTGCCGCCTACGCACACTCTAAGATTAAATCTGTGTGTCCACACATTTTATAAATGAGGATCACAAAAAACCTTGAGAAACCTTCACATAATGACACTGAGGGATTTGAAATCACATTTACAGCTAAAGCAGAATTTAACACAGAAAATAAGGCTTTAGCACTATGATGATTTATTACAATTAAATTAGAAAAATACTTAGATTTTGTAGATTTCATAACTTTCTGAAAAGCACCAAAACAGTTTCTGAGCATTTCATAGGAAATGTGTAATTTATCCCTTGTCCATTTTCGTTCTGCTCTTCTACAGGCTCGCCTCAGAGAGTGGATGTCATGATCCTGGCTCTTCTCGCTTTCTCCCTCTGCTGGTCATTCTTAGACTCACGCCCTTCCTCCGGGCACACACACATACACTCACTTGGATCTCACCTGCCCCTCATTACCTGTTGCCATCAAGCTCATTCTTTCCACACCTGTTCCCCTTTTCCTCCTGATTGGTTTCTCTACTTCTAGTCCTTGTTGATCCTTTGTTCTCTGCCAGATTATTAACTCTGTTTTCAGATGTGTCGGAGCCTGTTTTCACCTTGCCTTGCCTTGCCTTGCCTTGCCTTGCCTTGCCCTGCCCTGTCCTGTCCCGTCTGGTCTATTAGACCTTTATGTCTACGAAACCTGTTTTTTTGCTTTTGCTTAGTTTGTGCTCTGCCCAGCTCGCCTGCCGCTGATTGCTACCATCGGAACTTTTGAGTACTCCTCACAACGGCCGCCTGCTCATCACCGCTGCTTAACGTATACGGACCGGTCTGCCTATCCGGGTCTACAGCATCTTGAGTTGTTATTTGATGAAAGACTTTCTGGTCATCGGCTTCAGCGGCCGTTTCCTTATTTTCAAATTAAAATACTTTTTTACCTGCTTTCACCTTTGGGTTCTCTCTCTCATCCCTGACAAAATAATCTGGCCAACATGGACCCAGCGAAGGAGAACCCTTTTCTGACTGCCCTCAAGATGCAGGGTGTCATGCTGGGCAAGCACGAGGTGGAGTTGAACGCTGCCCGTCATGCGGTTGAAACATTGGCCGTCTAGGTGACTGATCTTTCCATCCAGCTGAATCGTTCCCGTGCTGAAGCGTCTTCTTCAAGGCCTCTCGACGCACACAAACCCAGAGTCATTAATCCACCCTGCTATGCTGGTGAGCCCACCGAGTGCCGTCCTTTCCTGACTCAATGTGAGGTTGTGTTCACGCTACAGCCCCTGACTTGTGCCGAGGAATGCTCCCGGATCGCTTTCGTGGTATCGCTCCTGACGGGACGTGCACGGGAATGGGGAACGGCTGTGTGGAACGCTGAGGCTGCATGTCTGGGTCAGTACACTCTCTTCAAGGAGGAGATGCTTCGAGTGTTTGACCGCTCCGCCTATGGTGCTGAAGCCTCGCATCTTCTTTCTACCCTCCACCAGGGGAAGAGGTCAGTCACGGATTTCTCAATAGAGATTCACACGCTGGCTACCTCTTGTGACTGGAACGAACCTGCACTGGTCGCTCGTTTTCTGTAGGGGTTCAGTGCGGACATCAAAGACGAGGTACTTTCCCGGGAGACTGCGACCCGCCTTGACGCTTTGATCGACCTGGCTATTCACTTGGAGAGGCGTTTTGACTCGCGCCGCTTTGCTCGTAACCTGGAGAGATCACTCCTCTCCGCTCCATCACCCACAAACTCTCTTTCCACTTGTTCCCACTCTGAGCCCATGCAGCTTGGGGGTATTCGCATCGCCTCCGCTGAGCGTCAGCTGCGTATCACGAGTCGCCTGTGCCTGTATTGTGGAGCGGCGGATCACTTCGTCTCATCGTGTCAAGTAAAAGCCAGAGCTCAACAGTAGAGAGAGGGATACTGGTGAGCGCTTCGGTTCAAGCCCCTCCTATGCGTTCCCACACTACTTTCCCTGTCAACCTTCGCAGGCCGGGTTCGGCTGTGTCATGTCAAGCCTTGATCGACTCAGGAGCAGAGGGAAGTTTCATCGACAAGGCCTGGGCTCTCGACCAGGGCATCCCTCTCATAGACCTAAAGGAGGCTACTCCTGTTTTTGCCCTAGACGGTAGCGTTCTTGCCAATGTTCGCTGTGCTACCATTCCGGTGAGTTTCACCGTCTCCGGCAATCATCGAGAGACTATTTCTTTTTTAATTTTTTAATCTTCCTTTACCCCCGTGGTTTTGGGTCATCCCTGGCTCGTTGACCACAGCCCTCAGATAGACTGGTGCAGAGGAACTATCCTCTCTTGGAATTTGTCGTGTCATGTTAAATGTTTAGTGTCTGCTGTTCCCCCTGTGTCTTCTGTTGCTGTGTTTCAGGAGGAGCCGGGTGATTTGTCGGGGGTGCCAGAGGAGTATCACGATTTGCGGGCGGTTTTCTGTTGTTCCCGGGCATCTTCTCTCCCTCCTCTTCAACCTTATGACTGCTGTATCGATCTCCTTCCCTCCCTCGTATAGTTTTGTTGTTGTTTTTTTTCTCATCAGAACTGAATATGTTAATCAGTGGTTGTATATCAAGAGCAGGGACACGTTTGTGTGCATTTTGTTTTGTGATTTCACTGGAAGGAATAGAGAGTCTATGCAATGAAGTTAAGCAATAGATTGAAGCCAGAAGAGGAAACAACTGAGACTTGCTTTTGCTCATTCTGATTTGAATGGACAACAAAACATTTTGTGGAAAGAGAAATGGAGATGTTCAAAGGTCAACTTGAACAATGTGTTTTGTCTAGAGTTTGTTAATTTCAGTCACATGTGTTCCTTTGTTCAGTTTCCTGCCCCTCTATCAGTTGTCATGGTCATTCATTTGATTTGCACAGGTGTTCATCATTATTTCCCTCATTTGCTTGGTATTTAAGTTGCAGTCTTTTCAATGTTCACTTGTCCATTCACGTTAATGCTTTGGTTGTGTTTCTTCGTTTTTGTTATTTGGATTTACCTTCTGGTTGTATTATTAAAGACTCCTAATCTAATCTAATCGTCATCTTCATCGTCTGTTTGCTAAAATCAAGCGTGACAGATGAACGGACCTACCAAAACATAGTGATGGCGAAGTGAAGCTTTCTGAACCAGTGAAGCTTTCAGCACAATTGTGTCAGAAAAAGGTTCATTACTCGAAGCTTTTCAAATCAGAGCTCGACGAGGACCTCTGCTGGTGAAAGTGAGGGAAAGCACTGTGTCGCAAAATGTTTTGCAACCATTATCTTAGAAGAAATTTTTTTATTAATGGATAGATGAATGAATAAAATAATTAAATTAAATATGTTCCATAGCATACTCCTAGTAACTCAAACCAATAAAGATAACATTTTGAATTGTGAATGTGGACATTTTTCCTGTTTGTGTATAAATAAAACTCATGAATTAAGGAAGTAGACTAAATAAATGCAGGAGCATGCACACAAAGAAACACACACACACACACACACACACACACATATATATATTAAATAGGTTCACATAATTGCCAATAACAACAATATTTTTTTAACCACTTAATTTTTCCAATACTTGAAAATGAACTAAGTTGGGGAAAAAAGTAGCCTGGCTTTTACCCAAATATATATATAAGGGCTGCAGAACAAAAGCCAAATATATTATCAACCTTATTGGGCGAACTCAAATGAAAGTGTCCCCACATTTCAGTACCATGACAAAGTCTTGCAACAATAAACTAGCGCAATACAACAGTTCTAACAACCCGTGTCGCACATTTTTAAACCTTTTTGAATCAGAGTATGAAGCAGTCACGTGGGTGTGTGTGAAACGAAGCTTCGGACGTCATTGGTCACATGATTTTGATAGAACGAATCAAGCATCGATACAAAGATTCACAGAAAATCGTTTCATTTTTTTGACACGCTTTGGAGCTTTGGTGTCACTGTTAACATCACTACCAAAACAAACTGGGCTGAAGATCTCCTCTCCCTCCGGAAATATGGTAGTCCTCTGGAGCAGTATGTGGAGGAGTTTGTGGACTTTTTCCATCTGGTGAGTTGGAGCTATACAATGCTCAATGCTTTCAGATGGGACTTTATGAGGAGGGGATTCTGTTTCTGTCCCCTGGACATTATTTGCCCTTGGTCGAGTCCTTTAACTTCATCCTCTGTTTTAATTGTTCCGATTTTGTTGTTGAAGAAGTTAAGGAATATAAGAAAAGCTCTCATCTAGTCCCATCTTGAAAGCGTTGGGCACTCCAACTCACCCCAAGCCTGCAACCAAACTCTCCACATCCCTTAACATCGGGACAATCTCAGCTGCTCAAGAGTATATTACTGGACCAGCTTAAAAGAGGAGGCGAAGAAGGAAGATGGCCACCATGCCTGAGTCTCCAGCCAAAATGGCCGCCATGCCTGAGTCTTCGGCCAAGAGGACCACACCTGGAAATCAGTCCTCACCAGAACCAGAAGTGACCACTTTGCTAAATGTCCAATACCAGTCACCGTCCAGAGTCCAATGATGTCTCCAGTCCCTGTCCAGAGTCCAGAGAGGACTTTGTCTCCTGTCCAGAGTCCAGAGAGGACTTTGTCTCCTGTCCAGAGTCCAGAGAGGACTTTGTCTCCTGTCCAGAGTCCAGAGATTATTTCGTCCAAGCGTGAAAAAGCGTGACACCAGGAGGTTGGACATGGTGGTCGTAATCATATGTAGTCAAAATTACGACAGAAGTGTTGGATAACTGGTGTAAGTGCAGCAATAAGAAGAGTACTGTCCAAGGGCATCAACTGTCGAAGATTAATTTCCAGGATGCCAACAGATGGCAGATTTACCATCAGGAAGAGTCACTGTGAATGAACCTCCATTTACCCGTGTTGAGTAGATTATTTTGGACCTTCTGAGGTAAAGAACAGAAGAAGTGTTGTGAAAAGGTATGGAGTAATTTTCACCTGTTTAGCCATATGAGCCATACATATTGAAGTGGCACCTTCATTGGACACAAATTCTTTCATAAACGCACATGTGGACAAGTCAAGGAACTTCGATCTGATAATGGAAAGAAATTTGTAGGAGCAGATCGTGAACTAAGAGTTGCCATTAAGGAATGGAATCAGTGTAAAATCAATGATGTCCTTCAGAAAGGAGTGAAATGGACGTTCAACCCCCCCGACCGGATCACATTATGGATGGGCATGAGAGAGGTTAATTAGATTTGTGCTGGAAGTTCTGAATTCTACCTTAAACGTGAAGAGTCTGGATGAAGAAGGCCTACGAAGTGGATGCTATTATTAATGGTCGCCAATCACCAAAGTATCCACAGACCCACGTGACCTGGAAGCATTAACAAACACCTGTTGCTTTTTATTTATTTATTTGTTTTTAAGTGAAGTGAGGCTTGAAGTGAGAATTTGCGCTCTGCATTTAACCCATCCGAGTGCACACACACAGCAGTGAACACACACACACAGCAGTGAACACACACACAGAGCAGTGGGCGGTGCCCTGGGAGCAGTTGGGGGTCCGATGTCTTGCTCAAGGGTCTCACCTAGGTTGTGGTATTGAGGGTGGAGGAGAGCGCTGGTTATTCACTCCCCCCACAGACAATTCCTGCCGGACCTGAGACTCGAACCCGCAACCTTCAGGTTACAAGTGCGACTCTCTAACCATTAGGCCACGACTGCCCCGTGGACTCCTTTTGAAGAATTAAACCACCCGGAGAATTAAAAAAGATGATGCTTATGCTCGTAAACGATGGAAACAGGTCCAGTACATGTCAGATTTGTTCTGGAAGAGATGGGTCCATGAGTACTTACCGCAGCTTCTAGAACATCAGAAATGGTCAAGAGACAAACACGACTTTAAACCAGGAGACCTAGTGCTTATAGTGGATAACACAGCACCTGGAAACTCTGGGCTTATGGGACCCATAACTCAAACCTTTCCAGACAGAAGAGGATTTGTGCATCATGTGCAAGCTAAGACAAAAGCAGCCGATAACTATAGGTCTGTCTTCTACAAGCAGAAGATGGATAACTTCACTCTTTACCTGACATTTGACTTTGACTATGTATGAACACTTTTTAGGCTTGACTTATTACAAGATTTTCTTGTTTTATTCTTTTTGGGAAGAAGAAATGTACATTTATATGATGTTGTTAATGAATTATTAATTTGATAAATTAATGTATCTAGTAGACATGAAAGTGTTAATAGATTTTGCTTATGTCACGTGTTCACGGTGGGTGGGGGTTGCATGATTACGTAGTAATGTGAATATTAGTGACCTGTTCACAGATTGAAAGGGAGAGGGGGTGAGCAGGGACGATGTATTCTTTGTTGACCACAAAACTTTATACCATCATGAAATATCAGTCTGTTCAATAAAGAAAAGCCATCAAAAGAACTTTTTGCCTCACCAATATATTATATTCTGTGCACAAATGCATATCGTCTCTGTCTTAGTCTCTCAGTGGCTTTTAACAAGAGTAGCCACTATAAGGGTTTTGAGGTTATTTATTTGTTAGTATTTGTAAATTTCCATCCATTAGCCCAAAAACCGAAAACTAATGACGTGGTCAAAAGGAATTCTGCGTGTAAGCCTTTTCAGCCTTTCGGTGAAGTTCTTTTAATTTATTGATATCTCATTTTAAATCTGACTCCATTAATAATTTTATCTGACTCCAATTCTATCTGACTCCATAAAGTGTGTTACATTTAGAGTTTATCAGCTGATTTGAAGATTAGTTGCGATTTAATTTAGATCAATGATTTTTCGTAGTATCACTTATTTTCAAATATTAATATCCTCCATGGGGCACGGAGTCTCAAATAGGCTAAGCGTCCGGATTTCGCTTGCTCTAACGGTCACAGATTAGTCAGTTCTGATATTACAGAGGATTGCAGGGTGAACTATCTTACCTCTAAGTGAGTCACACATATGCACTCATAATAAAACATGTAATTTTAGTGATAGTCACGGAAACTGCAACTTATAATAACAGTGGCAGGTCAGAAATCAGGTTTTCCCTCATGCATGGCTCAATGCTCCCGCTATGGAGTTCCCAGTATGGCCTGCCCTGGCAGAGAGATCTGCGGTAACCCCTACAAAACCCCGCATGGACATGAATAAAATAATGATTTCAGAAAGATACAGAATAAATCAAGATTAACATTTATTTTGGCCAGACAGGAAAAGTAAATACGTAAACAAGAATCCATGGTACACAACTGATCAGCGTAAAAACATAAAACACAATTGCAAAGCAATATGAAAATAATTTAAAAGAGTCATCATGTCTGGCACATCTACATGCAGTTTGCACGGGGGGGTCTGATTGCAGAATATTCCCCCTGAGAGTTAGAACATCCAACCTTAAATACTCCAACTAGAACAAAAGGGTTGTAAATATTTTCAACACCCCCACCTGGTTTTGGGGGAGTGGATCAGATATCTTTGAAGAGACTACTCAAAGGAGAACTGAATTCTCATTAGTTTTCCAATCTTTCTAATACTACCATTGACTGCAGTGAAACTGAGACCATTTTACCATTCGCACTGAGACCTTTAAAAAGACATCAAACATGAAAAGGATAAAACAATACATTTACAAATAACATAATCACTGATATATCTGCATTTGGTGACTTGAAACCAGGACAAGGAGAGGGCAAAATGGGGAGGGGGGAGGAATGTTTGTCAGGGTGTTGTCACAGTTTCTGTGAGATCTTTTCCTCAAGATTAGTGACTTTTATTGTTCAATTGCTGAGGTATGTATCTCAGCTTTTGTCTTAGCACCAAAACCGACTCTTACAGACGGCCCCTGGCCCATTGGGACAAATTCAGATTAGTTCCCAAGGGGACATACTTGGACATTCCTTGTTTCCATATTTTGGATGTAATTTCCGAAGTGTTCATGGTGCTGATCCTGGAGTTAACAGCACAAATCAATGGGTGCCGGATTCAAGCAGTCACCTGAAATAACAACATTAAGACAGGCTGAACATGAAGATGAAAACACTGCTGAAATACACCTCAGCGGCACAGTTCCTTTAGGTGTAGGCGTACTGTGCTGATTGGATGCTGAAGCAATTAGGCAGGATATCTGTTATCCCGTTGGTCAGGTTTGTTTCCACCTGCCGATGATTGTGATGGTTTTCAGTCTGTAGAATGACTTGTTGTCCCAAGTCAGTTGCGTTAGTAAGCATGAGCAGAAAGTGTCAGTGGAAAGTGTCTTTACACTTTGAGGAAACATCTGTGCCCTCCCCAGGATACTTATCAATAGCTGACCCTTAGAGAAATCCTCGGTCACCTTCAAGCAGAAGGTTTGGTGTGCCGGGCAGGTCAGATCTCCATGGGTGAAGGAATCATTTCACTGATGATGCTCCATCGTGTGCTAGACACCTGAACAAATTCTGAATAACCATGCAATAATTGAACACCGATGACTTTGTGGTTATTGTGAGATGGAAAAAGAGAGTTGTTGGATAATCACAAGAACATCAAAATAACAACACATGATAAACTCTTGTCAGAAGTGCGAGTGGTAAAAACGGTCTCATTTCTCAGTGTCATATATTTAGTGAGCAAGTCTCATTTGATCGCCAGATTCTTCAATACCACTAGTGATATTGAAGTGGAATTTAAACATGGTCTGGATGAATTGAAGGAAGGGTATCAAAACAGAACAGTCAATAGAACAGTAGGTTTACCAGCAGTGTGCATAATTAAAATATATCACATAATTAAACATGGAAATACACAATTGGATAATTGCCATTATAAAATTGTTTGTATCAGTTGTTTTAAATGCAAATCATTATTGAATTCTTATGTTTCAATCAGATTACTTAGAGAATGAGATTTACAGAAAAAGAGATTTAAAATCTTTAGTTAAACTTTGGCACTCATCTTCTGCGCATTTGATGTACAGGCGCTGTCACACTCAATGATGCAGGTCTGACTGAGAATTGTTTACTTCATTTATGGAAATGCCTGCATCCCAGATCTAAGTCTTTAGATATATTTTATTGTCATTAGCCATATGTTGGAAACTAGGGGCCCTTCCAGTTTTCAACAATGCCAAGGACTGGACATATTAAACATTTTGTCCATCAGTTTACTGATCAATTAATTGTCCATTAATTAATGTGTGACAAAGCCATGCACATGTTTTATGCATCTTGCAGTGTTTACATACAGGAAGTTGACATGGCTGTAAGCCGTAAAATTATTCAAACCAAATAAAAGGTAATTATGAAAATAAAATTATTCAAACCAAATAAAAGGTAATCATGAAAAATAATTCATTTTGTCCTGTATGTATGAAGATTAATAGTGTATGATAAATTTGCACTATGTGTATGATTTTGGCCTGGATAGTCCCATGATCTATGCCAGGAAAAATGTGTTGTGCGGTGATAGAATTAAGGATGTGTGTTGTGTATGGATGTGTATAGGAGATGGGTGGTGTCTATCCTACCATAATCTGTGTTGTATAATTTTATTCCAGTTTTTATACTGGGAGGCCATTTAACTATGTGTGCTGTGAGGTGTGAATGGCTTCATGAAGTCTCTTCCCTCCCATCTCCTAGATGTTAAGTTGTGTGTGTGTGTCTTGACTTCAGACCCAGTGGAATCTGGATCTGAAGGGTGGCAGCCATTCACCTGAAAGGAAAACAAGCACAGAGCGAAATACAATTTAATCTTGAACCTTTACACAAATTTAATTAAGATAGATGAGGCTATCTTATTTTTTCTTTACTGGTCTTAGCCAGATAGATTGTTGTAGATGGCTTTAACCTGTTACGGTTTTATGCCATTAGGAGAAAATTTGTTGTAGTTTACAAATACATGTATCATAATCATGATCATGTTTCTGTAAAGAAAAAGGTTAGATAAACTGATTTATAATGGTCAGATCTGACTATGTGTAAATGCAGTAAGACCAGTTGCACCTTAAGTTGCTGTTGCAGTTGTGTTTACACAATCTGCTGTATTGTGATTTTATCACACTCAGGTCCCCTGGGGCAATCTCATTAAATGATGCTGTTTATACAAGTCAGATCTGTGTTTAGAGCATCGGGCCACCAGGTGTTAATGGTGTCATTTGAACTCTTGACCCTTTGGATCTCTGTGTGTCCCCTGTAGAGTGAATGCCTTTAGTTAACATAACACACAACTTTCATCACATTCCCAGTAAAATGACTTCCCCAATCAGGTTCCATGTAATCTGACGCACCCAGAGAGGAATTTGCTAACACTTGCGAGTTTCTTTGCAATGGAAAACTTGTACCTCCCCTTTCTCATTGGGTTGAGATCAATGAAATGTAAATTATTAGGCCTTGCCTGAATTCAACCTATTCAAGTTACAACAATCAGGTTACTCATTTAACTGGGCATTGTAATTTTTCTCATTTAAATTATTGCACAAATAGAAGGTACAGAAGTTCTTTCTCTTTAGGTTTTTTCCTCTTCAGTTTCTTCCTTCACAATTCTGTCCTTAACCATTTATATTCTCCTTCCCATCATTTCAACACTAATAATGCTCTTGCCTCCCTACTTGCACATCCCATCTTTCTACATTCTAATCCTTCTCATACTTTCCCAACCTTCTTTCCTCTTCTAAATAATGCTGAATTTATCCTGAGATTAAAACCATTTCTGGCATTTATAATATAATT
The DNA here is from genome assembly GCF_949357685.1 of Gobio gobio. Taxonomy (NCBI): domain Eukaryota; kingdom Metazoa; phylum Chordata; class Actinopteri; order Cypriniformes; family Gobionidae; genus Gobio; species Gobio gobio. Next base: position 86,646,822 of record NC_137097.1, read on the forward strand.
TACATTATAATCATAATATAAATCATATTATATTAAAATAGTATGAATTAAATAATCATTTTATTTGCTGGTCTCAAGAGGATCTCTGCTGAGTCATTTGTCCATAATAATCTGTCATCATCTCACTGATCTTTAGATTGGCCCTGCAGCTGCTGCTGTGCTGGCCTGATCATTGGGTGCACAGCAATAAGACCAAACTGGAAGCCAGTTATAAACTTAGTTGCTGTGAACGCTCAATAAACTGCAAACACTGAGAGCATAGACCAAATAATTGCTCAATTCAAAGATTTTTGTGACCACACAATATAGTGCATATGAAATTTGCATATGAAAAGGAAGGTTTGACAAACACAGGTTTGATGGAGAAAGCTAAAGATTATCTTTGGTCTGTTAATTTTCTCAGTCTCTTCTGAGACATTAATAAACACACAAAAGTGCAGTGATTGCAAAGTCTGAAGTAAGACCATAGTAAAACGCTATATTTTATAAGACATTTATAATTGTGACATCAGACCTGAACCAGTTTTGTCCACCTTCACATTTTACACACAAAGGATTCCAGTGAGATCGTTTCAATGTTATTTTAGCTCATCGACTCACAAGATTTCATTCACAAGTTAACGTGACCATTTGTTCTTTTTCTTTGCCGCGTTGTTGCAGCAAAGCAAATTAACAAATGTAACTGGACATTTTCCTCAGAATTCAAGGTTTTAATTTACAGAGCTCTCTTGAGTACAGAAATAAAATTTCCTCTCTTGCTGCGTGTGCAAACAAGGAGAATTTTAAAGCAAGGGATATCATTTCTACTCTACGCTGTTGCTTTCATGTCCCTGATAAGCAATATGGTTGTCTTCTTTTCACGCCCCATCAGATTTATACAGTATTCAGTACTATACACTCCCAACATTTATAAAAGGCAAATAAGAATGGACTTACCATACCAGCTGAAGAAAGAGAAGAAGATCAAACCTCTCGCTTGTGGCAATCCCAATATTTAGCTGAAAAGACACTCGCCACCACCGGGAGATCACGTCGAGGTCACCACTGTAAATTTCCATCCATTAGCCCAAAAACCGAAAACTAATGACGTGGTCAAAAGGAATTCTGCGTGTAAGCCTTTTCAGCCTTTCGGTGAAGTTCTTTTAATTTATTGATATCTCATTTTAAATCTGACTCCATTAATAATTTTATCTGACTCCAATTCTATCTGACTCCATAAAGTGTGTTACATTTAGAGTTTATCAGCTGATTTGAAGATTAGTTGCGATTTAATTTAGATCAATAATTTTTCGTAGTATCACTTATTTTCAAATATTAATATCCTCCATGGGACCCGGAGTCTCAAATAGGCTAAGCGTCCGGATTTCGCTTGCTCTAACGGTCACAGATTAGTCAGTTCTGATATTACAGAGGATTGCAGGGTGAACTATCTTATCTCTAAGTGAGTCACACATGTGCACTCATAATAAAACATGTAATTTTAGTGATAGTCACGGAAACTGCAAATTATAATAACAGTGGCAGGTCAGAAATCAGGTTTTCCCTCATGCATGGCTCAATGCTCCCGCTATGGAGTTCCCAGTATGGCCTGCCCTGGCAGAGAGATCTGCGGTAACCCCTACAAAACTCCGCATGGACATGAATAAAATAATGATTTCAGAAAGATACAGAATAAATCAAGATTAACATTTATTTTGGCCAGACAGGAAAAGTAAATACGTAAACAAGAATCCATGGTACACAATTGATCAGCGTAAAAACATAAAACACAATTGCAAAGCAATATGAAAATAATTTAAAAGAGTCATCATGTCTGGCACATCTACATGCAGTTTGCACGGGGGGTCTGACTACAGAATATTCCCCCTGAGAGTTAGAACATCCAACCTTAAATACTCCAACCAGAACAAAAGGGTTGTAAATATTTGCAACACCCCCACCTGGTTTTGGGGGAGTGGATCAGATATCTTTGAAGAGACTACTCAAAGGAGAACTGAATTCTCATTAGTTTTCCAATCTTTCTAATACTACCAGTGACTGCAGTGAAACTGAGACCATTTTACCATTCGCACTGAGACCTTTAAAAAGACATCAAACATGAAAAGGATAAAACAATAGATTTACAAAATACATAATCACTGATATATCTGCATTTGGTGACTTGAAACCAGGACAAGGAGAGGGCAAATGGGGAGGGTGGAGGAATGTTTGTCAGGGTGTTGTCACAGTTTCTGTGAGATCTTTTCCTCAAGATTAGTGACTTTTATTGTTCAATTGCTGAGGTATGTATCTCAGCTTTTGTCTTAGCACCAAAACCGACTCTTACATATTTTTGTATTTTCATTGTTCTTTTGTGTTTTATCCAATGCTTTACGACATTATACTTTAATGTTTCAATGCAAGTTCCCTTTGAATACAAGCTGAAGAAATCCTGTCATTCCTGTTTGTCCTGTTTGAACACACCCACAGGTGATCATGAACTCCTCCCTCTCACAACACTTACCAGGAAGAGACTGACTTGTTATTTCTCCTTTCTGTCATACCGACTCTCTCTCTCAACAGCAATAAAGAATCAGCGATCAGTGGAGAACGAAGAGAAACTCTTTACAGAAGGAGTTTGTGAAGTTTGTTTCTGAACAGACAGCAGATCTTTGTGATTCTCATTGTGATTCATGTTTGAAGCCGTCGTTCAGGAAGTGAAAGTAAAGTTCAGATTGCTGGAGCTCAAACAGTGAGAATGGATTCACTGTCTGTAGAAGAGCTTTCTTGTCCCGTGTGCTGTGAAATCTTCAAGGCTCCTGTTCTTTTATCCTGTAGTCACAGTTTCTGTAAAGAGTGTCTTCAACAGTTCTGGAGAAGCAAGAGAACTCAGGAGTGTCCCGTCTGCAGGAGAAGATCCTCAAGAGATGAACCTCCAACTAATCTGGTGTTAAAGAACTTGTGTGAGTCGTTCCTGAAGACGAGAAATGAGAGGCTTTCATCAGGATCTGAGGAGATCTGCAGTTTACACAGTGAGAAACTCAAACTCTTCTGTCTGGAGGACAAACAGCTGGTGTGTTTAGTGTGCAGAGATTCACAACAACACGACAATCATAAATTCAGACCCATCAGTGAAGTGGTTTCATCATATAAGGTAAGACAAATGTCTCTTGTTCCTCATGGAAAGAACAATAATTAGTCATAAACACAGATTTCACATTCATGCACTCAGTATTTCTCATTTTACTCATCTTCAGGAACATTTACTGTGCTGTGAAAAACTATTTGCCCCTCCTCAATTCTTCTGTTTCTGTGTCTCATACTAAATAGTAGATGTTCAAACAAAATACAACATAAAACAAAGGCAACCTCAGTAAACACAGAATACAGTTTTCAACTCATATCACCCGTGTGAAAAACTAATCACCCCTTCATCAGCGATAACTGCAGCGAATGCTTGAGCTGACTGGAGATCAGTCTTTCACAGCGCTCTGCTGGATCTGACCCACTTCTCTTTGCAGAACTGCTTTAGTTCAGTCACATTGGAGGGTTTTCAAGCATGAACTGCCTGTTTAAGGTCCTGCCACATCATCTCAATCGGGTTCAAGTCAGGACTCCAGAACTTGAGTTGAGCTTTTCTGAGGCATTCAGAGGTGGATTTACTCTGTGCTTTGAATCATTGTCTTGATGCTTGAGCTTCAGCTGTATTTCTGTTCAATTCTAGGAGGAGCTTAATACAGCACTGAAGTCCTTACAGAAGAAACTTAAACGCAATAAAAACATTAAAGGAGAGTTTGAGAAAACAGCTCAACACATCAAGGTGAGGAAACAGAGTCAAGAGTCATTTTCATCACAGCTGTAGGATCTCTATATGTAAGGAATAATTGACGACGGGCCGTTCAAGTGATGCGGTCACGACGTGAAGCGGAGTCAATTACGCTTATACTACGGTTACCACACCTCAAGACATCGATCCGATGATATATTTAAAGGGATTTGTCCGGTTTTTGTACTTAAATCGCTATTGTGAGTAGGACTATTTCTTCCGTGTCTCATCCAACGGCTCTTTTGCTAGTTCCGAAACGTCATTTTATAGCTGTTAACGGAGGCTTGAGCCGTTGATAGCATTCTGCTGCAGTTATTAATGAAGTTATTAGAAAGAGAGCGAGAGCAACAGAGGCACGTAGAGAGAGAGAGAGAGAGAGAGAGAGAGAGAGAGAGCAAGCGCTTGTGTGAATTAGCTACCTCTGTGCGTCTCTAAACAGCGCTGTTATTACCTCGCTAGTGAAAAAATGTCATGTGTAGCCTTTAAGTTGCTACACTATATAGGCTAACTGATAAAATCATCAGGGCAGCGCTGACAACACCCTTTTGTGCAAACTGTAGTGCGTGTGCGAGCATGTGTTATTGCAGTAATGAGACAGAAAAACTTGCCTTTGATGTCTTTCCGTTTGTTGGTTTTCATCTGGACATAAATGACGAGCAGCGTCTGCTTCTGGAGCCGTTATATGTCGGGTATGGGAGTTTCTCTCTGCTATGAATGATGTGAAGTGTTGATGTGTGTGGATGGAGATGATTGAAGTGAATGTGATGTGATTTCAGGCTCAAGCTGAGCACACAGAGTGTCAGATTAAACAGCAGTTTGAGAAGCTTCATCAGTTTCTCAGAGATGAAGAAGAAGCTACAATCACTGCACTGAGGAAGGAAGAGGAGCAGAAGAAGCAGATGATGAAGGAGAAGCTGGAGGAGATGAACACACACATCTCAGCTCTTTCACACACAATCAAAGACATGGAGGAGATGATGAGAGCTAGTGACGTCTGCTTTCTGAAGGTCTGATTTCAGATCATTGGTTGATCATTGGTTCATTGATTGAGTTCTTGATGATAAATGGTGTGTTTGTTCTGCAGGAGTTTCCAGTCTCAAAGGAAAGGTGAGTGATCTGCTCCTGTCTCTGGTCTCTCTGGTTCTGATCCAAAGCCACTGCAGTTCTGACTCCTGAATGTTCTTCCAGAGTCCAGAGCTCACAGCCGGATCCACAGATGGCTTCTGGAGCTTTGATTCATGTGCCACGGTACTTGGGCAACCTGCCGTTCAGAGTCTGGAAGAAGATGCAGGACATCGTCCAACACAGTGAGTCTGACTGCGCACGCGCACACACACACACACACACACACACACACACACACACACACACACACACACACACACACACACACACACACACACGTTTGTTTTTGTGAAATGTGAGGACATTCCATAGGCGTAATGGTTTTTATACCGTACAAACCGTATTTTCTATCCCCTTACACTGCCCCTAAACCTACCCATCACACACACACACACACACACACACACACACACACACACACACTGCCCCTGCCCCTAAACCTAGCCCTCACAGGAGACTGTGCAGTTCACTTTCTGTGAAAAAAACCTCATTCTGTGATTTATAAGCATTTTGAAAAGTGAGGACATGGGGAACGTCCTCATATTTCACCCTCTTTTTGTAATACCTATGTCATACCTATGTCATTATACACATTTGTGTCCTGATATTTCACAAAAACATGCCCACACACACACACACACACACACACACACACACACACACACACACACACACACACACACACACACACACACACACACACACACACACACACACACACACAGAGTGCTTTTGGTTGGTTTGGTAGGTTGGTTTTGGATAAATTGGGACCTTTTAGACTCCAAAAAGTCTTTTTGCCTCCCTTTGGTTTTATAAAATGATCTTTTGAACCCGACATGGTACGATGAAGATTCTTTTTTCCAGTCTTTGGAGTAAAAAACACTTCCAAAAGAAGTCCAGAGCACACAGAGCTTTAGTTCTGCTCTTTCAAACACAATATTGATTGTTTTATTAAGGGCTTTCCTTTAAAATGACACCAGATGTATTTATTTACTGTATGTGCCCTTAAAGCCCTTAAAAAGCCCCTTAAAGCCCTTAAAACTCTCATGTGTGTGGAGATGGTGAACTGATATGCAGAAGGTTGCTGGTTCGATCCCAGCGGTCACCACCAGTGTGTCCTTGAGCAAGGCACTTTACTCCACATTGATTGTCCCTGTAATAAGTGCACTCTAAGTCGCTTTGGATAAAAGCGTCTGCCAAATGCATACATGGAAATGGAAATGTGAGTAAGGGAAGAGTTGAAGGGGTTAAACACTGATGATGAAGATGAGTGTGAAACTAATAACAGCACTGACAGAGATCAGAGGAAATGTGTTTGATCAACAGGATCATAATTCATAATAATCACAGTGTGAACACAGTGTCTGAGTGTGTTCCGTCTCGATCAACAGGATCATAATTCATAATAATCTGAGTGTGTTCAGTCTCGATCAACAGGATTATAGGTCAGTAGCAATACTTTGTAATTCATAATAATCACAGTGTGAACACAGTGTCTGAGTGTGTTCAGTCTTGATCAACAGGATTATAGGTCAGTAGCAATACTTTGTAATTCATAATAATCTGTGTGTGTTCAGTCTTGATGATGATATGAAGATCAGAATAAAAGCATCTGTTGATTGTGTCTCATCAGCTCCTGTGATTCTGGATCCAAACACGGCGAATCCACGTCTCGTCCTGTCTGATGATCTGACCAGTGTGAGGAACAGCGGGAACAAACAACCTCTTCCTGATAATCCAGAGAGATTTAACTGGGATCTCTGTGTTCTGGGTTCAGAGGGTTTTAACTCAGGAACACACAGCTGGGATGTGGAGGTTAAAGAGAGTTACAGGTGGATTCTTGGAGTAACTACAGCATCAAACCAGAGGAAGGGACGGGGTTTCTTCAACACTAATGTCTGGTGTGTGGAGTATGATCAGTTAGGACTCTCTTTAGGTTCTGGTTTTCGTGTTAGACAGAAGCTTGATCGTGTGAGAGTGTGTGTGGACTATGACAGAGGAACAGTGTCATTCTCTGATCCTGTAACTAACACACATCTACACACACACACAACCTCCTTCACTCACACACTCTTTCCATTCTTCAGGTGTCCTGTCTCTCTGAGGATCTTAGCAGTCAATAGTCAGTAAACGTCACTCCTGTAGGTCTGGATCTTCCTGCTTTCATCAGTTTCCAATATTTAATCCATATCTCATGAGTGAAGTTGATCTGAATATCAGTCCAAAGGCTGTGATTGGGCCGTGATGATCACATGACTGATATCCAGCACTACAGCCACACTCACACGCTCATATTGCTTTCATACAACAGATCAATAAACCAGAAGTTTTCATTGATATTCCACTTCACACAATTACACCGATTAGAGATCCTTTCAGCATTCATGTTTTCAGGATAATTGACATTTACCAGATTCATTCTCTCTAGTTTTCACATGTTAATTATACAGTCACTGAAGCAGTTAATTGAGTTTTTGTTGTAAATTAATAATAATTTCAGTCATAGAGGTTATGATGATGTGTATAAATTAAATATAAAAGCTTAGTGTAGAAATGCTTGATTCAGCCGATTACAGATCACGGCCGTATGTATAACACTTGTCAGAAATGCTCTTCAGAATAAAGTCTTAAGCTTTGACTTCAGTGTCAGAAATCAATCATTTCAAACTCCAGTTGAACATTGATGCTGCTCATGTGTTTCTGTGTGTGTGTGTCTGCTGATGTACTGTTGGCTCGGTGATGTGACGTGAGTGTCATGGATACTCCAGCATCTGCAGGAAGCCCACAGTCCTCATGAAGCGCTCGCTTCTGCTGAACATGTTGAAGCTCCGCTGGCGTTTTCCGGGTCTGGTCTCTGCCTTGTCTCTCCGTCTTCAAGGATGTTGTTGTTCCCGGACTCCTTGTGAGGATCCCTGGGTGTGGTTCTCGGTTTGCCTGACCTTCGTCTGCCCATTGCGGTCCCGGCTTCACCGAGTCTCCCTGCCTGCTTCTTCTTTTCAGTTTGCTGTTGAACTGTATCACTGAGAGTCTGTTAATAAATTCCTTTTTGCACTCGCAATTGGATCTTCTGTTATTTTCTAGTAGTGTTTCGTGGCAGAACGAACTGACCAGCATGGATCCAGCGAGAAGCACGGATCTACAGGATTATCTTGCAAGGAGCGCTCAAAGGATGGATCAGCAGGACGAACAAGCACTCGCCACGGCTCGTGCTGTACAGGCATTGGTGAAGCAGGTGTCCGAGCTCAATACCCAGGTACAACATCTATCAGCACCCACTGCACCACCCACACCGCCTGTCCCTCTCCAACTTCCTCCAGCGAGTGGTCAACACGAGCCACGGATACCGACACCCGAGAGATATTCTGGTGAGCCCAATCTATGTCGTCCACACCGCCTGTCAGGACATTATCTTCGAGACCTCCCAGTAAAAGACCAAGCCCGACAGTAGGCAAGGGGTTACTGTTGGGTGGAAAGTCTGTCATTTCTGTCTCTCCTACTGTAATCAATGGTAGGGATCTTGAGCTGGTGGATGAGTATAGGTATTTGGGTACAGTGATTGATAATAAACTTAATTTTGACACCAACATTGATGCCATTTGTAAAAAGGTCCAACAACGTTTACTTTTCCTAAGGAAAATGAATTCCTTTAAAGTATGTAAAGTGCTAATGACACTGTTTTATCAGAGTTTTATTGAATCTGTTATTTCGTACTGTGTCATTGTATGGTGTGATTGTATTACCTTGTCCTGTAGAAACCGAGTGACCAAGTTAATTAAGATTTCAACAGATATCACTTCAAGACATTTTTAAAGAGCGCATTGTTAAAAAAGCCTATGTGATAATTAATTCCCCTTCCCATCCATTACATAGAGAGTTTGTGGTACTTCCATCAGGTCGTAGATATAGAGCAATGGGGGGGAGAACTAAGAGGTTCAAACACTCATTTATACCGACTGCGATTTCTATGTTAAATCAACGGTAATCATAGATAATATGCTGTCAATTTTAAATGAATGTCTATGTGTGTGACTGTATAAATGTTATGTGTGTGGCACCTGTGCAAACTAAATTTCCTAAACGGATGAAATAAATAAACTGAACTGAACTGATATCTATGGGCGAATCCTCATCAGCCACTCTCCTCTCGGTAAGACTGCAATGGGCAGCGGGATTCCACTGCTGTCAGGCGCTAGTGGATTCAGGAGCAGAGGGCAACCTGTTGGACATTTTTCTGGCCAAGCGTCTCAACAGTCCTGTGGTTCCTCTTAAAGAGACTATTTTGTTGCATTCTCTAGGCGGACACAGATTACCAGACATCACCCACACTACGGGTACGCTCACACTCATCACTGCCAGTAATCACACCGAACAGACTTTTTTTTAAATTTCCAGGTCCCCCCTCGTGCCAATCGTATTGGGTCATTGTGGCGAGGTGGACGAGCGAGAGACATGGGAGGAGCGAGGGAGATCGGTGTGCGTGATTGAGAATGAACGTCACCTGCGAGGCACACCGGTCTCGAGTCCTCTCATGAGGGAGCACGGAGACATAAAAGGACGAGCGACTCAAATGAAGGACGAGAGAGGACAAGGCCTGGATTTTAAGTTGTATTTTATTTATGTTTTGTTATGTGTGTGCGGCAGTCGTCCGTGAGGGGCTGCCGCTTTTACTTTCACTTTGTTTGTTTGTTTATTTAATTAAAGTTTGTTCTATTGTTCGCCGGTTCCCGCCTCCTTCTTCCCACACGAACAAACATCGTTACACTGGTGCCGAAGCCCGGGAGGAAGGAGAGACATGCTGTCGAAGAGCCCTCGCTGCTGAGGGGGATCGCAGTGCTGAGGAGGTCGGGTAGCGTGGATGCGTGAAGACCGCGAGGAGCTGCCCGAGGCGGTGGTGCTGGAGCGAATGAAGATCCGGTGGGACGGAGAACTCGCTGCCGTGCCCCTGGGTCGAGGTGGGGGGGCTGCCGTCCGAGAGGGAGCGGAGGAATCGCCAGCGCTTGCCCTGAGCCGGAGCCTGCTGCCGTCCGCCATGTTGGGGAGGAGCAGGGAGCGCGGGAATGGGATTCGCTCCGGCTGCCCTCGACAGGAGGAGCCACCGCCGGCCGCCAGGGGGCGGAGGAGGATCGAGCCGTCCACCGAGCGTCCAGTGCCATCGCATAGCACCGCGAGGAAGAGCCTCTCGGCGGGCTGAGGACCGAGAGGCAGTGTGTCAGGGAACCGGACTAATTTTATTTTTTTTCTCCTCTCTCCACTCTCTCATCTCTGTCGCTCCTCGTGCTCCCAGCTCCGTTCTCTCACCTCGCTGTCCTTACCCCCAGGTGCCGCGGCCGCCGTGATCGCCCCCCCCCCCGGGGAGGGGGGGGGGGGAGTAGAGCTCAGGCTCGTGGGTACCCCCCGGCCTGCGAAGGGCGTTGGGGGTATGTGGCGAGCAGCGAGGCTGAGGGACCGTGAGAGCGGGACGAGGCCGCGGTCATTATTATGATGATGAGCGCCAGCTGCGTGCTGCATTGGCCTCGTCTCTCGCGGAGGAGTGACGGGAGTATAAAGGAGGAGCGACGACAGTGAAGGACGAGAGAGGACCAGGCCTGGATTTTAATTTGTGTTTTATTTACGTTTTGTTTATGTATGTGTGCGGCAGTCGTCCGTGAGGGGCTGCCGCTTTTACTTTCACTTTGTTTGTTTATTTTATTAAAGTTTGTTGTTTATTGTTCGCCGGTTCCCGCCTCCTTCTTCCCACACGAACTAACCTCGTTACAGTCATCCTTGGCTTACGAAGCACAGACTCAGGATCAGAGTGGAGCAGAGACTGTCACGCTGATTGTTTAGTGTCTGCTTGTCCATCTGTCTCGTGTTCTGTGTTACAGGAGGAGTCAATGAAACTGTCTAACGTGCCGGAGGAATATCTCGACCTGAAGAGAGTGTTCAGTAAGTCCTGGGCTGCTTCTCTACCTCCGCATCGTCCCTATGACTGTGCTTTAGAGTTATTGCCAGGAACTTCTCCGACTAAAGGCAAGTTATACTCACTTTCTAACCCTGAGAGGGAGGTCATGGAGAAATATATTTCTGATTCTTTGGCAGCTGGACTCATCCGTTCCTCCTCGTCTCCCGCTGGCGCTGGATTTTTTTGCCTTTCGGCCTGTCCAGTTCCCCTGCCGTTTTCCAAGCTCTCTTCAATGAAGTGTTGAGAGACATGGTCGATCAGTTCATATATGTCTACCTGGACGACATATTGATATTTTTCTCTTCTCTCAAGGAACATGTTCAACACGTCAGACGAGTACTCCAAAGGCTGCTTCAGAATGGGCTTTTTGTCAAGGCGGCGAAATGCGTGTTTCATGCACAGTCAGTTCCATTCCTTGGATACATCATCTCATCAGAGGGGGTGCGCATGGATCCTGACAAGGTTAAGGCTGTGGTAGATTGGCCAATCCCAGATTCCCGTAAGGCCCAACAGAGGTTTTTGGGATTCGCTAATTTCTATCTGCGTTTTATTCGCAATTTCAGCCAACTAGCTGCTCCTCTGACCGCTTTAACCTCCATCAGAATGACGTTCAGGTGGTCTAATGCAGCTGAAACGGCATTTTCCAACATCAAGAGCCGCTTTGTTTCAGCTCCCATCCTTGTAGCCCCTGATCCGTCACGTCAGTTTGTGGTGGAGGTTGATGCGTCAGAGGTGGGGGAAGGTGAAGTGTTATCTCAGCTCACCGCCGCGGACGATAAGATGCACACATACTAATTTTTTTCTCATCGCTTAACGACTGCCAAACGAAACTATGATATTGGTAACAGAGAGTTGTTGGCAGTTAAACTATCATTGGAAGAATGGTGTCATTGGCTAGAAGCGTCGGGGTACCTTTTATCGTCTGGAACAATCACAAGAATCTGGAATACATCAGATCAGCTTAAAGACTGAACTCCAGGCAGGCTCGGAGGGCTCTTTTTTTTCTCGGTCGTTTCGATTTTTCGCTTTCTTACCGTCCTGCTTCTAAGAACATTAAACCCAACGCATTATCTCGTATTTTTGATCGTTCCGAACGCCCGTCCAGTCCAGAGTGTATTTTACCGGAGAGACTGGTTATCTCTTCACACACATGGGAGGTCGAGTCGACGGTTCGCAAGGCCTTAGAAAGGGTAACGCCTCCGCCCGGGGGACCACTGAGCCGGTTATTTGTACCGGAGGGATTACGGTCAGAAGACATTCGGTGGGGACATGCTTCCAATGTGGCTTGTCATCCAGGAGTTTCTCGTACCACTTTTTTGGTTAAGCAATGATTTTGGTGGCCCAGAATGGCTCGTGACATTCAAGATTTTGTTTTGGCTTGCTCGGTCTGCGCTAGTGGTAAGACTTCCAATCGTTCCCCTCATGGGCTTCTTCAACCTTTGTCGATTCCTTCGAGACCCTGGTCCCACATCACGCTAGATTTTGTTACGGGTATCCCCCCATCACAGGGTAATACGGTTATTTTAACTGTAGTGGACCGGTTCTCGAAGGCGGCACATTTCATTCCCTTGCCCAGATTACCGTCAGCCAAGGAGACAGCGGTTACTGTGGTTGATCACGTCTTTCGTATTCATGGCCTCCCGATAGACGTGGTTTCCGACAGGGGATCTTAGTTTACTTCAAAATTTTGGAAGGAGTTTTGTAGATTATTGGGAGCGACAGTCAGCCTTTCATCTGGGTTTCATCCTCAGAGTAACGGCCAGACAGAGAGACCCAACCAGGATTTAGAAAGAACGTAATGATGTAAAGTGGCCCAGAATCCTTCCTCCTGGAGCCAACAACTTTCATGGGTAGAGTACACGCACAACTCGTTACCAGTATCATCCGCGGGTCTTTCGCCTTTTGAGTGTAGTATAGGTTACCAACCACCTGTCTTTCCCAGTCTGGAATCTGAAGTCGCGGTCCCCTCTGCTCTCGCCTTCGTCCAGAGGTGTCATCACACATGGAGAAGAGCCCATGAGACTCTTCTTCAGGTGAGAGCACGCACCAAGGCTCAGGCTGACCGCCACCGACTGAAGCCTCCCGTATACATCGTTGGTCAAAAAGTGTGGCTTTCTTCTAGAAACATTCCGCTCCAATCCGTCTGTAATAAACTAGCACCCAAATTCATTGGCCCGTTTCCTGTCGCTAAGATCATTAGTCGAGTGGCAGTTCACCTCAAATTCCCTCCTGCGTACAGGAGAATTCATCCCGTCTTCCATGTGTCCAAAATTAAACCCGTTAATCATTCTCACATAAATCCGCCTGCCCAAGTTCCTCCCCCGTGCGTCTGATAGATGGGGGAACAGCTTATTCAGTTCGTCGTATTCTGGATGCCAGACGGAGGGGACGGGGACTGCCTTGTCTCTCTGTCTTCCAGGACGTGGTTGTTCCCGGAGTCCTTGTGAGGTTCCCTGGGCGTGGTTCTCGGTTTGCCTGACCTTCTTCTGCTTCTGCTTCTTCTTTTCAGTTTGCTGTTGAACTGTACCACTGAGAGTCTGTTAATAAATTCCTTTTTGCACTCGCAATTGGATCTTCTGTTATTTTCCAGTAGTGTTTCGTGACAATCAGAGGTGGGTAGAGTAGCCAAAATCTGTACTCAAGTAAAAGTACAAGTACTTACGGAGATATTTACTCAAGTAAAAGTAAAAGTAACAATCGTAATATTTACTTGAGTAAGAGTAAAAAAGTATTCGATGAGAAAACTACTCAAGTAGTTAGTTACTAGTTACATTCGATCTGATTGATAAGATTCGAAAACCCTGAATTTCAGACTACTTGGAGAGCTTTCACACACCTCTCGGTAACACTTTACAATAAGGTTGTATTAGTTAACATTAGTTAATGTATTAGTTAACATGAACTAACCATGAACAACACCTCTGTTCAGCATTAGTTAATCTTTGTTAATGTTAGTTCATAAAAGTACAGCTGCTCATGGTTTATTCATGTTAGTTCACAGTGCATTAACTAATGTAAACAAGATTTGAATAATGCATTACAGGGTTCCCACTCTTTTTCAGCAACCATTTTCCAGAACTTTTGCAGGACATTTTCAATTTTACTATGGCGGGAATAAAAGAAAAGGATCATGCCAAATATTGCTTTCTAAGTCTTTAAAAGCCGTCCAGTTTATTGCCATTACTTAACAATCCAGCATTTTTCAATATGAGCTCTTAATCATACATTATGACTATGGAAGCTTGTTTACTCCACAGAATAAGAAAAGGTAATTGTGACTTTTTATCTCGCTATTCTGACTTTCTTGCAATTGCGAGTTTACATATTTGTGATATAAACGCGAAAATTGTTGCAATTCTTTTTTCCTCAGAATTTGACTTTATAACTTGCAATTGCAGTTTAGATCTCACAATTCTGAGAAAAGAAGTCAGAATTGCGTGATATAAACTCGCAACTGCACAAAAAAGTTAATTGTGAAGAAAAGACTTGCGAGTTTATATCACGCAATTCTGACTATATCTTGCAATTCTGACTTTATAACACACAAATGTGACTTTATATCAAAATGATGTGATTAGGTAGCAGCTTACGAGTTAACATTCACTGCATACATTTGAGCAGTTATAGCATTAGCTAACGGCTGAAAGTGGCAACACAAGACTAAACATCATTATTCAAAATACTACTCACACGTATCAAACTCACCTGAACATGTGCTTTCTGCAACTAGCGCTGATTGTTTGGGCCAGCGATAAACTCTTTATTCTCGGCTAAAGAAATAACTTTTTTTTAAAGAATTTTCCCAGACAACAACAAGATTTTCCAGGACATTTTACATTTTCTCTAATTTTCCATGTATTTTCCAGGACTGGAAAATTTGTCATCAATTTTCAAGGTTTTCCAGGACGAGTAGGAACCCTGCATTAGTAAATGTTTAAATTAACATAAATAAGTGCTTTATAAGTGCAGTTCATTATTAGTTCATGTTAACTAATGTAAGCTATGAACCTTTATATATATATATATATGTGCGTGTGTGTGTGTGATTAATGGTTAAATAGTGTAAATTAATGGTGTGCTGGGCTAACCAGAGCTCTTCTTAAAACATACTTTGTTCTTATATTTCTATATAGGCTATTCTTTAGGTAGGAATAAAATACAATACCGTTTTTATTTGTATGTATTTTCTACACTTCAGACAGAAGTCTGTTCGGATTTGTGTATAAATGCAAGACGTCACATTAGGCTATTCTATTTGTTTCGTTTTGTGAAGAAAAGGATATGTACATGTGCAGATGTGAACGTTTGTTCGTGGACGTGTGTTGTTTGGAGGATTCAAACGATTTGTCATTGCTTGCACGAGCGCATATGAGGAAAACACTCGGACAGTGTGTGAAATAGTATTATAATAAGGGAAAATTTAATAGTGTTAAAATATAGGCATCATTGTGACACTTACCGCTACATGTTCTTTTCAGGGTGGAATTCTTGTATGTTGAGAGATGTCAGGTCGTTTTGGTGCACACAACATGCATCGCATTATGAAACTATTCTATATCTTGGAGTGAAAACATAGACTGAACTTGAGGCCACGGGCAATCTGCCTCCCGTAGCTCACACACATCTTCCTCTGCTTCAGCCATCATCTTCCGACTAAACGCGCGCTAATTATAAGCGGGTGATGCGTAGCCACCTCTCGCATGCAGCCTCTCCAACGTTTCGCAAGACTTGCGAAAGTCATATTTACTTATTTTAAAATATATAATATAATTATTACCATTTGACAGTAACGGAGGAACGCCACTGAATGTAACTAAGTAAAAGTACAGTTTTTTCACAAGAAATTTACTTGAGTAAGAGTAAAAGTACCCATCTTTAAATCTACTCTAAAAGTACAAGTTACCCAAAAAATTTACTCAAGTAAATGTAACGAAGTAAATGTAATTCGTTACTACCCACCTCTGGTGACAATAACATGTTCACCATAACACACAAGTTTTTCAATGTTATATACATTTCTTCAAGTCCTAATTTCTATGTTAGGAAGAATGTTCCAGAGTTTAGGTGTTAAATAGGAAAAGGATCGACCGCCTGCCATTGATTTCAATATTCTAGGTATTATCAACTGGCCAGAGTTTAGAGAGCGCAGTAGACGTGATGGAGTATAATGTGTTAAGAGCTCGCTCAAGTATTGGAGCTAAAGCATTTAGTGCTTTGTAAGTAATAAGCAAGATTTTAAAATGTATGCGATGTTTAATAGGCAGCCAGTGCAGTGTTGACAGAACTGGGCTAATATGGTCACACTTCCGGGTTCTAGTAAGAACACGAGCTGCTGCGTTTTGGACCAGCTGGAGTTTATTTATTAAGCGAGCAGGGCAACCACCCAGTAGAGCATTACAATAATCTAGCATTGAGGTCATGAATGCATGAACTAACAATTTGCATTGAGAGCATGTGCCGTAGTTTAGATATATTTTTAAGATGGTAGGATGCAGTTTTACAGATGCTAGAAACGTGGCTTTCAAACGAGAGATTGGTATCAAAGAGCACACCCAGGTTCCTCACTGACCACGAGGACTTGACAGAACAGCATCAAGTGTTAGACAGTATTCTAGGTTACTGTATGTATACTATATTTTTATTCTTGTAAACCTTGTATGTAAACTTCAGCACTAAACTAAGGTTCCTTCACATTGTTTGTGTGACTTGAGTGGATTTTTTTCAAAGATCAGGCAGCTGACAGACAACACAACCCTGATTGAGAGCACAGGCAGGATTCTGTTATGGGTACTGTCCATTCAAAGGAAGGAAGACATTGTGCGGTAAGGCGGCTCCTTTAATGAAGGCTCACCTTGTAGAGTTTTGTTTATTTAACTTTGTTATAGCTCTGTAGTCCTGCATGCTACAGTCAGGTTACTTCCCATTGCATCAAATCTGCTCTGGAATGAAACTGTATGGGCTCCTCACGTTGGTCCAGCAAGACACAAACATCTGCAGACGGCTGATCTTTCACCCAGGCAAGCAATAAATAACACCCACTACAACATCTGAATCATTCTCCAAACTTAAGGTGTAACAGTTCCAGTAAACTGTTACCTGTGTTCCATGTTGAATGTAAGGTGTAATTTTACTCCTGGCTTTTAGAGGGCGCTAATGAGTTATTATGGGGAGATTTCTCTGAGCCAGAAGGTAAAAGGAAGCAGGAAGTATGTGTAGGATATACCTGTTAGCTGGGAGTGTTTGCTCTTACCATGCTGCTTTGTGGAAAACCCTTGTTGAGGAACCTTTGGGTTCTACTTCTCAATGTGAGTTGATTTGACTGTTTCTTTATCACTTGAGGTTTTGAAGGGGGAAATGTATTTTACTTGATGAACCTCATGTTGTATTGTTTGTTTTGTACAGAGGGGTTTGATATCTGCTTGATTTTGAGGACATCTCAACCGGATCAAGCTTGTAATTTATTTTCTTCAAGTATACTTGGGATGATGTTTGAACTCTTATGAACTGGACACTTTACACTTTTTCTCTGGATCAACCTTTATTGGATATACTTGGACTACATGCTTCTAACATCACCAATGGTGTGCTGAACCAGAGACCTTGGGGGGAATTTTGGGTGGACATTTATAAGATCTCGTTTCAGGTGGTGAAAGATTCATTCTGCTTCAAGGAATGTTATCACAACTCTTGTACTATACTCAAATGGTGTATTCTTTTGATAAAGGAAATATATTATGGTATTAAGTGGTGATTGATCCCTCCTCATTTATTTATGTGACTTGACATGAGTGTTACATAATTTGGCGCCCGAACAGGGACATTGATCACCATCTTAATATTTTGTGAAATAGTAAAATGAGAGTGTGCTTTTGCTGATAATTGCCTTATCTTTTTGTGTCAAATCCGGTTGAAGCTCCTGCATGAGACAACGTTGAGTATATGCCCAGAATGGATCCAGACTATACTTCTGAACCGTTCACAATCCGACGTGAGCCTGTCCAAGAGTTAATATGCTCATTCAGCAGCCTGTATTTAGAGTCAGAAGGAGGAGGAACTGGGCCAGAAGAGGACAATGATTTAAACTGTCTACCACCTCCACCACCATTGGAAGAGGATGAGGAAAGTCTGATCAGTCTTGCCATCACAACAAAGGTGAGTCAACTGGGGCACCGAATGGATAAGATGGAGAGTGAGAGTGTAGAACGGGTTCGGGGAGTGGAAGCTTCCCTTCAGAATCATTTTCTGCAATTTGATCGTCGCTTGATGGCCATTGAGGGGCAGATGCCAGACTTGAAAAAATTAATGTCCAATCAGTCATCTCTGGACAATCAAAGTTTGAAGAAGGTTGAGGAAAAACTTGTTGACTTTGTTGAAGAGAAATGTAACAGCCTGAAGAAAACTCTAGAAGACCAACTCCAAGAGATGGGTAAAGCTGTTATGGATTGCATGAAAAGAAGAGACAGTCATCTTAAATCGTTGTATTGCCTTACACCTGGGGCGACTTCTACTCCAACTACCCCATCAGCTCAAGATGTACAGTTATCTCACGTGTTGCATCAACCGCCTTATAAGATGGCCATTAAAATAGAATTTCCTAAGTTTGGGAGCACAGTAGATGAGGACCCAATTGCTTATCTGGAGAAGTGTTCAGAGTATTTAGCCGTGCGACCCATGAGTGATGCAGAAATACTAGCTACACTGCCATCGGTGCTGACCCATACCGCCAAAGATTGGTGGGTGGCTGAAAAGGCACAAGTTAGGACATGGAGTCAGTTCAAAGCTGCCTTTCTGCGGTCATTTCTTCCGGATGACCATGAGGTTGAAGTAGAAAGGCGGATAAGAGAGAGAAAACAAGGGATTGATGAGGATCTTCGAACATTTGCTTTCCAGTATCGAGCCTTATGTCTTAGACTTAAACCAACGATGACTGAGAAGGAGATTCTGCAAGCTGCTTTGAGAAATTGTAATCCCCGCCTCGCTAGTATTTTGAGAGGAACAGTAAATACATTTGACGACTTGGTACGCACAGGAGCTTTGGTAGAGCGAGACATTGCTGAGGAAAGGGGCTTCTGGAAACAACGACAGGCTGAACAGTCATCCAGAAAAGGGGGCCAGGACAAGTATTGCAGAGGTAAGCCCGGAAGTCACAGCATGGCTTTAGTGACTAGGGGAAATGTCAAACTTCTGACCTTGACTGTAACCTTGTGTAACCACCCTTGTGAAGCCATTGTGGATACAGGCAGCTCATACTCATTAATCCAGGAGTCAATGTGGAGGAGATGGAAGGATGAGACCGAGTCTTGGCGGTCTAGTAGAGGTCAGACATTTACCCTGGCAGATGGCCATATCCAGAGGGCGTTGGGTGAAGTTTCTTGGGAGTGTACCCTGCAAGGATGTACTAACCTGTTGCGATTATTCATCATGAGAGATAAGGACCTCGCTTTTCCACTCATCTTAGGCCTTGAGTTCCTTGTGACGTGCAGAGTCAAGTTGGACTTTGATTCCTCCACATATTCATTGCCTGGACAAAAGGAAACACTACATCCTTTCTCTTGTTATGACCAGCCACCCTCAGTTAACATACACTGTGCACTACCAGTAATGCAAGTGTCAAGTGGAACAGCAGATGCCGTCAAGGATTTGGTGGGTCTAGCTGATGCCTCACGGACAGAGAAGAGGAGTTTAGAGGGGTTGCTATTTAATTGGCCGACTGTCTGTACGGATGCATTAGGTCAAACTTCCATCATAAAGCATCAGATTATAACTAATGACCCTCTTCCAGTACGGAAAAGAGCCTATCCTGTTCCAATCAATAAGCAGAACTTCATTGATGAGGAGGTCAAAGCCATGTTGAGTAAAGGTATAATACGGCCATCTACATCTCCATGGGCAGCTCCAGTGGTGTTAGTACCTAAGAAGGATGGGGGTATGCGGTTCTGTGTGGATTATCGGGCATTGAATGCTAAAACCCCGTTGGATGGCTTTCCTATGCCTCAGATACAAGATATATTGGAGTCTGTCTATGGAGCAACAGTGTTCAGTACATTAGATCTCAAGACTGGATACTGGCAGGTGGAGATGGATGAGGGTAGCATACAAAAAAACGCTTTTGTTACCAAGTACAATCAGTATGAATTTGTCCGCCTACCATTTGGTTTGAAAAACGCTGGAGCAACATTCCAAAGGTTGATGTACAAAGTACTACAAGGTCTTATAGGCAAATGTTGTTTTGTGTATATAGATGACATTGTCATATACTCCAAAGACATCCAGCAACACTTCCAAGATCTGAAGAAGGTGTTTTCTGAGCTAGAATTTGCTGGCCTGACCCTTAACCTCAAGAAATGTAAACTGGTAAGGAAATCACTGACTTTTCTGGGACATGTCATTTCAGCCGAAGGTATCAGGACAGAAGTTTCCAAAGTGGATGCTGTCAAGAATTTTCCTACGCCCAAGAACGTTAAAGAAGTGGAGCGATTCCTGGGTCTTGCTGGGTGGTATCACCGCTTTATTCCGCATTTTTCAGAACGTGCTGCTCACCTTCATGCACTTAAGAGGAAAGGTGTACAATGGAACTGGTCCGAGGAGTGCCAGCATTCTTTAGATGACTTGAAGGATGCCATGCAAAAGGCCCCAGTTCTTATGCCCCCAGACTCAAATAAGTCATTCAAAGTGCAGACTGATGCAAGCGACTTCGGTCTTGGAGCTGTATTGACTCAGGAGTCAGAAAAGGGAGAACATGTCATCGCCTATGCATCCCGGCTGCTTCAAGGAGCCGAAAAATCATATACTGTTTCAGAGAAGGAGTGCCTCGCGGTGGTCTGGGCGGTCGAAAAGTGGCGACAGTATCTAGAAGGGAAAACCTTTGAAGTCCTTACTGATCATGCCGCACTCACCTGGGTGTTCAACCATCCTCGTCCAACATCAAGACTTACCAGGTGGGCTATCCGACTCCAAGAGTTTGACTTTACTGTGAGGTATCGGAAAGGAAGGTGTAATGTGGTACCTGATTCACTATCCCGTGCAATGCCTGAGGGAGGTTCGCTGGGGTGTGTTGCAGTATGCCAAGCAAAAGACGCGAATAGAGACTTACCGATTAACTGGGAAGAACTTGGTCGAAGTCAGAAGAGTGACCAGTCGTTGCAGCCTTTGTGGGATGAAGCAAAGTGTAACCCAATTGACACCCAACGTATCCATTATGTGATTCAGAACAGTTTCTTGTTCAGAAGTGTCCCTGAAAGTCAAGAGGGTCCTAGTCTACAAGTCGTCATCCCAAAAGATCTCCGCCAACAATTTCTCCAGTTCTCACATGACAATCCTTTAAGTGGTCATCTTGGGCGCATGAAAACATTGCGTAGACTGCTTAATGTGGTTTACTGGCCAGAAATCCGACGCGATGTGTGGAACTATTGCAAACAGTGCCAAGTTTGTCAGCAATACAAGCCTCGTATATCCAAGCTTTCCGGAACCCTTCAATCTACTCCTGTGGAAGAACCTGGATATATGGTGGGCATTGATCTTATGGGTCCGTTTCCAAGGAGCATGAAGATGAATGAGTACTTACTGGTTACTGTTGATTACTGCAGCAAGTGGGTTGAGGTGTTCCCTTTGCGATCATCTAAGACACCTTTGATATCTAACATCCTTATCAAAGAGATCTTTACTCGATGGGGGGTACCTACTTATTTGGTATCAGATAGAGGACCCCAGTTCACCTCCCAGCTTCTGAACGCTACCTGCAGACAATGGGGGGCAATTCAAAAACTCACCACTGCATACCACCCGCAGACTAATCTGACAGAGCGGGTAAATCGAATTCTTAAGACCATGATTGCCTCATATGTTAAGGAAAATCACAGGAATTGGGACCAGTGGATCCATGAGTTCAGGTTTGCAATCAATTCATCTTGGCAGGAGAGTACCAAATATACCCCAGCAGAAATCGCTCTAGGATGCAAGTTGAAAGGACCTCTTGAACTGTTTCAATATCGTTCACCTGATCCTGATCAATCTGCATATGAAGTTATTGAACGTCAGCAATCACTTCTGGATAGAGTACGGGAGAATGTCACGAGAGCCCAGAGCAGACAACAGAAATACTACAATCTGAAGAGGAAGCAAGAAACTTTCCAGGAAGGGGAACTCGTATGGGTTCGTGCTCACCCGTTGTCTCGTGCAGGGGATGCTTTTATGGCCAAACTAGCTCCCAAATGGTGTGGGCCTGCCAAAGTTTTAAAACAGTTGAATAAAGTAAACTATAGAGTTGAAATGTTAGCTGATCCTAAGCAAGTTGAAACCTACCATGTAGAAAACCTGAAAAGGTTTTACGGCCAGGTCAGGCCTTTTTCTGGAAGGGGGAGTGTGTAACAGTTCCAGTAAACTGTTACCTGTGTTCCATGTTGAATGTAAGGTGTAATTTTACTCCTGGCTTTTAGAGGGCGCTAATGAGTTATTATGGGGAGATTTCTCTGAGCCAGAAGGTAAAAGGAAGCAGGAAGTATGTGTAGGATATACCTGTTAGCTGGGAGTGTTTGCTCTTACCATGCTGCTTTGTGGAAAACCCTTGTTGAGGAACCTTTGGGTTCTACTTCTCAATGTGAGTTGATTTGACTGTTTCTTTATCACTTGAGGTTTTGAAGGGGGAAATGTATTTTACTTGATGAACCTCATGTTGTATTGTTTGTTTTGTACAGAGGGGTTTGATATCTGCTTGATTTTGAGGACATCTCAACCGGATCAAGCTTGTAATTTATTTTCTTCAAGTATACTTGGGATGATGTTTGAACTCTTATGAACTGGACACTTTACACTTTTTCTCTGGATCAACCTTTATTGGATATACTTGGACTACATGCTTCTAACATCACCAATGGTGTGCTGAACCAGAGACCTTGGGGGGAATTTTGGGTGGACATTTATAAGATCTCGTTTCAGGTGGTGAAAGATTCATTCTGCTTCAAGGAATGTTATCACAACTCTTGTACTATACTCAAATGGTGTATTCTTTTGATAAAGGAAATATATTATGGTATTAAGTGGTGATTGATCCCTCCTCATTTATTTATGTGACTTGACATGAGTGTTACAAAGGCGTATGCTGATTTTCTAGTCAAGACACTACCACCTGTCTTCAGTGAGAAGGGCGTCAGAGTCTAGAGGGGTCAACTTTCTGCAGGACGTTGGAGGATGAAGGTGAAAATGAACAATACTGTCATAACAGAGTAGAGGACATTCTCTACTCTGAGAGATTTCTTTGGAAGCTAAAGTAATTAGTAGGAATAGTTTAAATTGGCCTTAACTTGCCTGAAGTCTTTTATTGATGAAGCTTCTAATCATCATTACTAATAGATTGAATATGACATCAATATATTCACAGTAACTGAATGAGGATTATTTCAAAAGCAGCAGCTGAATGTTACGTCTGGTGACAGGAAAAAGGCAGAAGATCCAATAGCGTGTTCAATAATAGGTATTTATTATACTCAGGTTCACAGTAGAGTTAGGACAGATCGCTGGACAAAGCACAGACGAGTGAAGCAGGCAAAGGCAGGCTGAAGAGAACACCACTCAGAACAGCGACGCAGGGACACAATGGGCAAACCAAACCAGAGGGATCCAGAAATCCGGAACGAAGAGCCACGACCAGGAACACACAAAACCGACAGTAACATCCAGACAAACTGCAACAATCTGACAACAAGCCTGAGTGAGACACACGTTTAAATAGCCCAGGTGATGAGTGCAGCAGGTGGAAGTGATCAAAGTGTTCAGCAATCAGAAACCACGCCTCCAACACAACCACACACACACAGAGAATGTAGGACGAAGTATTCATGAACCGTGACACTGAAGGGACAGTGACCTGAGAACAGTGTGGAGGACTGAAATGTCATGTTGATGATTAAATGTCATGTGGGGGAATAAAAAGTGGACTTAAAAAAATGTTTTGTAATTGCTGCTGTTAATGATAATTTAATTTATAATACTCTCATCTCCATTTTACAGTATATGAATCAATACATAGCCATATGTGGTCCATCCATATGGCTATATAATGTAAAATATAATGAATGTCATGCAAAATTTGATTTGGACTATTGTTAATCAACCTCTCTGTAAACCCATGCATGAGCTTGCTTAACTCATAAAAAAAATTATTTGTTTCAATATACATACATGCAATAATGTAATACAGTTTTGTTTGTATATCAATGTATTTTAATATACTAATCAATATATAGCAATAGGTTGTCCATCCATATATTGCTATATATTTTAAAATATATGAGGAAGTTTCTGATACATTGAAATATATTTTCTAATGTATTGCAATATAAATTCTAGTACATTGCAATATATTTTTGTTTCGTAAGGGGATACACCATGTTTTCTGAAGATGGAGCCCAGAGGAAGTAAATACAGAGAAAGAAGAATGGGTGTGAGAGTTGAACCCTGCGGCACTCCACAGGAGAGTTGAGCAGACGAGGAACAGAAATTACCCCGTCTAACAGAGAAACTTCTATTCATTAAATATGATTTAAACCAACTGAGGACAGTTCCCTGAAGGCCCATAGAACATTCTAGTCGGGATAGGAGAATTTTATGGTCAACTGTATCAAAAGCCGAGGTTCGGTCTAACAGTATTAGGATCACAGAGTCACTAGAGTCAGTCGCTAACAGTATATCATTAGAAACCCGTAATAAAGCCGACTCAATGCTGTGCAGAGGCTTAAACCCAGACTGGAAAGGCTCAAAACTTTGATTTGAGCTAAGGAAAGATTGAAGTTGAATGAGAACAGTTTTCTCCAATGCTTTGGTAATGAAAGGAATTGTCGAGATCGGTCGAACATTATTAAAATCCCTATCATCAAGTGAAGGTTTCTTGAGGAGAGGTGTAACTGTAGCTTGTTCCAGGCTATCAGGGATAGTCCCTAAGCATTTATTCATAAAAGAAACCAGACATGGGCCAACCGTTTCAAAGGTTTCAAATGTTCCATCATTTCTCTGAGAGACAGAAGAGGAACTGGGTCAAACAGTCCATATGGCTGAAGAACAGCAAAGCTCAGGTGGAACATTAGCAGATGGTTTAAAGCTACACTGTGTAACTTTTTTCGTTTATTCTTAGCTAAAAACACTTAAAAAAAAATATATGTGCTCATTAATGTATATTTACTTCTTTCAAGTAATAAAGTATTCTCGTAAGTTTATAATATGCCATTGAAAATACATACGGGTGAGGGTTCGAATGCGGGTCGCCATGTTGCTCCCCCATCTTGAAAGTACATTAGCCAAAGAGGGACATACCCGTAAATTCAAGCTTGGCCTCTGGCGTTTTAACACTCGATGGCACCGTGTCGAATGTGGACGAGGTCGAACTGGAAGCCATGTTAATCTTGGACTAAATCGGCCACCGTAGGAGTTAAAACGAAATCGGAATTGAGAGGAACAGAAACTAATATTCACTGGATGGTCATATACCTTTCCACCGCTAGATGGGGGAAAATATCACACAGTGTAGCTTTAACTGAGATCTTAGAGAGGTGATCTTGGGCTTCATTTATAAAATGTTGTGTAGAAACTGTCCTATGTTTGATCTAAGATCATTTCTGAAATGTGTGTGCGTGTGATTACGAAAAACGAATGTGCGTATGCCTCTCTTTCGCATGTGAAATATATAAATCGCACATGATGTTGAAATTGTGCACAGCTGAATGGCTTCATATCTCCGCCTGTAAACGCCTTCTAATTAATATCATTAACATATAAAAGAGATTCAACGTCCACATGTTTGACTTGAGAATGGCGAGTGGCAAGAACAAGAGTTTTAGCGAGGCTGAAATCAGGGTCCTGCTGAATAATGCTGAAAATTTTTACTTTAATGCCGTGTAATTATGCTAACAGGGTTTTGAACAAACATGCAGGCTATATGTTTTATTCTGAACAAGTAGCCTAGGGTATTCTTTTAATTGATTTCAGGCTATTTCTAAAACGTTTGCTGCATGGTTAAGGTACGCTAAATATCAGTCAAAACTGTGCTGAGAAAAAAAACCCAAACTGCTGGTCGGTAAGAATTTATTTATTTATTTATTTGGGAAAGAACTTAAAGTAATACATTTATTCAGCAAGGATGCATTAAATTGATCAAGTGACAGTAAAGACATTTAACTTTGCAAAAGCTTTATATTTCAGATAAATGCTGTTTGTCGCGTTCACTACGTCGCGGGTGTTCAGCGGAAATGTAACGCAGGATAATAGGTGGGAGGTTCACTTACCTGATTGAACCACACGGACCAGTCAAAAGTTGCAACGTGGACCAGTAAAATCCCACACTGGTGTGTTGAATCCAGTAATGAATGAGCACGGGCATATAAGCGGGAGCGAGTATTAGTTTTGGCATGATGTATCGTCAGGAGATATGCGCCACCGGTAAGCTGCTGTTTCTACCTATTTAGCTGCGGTTTAAGTTTGTTGTCTGTTTGTTCTGCCGCTGTATATGTCCGCAATTAGTAAGCTTGATAACTGTTACTTGGTCACGCTGATAAAACTTTGTGTGTGGTCTGATGTTAATGTTATCGGCTCGATAGTATCCGTGGCTATAAAAAAAGCAAATGTTTGAAATTGGAGCGTTTCACTGTCACGTGAGTTACTTCCTGTTTGCGGTGCTGGATGGGTAATGTAGTTAATCACTTTACATTGGTAATGGATTACTATGCTCAGCGATGCCACTTAAAACTACACTCACTGTTTTTCACTTTAAGCCAATATACTGAGAACACTTTGGGCTTTTGGTTTAATGTGTAACATTGACATCGATGTATATTTAGTGTGTGTGAAATTGTTGCATTTCTGTGTTTAGATGCATGTGCTTTAGTCATTCAGTTTAAACACGAAGTATATTATGAGATTTATAATATTAAATACTGACTATATTGAAATTTATATTTTATTTATATTTGTATATATTATATTATGTAATGTCTATTTATATTCAGATTTTATGGTATATTATGTATGTGGCTATTAATATTGTTGTTTACTATAGCCTTTCTATTGCTACAGGTTTATAACCTGCTATTTGTGGACAAATCAACTGTTTATGGAAAATAAATCAGAGTAAATAAAAAACCACATTGAGTCATAACAACGTGTCCTCTCCTGACACCCTGTTCGGTGGGGATATTCTTAAAGAACCGAACAGTTATAAACCGCTGGTTCACTGCACTGGATTGAATGCAGCTAAAAAACAGCCACGGACTGCTTCATTAAGGAAGCTCAATCCACCCAAAATCAGCAGCTGGCCTCTCACTTCTGTGACTGACCCCAAGTTAATCATTAATCAAACTGCCCGTTGATCAAGGATAAAGAATATCCGTGTGCTCATTGGCATTTACGTCTCTCCAGTCAACACAAAGGGAGTAACAATGGCAGACTTGGAAAAGCTTAAAAGTGTGCGATCAAGAGCACAGGCTTCATTCACCAAAAGGGCTCATACTCTCACCAAACCGGGACTCTTGGAACCGACTGAAGTTCTCAGTGAATGGAAGATTTTCAGGACAGACTTTTCTAAAGTCATGGATGCGGCATATGAGTATGCTGAAGCCCTGAGAGAGTCAACGGATGAGGAGGTCATAGAATCTGCAAACCAAATTGATGAAAAGACAGCGGAGTGTGAGAACAGGTTCCTCGAGGTAAAGAATGCCACCCAGGAAACCTTTTGGACCAGCTACGCAGAGGAGGTGTTTTTAAGCAGGTCAAAACAGCTGAGTCGGCCATCACTCAGGCAGAGGAAGAGAAAGTTAACCCTCGGAAGTCAGTCAAGGACCGTAGGCTAAGAAATAGAGGTCTTGAGAGAGAGGTCATTGAACTCAGAGAAATGCTGGTAGAGTGGAAGGAGTTGGTTCCTGGTTCGAGGGCATTAGATCTCAGGACACGCCACAAGACACTCGAGAAGAGGATCCTGGCGTTGTCTGAAAAACTGGAGGAGGACGGAGCAGACCAAGTGAAGGGTAGAGAAAGAAATCTGGGAGATGAGAGCGGCGCGGTTGGTAATCCGATACCAGATGCTCTACCTGACATGTCTGCCGATCTCAAGTTGAAGCCCAAAACATACACGGGGGCATTGAACATGAACACACGGCGTCTCTCACAGCAAAGCAGCCCGGAAAGGACTAAAGGAAACTTTAATCTCAAGCCTCATATCAGCCTTGAAAGAGCACGACTACCGACTTTCTCTGGTGACATGAGGGACTATTATCGCTGGAAGACTGAGTGGGAGGACCTACAAGAATTGGGTAACCCACAAGGTGTCGAATGTATAAAAAAGTTCCACTTATTAAATAGTCTCCACGAAAAGGTCAAGAAGGATCTCGTCCTATCTAGTTGTGGATCCGCCGACGATATGTTCAGGCTGCTGGACAGCAAATACGGGAACAAAGCGAAAATAGTCCTAATGATCACCAACGAGGTCCAGTCTCTTCCCCCCGTCAAAGGAAACCATCCAAGAAGAACCATTGAATTGATCCAGGCTGTCGAAAGGGCACTCTGCAACCTCCAGATTCTTGGTGAAGAGGATGCCATGAAGAACCGTGTTGTTGCTCAATCTCTTGAAAGCAAGCTTCCCAGTTCACTCAAGAAGGAGTGGATTATGCACAAAACTGACCCAGCAAACAGGTTCTCTCCACTGTATTATTTTGATTGCCTCCTAGAATTCTTGAAAAAGCAAGAGGAGATTCTTGAGGAGTTGGATCAGTTGGAGCCAAGCCCTGTTGACAAAGGCCCTGTGGAAAAGGGTGCTGCAGACTACCCAGATAAGAGAGGGAGGAAGGCTTTCACTAAATCCACAGCAGGTCAGAAGGACGACTATCCCAGCTGTATTGTCTGTGGAGATGACTCTCATGTCGGCAAACTATTTGCGTGCAAGATCTTCAGGGAGCAAGATCTCTTAAGAAAAAGGGCCCATGTGAAGAACCTAGGGTTGTGCTCCAAGTGTTTGAGGCCCCACCCCAAGGATGGTAAAGGATGCACACCCAGATACCTCTGCCCAAAAGTAGACTGTCGGAAAGGAGGGGTGTCGGACCACAATTACCTTCTGTGTCCTAAGCCAGCGACTCCAAAGAAGGAAAACAGCAGTGAGGAGCAGAGTACCATAAAAGTTGGAGGAAAGAAACTTGGCCTAACCAACAAACAAGAGGAGTTTCTGGCAGAACTTACTCCAGAACAAAGAGAGAAATACAAGAATGCATTCTCAAACAAAATATCATCAACTGTATGTGCCAAGGCTGGAGATGGACTGCAAGAACATCCAGTGGTGATGATGCTGATGGAAGTGACGACAAACTCGGGTTGCCTTATTGGCTCCCTAATCGACCTCGCATCTGATACCAATTATATTACCAATGAAACTGCCGATCGCCTTGGACTGTGCGGTGAGAACATCAGGCTTATAGTCCATGGAGTCGGGGGGATGAAGAAGACTGTCCTGACCAAAAGATATTCCCTGCGGCTGAAGGTGAAGACATCTAAGGGAAAAGTGGCAGAGCACAGAATTCTCTGCTATGGCCTGGAAAACATCGCTGAGGTGACTCAATCAGTCACTGCCGAGCAACTGCAGAAGTTTTTCCCAAATGTACCCAGAGACGAACTGGTCCGTCCCACAAAGATTGACCTCCTTATCAGTCATCGGGAAGGTCGTCTTGTTCCCCAGCCAATCAGGATTGTGGAAGACCTCGTTCTCTGGGACGGTCTGCTAGGAAAGACCGTTGGGGGAACTCATCCCGATCTCATTGAGACAGTCGACATGGCTGTGTACTGCTCTGAAACTCACCTTGCAAGAACCATGAGAGTAGCCTCGATGGTGTATAAAGAGACCATTATACCTCGAGAAGAGGAAGGAAATGCGCTTGTCCGGAGCACAGCAACCGCCAACAAAGAGGTCTTCGAGTGGTTCAGGTGGGACAGCATCGGAGCTGCGTGCAGTCCTCAATGTGGCGGCTGCAAGTGTGGTAGGTGCCCCCCTGAAGGAAAAGAAATGACCCTTAAGGAGGAGCGGGACCTGGAAAAGATAAAAGAATGCCTAACATACGTGCTGGCGGACAAACACAGCAACTCTCCCCACTGGGACACAGCTTATCCCTGGAAGACAGACCTCACAGCACTGCCAAACAATCGGCAGGCAGTGGAGGCGACCTTCAGAAACACTGAGAAACGTCTGGAGAAGGAACCTGTGTGGAAGGCTTCATACAAAGAACAAATACATGAAATGGTTTCAAGAGGGGCTGCCGCAAAACTCACAAGGGAGGAAATTAACAACTGGGAAGGACCTAAATGGTACATCAGCCATCTGGTTGCACCGAACCCTCACTTCTCCTCAACCCCTGTGAGAATTGTGTGGAATAGCAGCCAAGAGTTCCGAGGCATAAGTCTAAATGATCTCCTTCACAAGGGTCCTGATGTACTCAATCCCATCAGAGGTGTCCTTTTGAGGTTCAGGAGTGGACTCCATGCCGCACTGGGTGACGTAAAAAAGATGTATAACTCAGTGTGGCTGAAAGATGATGAAGTTCACCTCTACCGCTTTCTCTAGTGGACAACCCTGAGGACAACATTGAGGAGTTTGCAGTCGTCAGAGTAAATATCGGTGATAAACCCGCAGGATGTATTGCCCAAGTTGCAATGAAGGAGACAGCCAACCTTCCTCAGTTTGCTGATATGATTGAAGAACGGCGAGCTCTGACTGAGGACAGCTATGTGGATGACATCCTGACCTCACACGATGACCTCAATACGCTGGAGAGGATCACCAAAGGGGTGGAGGAGATCTTGAGAGCGGGAGGCTTCTTCCTGAAACCATGGGTTCTGTCACACCAAAGTGGGAGGAGTGGAGCCCCTTCTGAAACAACTGTACCCAGGACCCTGGTACTGCCCAACCAAATGCATGATGGGGAGAACAAAGCGCTTGGGGTCGGTTACGAACCTGAGACAGACAAGCTTCGGTTGCTGACTTCTATCAACTTCTCTAAGAAAAGAGGAAAAATGAGGACAGGATTTAATCTGATCATGGAGGATGTCAGGGAAGGAACACCAAATCCCCTTACCCGACGCTTACTTCTTAGCCAGATTGCCGGATTGTACGACCCGGTTGGTCTTGCCTCACCAGCCAAACAGAAGGGAGTGATGTTGGTACGAGAATCATTCCAGGAAACTTGCAAGAACAACCAATCTAAAGACACATGGGACGTCCCTCTCTCACTAAAACTTTGAGAAGCCGCAATAACGCTCTTTGAAGAATTTGTGAGACTTGGCCAGGTAAGGTTTGAGAGAAGCATCACGCCGCCTGGAGCCATAGGCCCACCAACAGGGATCATGTTCTCAGATGGGAGCGAATCCTCCTATGGAGCCGTACTCTACCTGCGGTGGGAAACCCGAGACAAAGTTGTAATGAAGTTGGTTGAATCCAAGGCTAAACTCACCCCTCTCGACCAAAAGGGAGATGTGATCAAAGCAGAACTCTGTGGCGCGGTCTTCGCTACCCGCCTAAAAAAGTATTTTGAGAAGCACTGCCACATTAAAGTCAAGCAATGGATTCACTTTGTGGACAGCCAAACAATCCTGGCAGCCATCCAAAAGGATGGCTACGGCTTCCAGACCTTTTTCGCAAATTGAATCGGTGAGATCCAGAAAGCCGGACATGTGGAAGATTGGAGGTGGATTGAAGGCAAACGAAACATTGCTGACATACTTACCAGAGGTGCAACTCCCGAGGAACTTAATGAAGGGTCAGAATGGCAGCAAGGCCCTGAGTTCCTGAAAAGGCCTAAGACCGACTGGCCTATGAAGATGGCCAGTGAGATTACACCCTCTGCTGCTGAAGATGTGGGAAAACTCCAGCGGAAAGCCTTCTCAGCAGTGGTCACCAGGGCCCAGTCAAAAGGAAGAACTGACCTTAACGGGCCTGACATCAAGGCGGACCTCAGACATGCAGTCAATGTTAGATCAACATCACCATCTGTCCCGGGTGCAACATCAGCGGCAGACAGACAGAGAAGACCCTGGGCACTTGGTCTGGTACGCCTTGTGAAACCTCAACGCTTCAGTTCTCTGTCGACGCTGTGTGGTTCCATAGCCTGGACTCGACGGGCTGCAAAAACCTGGCTGAGAAAATGCCAGGCACCAGAGTCATCAAAGTGGGAGGCAAACCGCTCTATCCTGTCTACTGAGGAGAGAGCGCAAGCTTTCCGAGACCTGGTCCTCGCAGCCCAAGATGGCAGTCAGTTCCTGGACTCAACACTGAACCGCTTGGTGGTCCACAAAGACGAGACCACAGGAATC
Source organism: Gobio gobio (assembly GCF_949357685.1). Classification (NCBI taxonomy): domain Eukaryota; kingdom Metazoa; phylum Chordata; class Actinopteri; order Cypriniformes; family Gobionidae; genus Gobio; species Gobio gobio. The sequence continues at coordinate 86,679,020 of NC_137097.1, forward strand.
CTTCTCTGTGGAGGACGAATCCAGTCCTGGAAAGAAGATGGAACAGCTGTTCCTTTAATTCCATTTCGTTCATGGCTCGCAACGCTACTGTCAAGAGAAGCTCATGACGAGAACCATGAAGGTGTTGCTGCCACGCTTCTGCGCACCCGGAGGAAAGCATGGATTGTGCAAGGTCGGAGGATAGTAAAGAAAGTTGCAAACGACTGTATCAAATGTCGCAAACTGAAATGGAAGATGTGCCAGCAGATGATGAGTGATCTACTGCCAGAACGCTCACAGCGTGCTAACCCATTTGAGTATACCACACTAGACCTCTTTGGCCCCTTCGAAATCAAGGATGCTGTCAAGAAAAGAACAGGAAAAAAAAGTTTGGGGCATAGTATTCTGTTGCATGGCATCGAGGGCAGTTCATGTGGACCTCGTTGACGACCAATCATCTGAAAGCTTTCTCCAAACGTACTCTCGCTTTGTAGCATTGAGAGGCAATCCCAGAAAATTGTGGTCAGATAGGGGAACCAATTTCATTGGAGCTAAACCTGCCCTACAAGACTTGCATAGGTACTTAGCTACCTTACGGGAAGCATCCATAGAGGACAAATCTGCCAAGAATGGGACAGTGTGGGCATGGAACTTTCATCCAGCTGACGCACCTCATCGCAACGGGGCTGCGGAAGCTGCAGTTAAGCTCATAAAGAGGGCTCTCACTAGCCTTGGAGGGACAATAAGCTCACTCACCTGGGATGAGCTCCAAACCCTCTTCTAACAGGCAGCTAACCTTACCAATGAAAGGCCGATTGACGCCAGAGCACAAGAACAAGAAGACTCTATAGAGTATTTGACCCCCAATACTCTGCTTCTCGGGAGGACCAGACAAGGGGGAGATACAGGAGGAATTGACTTGTGCACCCATCCCTGGCGCCGTCTCAGATCCATCCAGATTGGTGTGGATATGTTCTGGAAGAAGTGGAGTGAACTTGCCAGACCTAACTTATTTATTCGGCCAAAGTGGCACCAGACCCAAAGAAATGTAGCAATAGGTGACATTGTTTGGATTGCTGATCAAAACGCACTGCGAGGGCAATTCCGGCTTGGACGAATCCAGGCCGTGTACCCTGACAAGAAAGGACTTGTGAGAGACGCAGACGTTAAGACGTGTGCAGGCCCCCTTGCCTCTCTAATAGTTGGGCAACTTAAAAGAAATACTCAGCAGCTGACGTCAGTCATCCTACGGAGAGACGGGAGGAGACGGGTAGTCCTCATCCCTGTGGAAGACCAGTGACTCCTAGACCTCGTCTCTTCGGCCACCAGTTCTGCAGGCGCTGCCTCTCTCTCTCTCTTTTTCATTTTCTTTTTCTCTCTGGTTGGTACGTATCTATACTGCCTTCGCCACTATTTGCACCACCATTCACGAAGAATGAAGAGTACATACCCATATGACCAAACCTGGCAGAACACCACACATCTGTCAGGGGAGGTGCGTGAACAATGACAATGACGTTCTATTCTTCATCAAAAAAAAAAAAACAAAAAAAAAAAAGGGAAATGTATATTATGTGGTGTAATGTAATGTTTTGTCTGTGACCGCCTTGAATCACATGATCAGTCGGTCAAGTGGGAGGTGTCGCGTTCACTACGTTGCGGGTGTTCAGTGGAAATGTAACGCAGGATAATAGGTGGGAGTCAAAAGTTGAAACGTGGACCAGTAAAATCCCACACTGGTGTGTTGAATCCAGTAATGAATGAGCACGGGCATATAAGCGGGAGCGAGTATTAGTTTTGGCATGATGTATCGTCAGGAGAGATGCGCCACCGGTAAGCTGCTGTTTCTACCTATTTAGCTGCGGTTTAAGTTTGTTGTCTGTTTGCTCTGCCGCTGTATATGTCCACAATTAGTAAGCTTGATAACTGTTACTTGGTCACGCTGATAAAACTTTGTGTGCGGTCTGATGTTAATGTTGTCGGCTCGATAGTATCCGTGGCTATAAAAAAGCAAATGTTTGAAATTGGAGCGTTTCACTGTCACGCGAGTTACTTCCTGTTTGCGGTGCTGGATGGGTAATGTAGTTAATCACTTTACATTGGTAATGGATTACTATGCTCAGCGATGCCACTTAAAACTACACTCACTGTTTTTCACTTTAAGCCAATATACTGAGAACACTTTGGGCTTTTGGTTTAATGTGTAACATTGACATCGATGTATATTTAGTGTGTGTGAAATTGTTGCATTTCTGTGTTTAGATGCATGTGCTTTAGTCATTCAGTTTAAACACTAAGTATATTATGAGATTTATAATATTAAATACTGACTATATTGAAATTTATATTTTATTTATATTCGTATATATTATATTATGTAATGTCTATTTATATTCAGATTTTATGGTATATTATGTATGTGGCTATTAATATTGTTGTTTACTATAGCCTTTCTATTTCTACAGGTTTATAACCTGCTATTTGTGGACAAATCAACTGTTTATGGAAAATAAATCAGAGTAAATAAAAAACCACATTGAGTCATAACAACGTGTCCTCTCCTGACGCCCTGTTCGGTGGGGATAATCTTAAAGAACCGAACACTGTTCTTTTGAACTTTTTATTAATTAAATAATCCTGAAAAAAACTGTTCATCACTGATAATAATCATAAATGTGTTGATCATAAATCCTCATATGAGAATGATTAGTGAAGGATCATGTGACACTGGAGTAATGATGATAAATTCAGCTTTACATCACAGGAATAAATTACATTCTAAAATATATTCAAATAGAAAACAGTTAAATTGTAAATTAAAGGGTAAAACTATTTCACAATAATACTGTTTTTGCTATATTTTGGATCAAATAAATGCAGAGAGAATTTAATTAGAGTCAATTTATCTGTCAGGACAATATCTATTATAAGGATTATTATTAACAGGGGCAGAGCACCGAAGGTCTCTAACTCAATCCCTCTAGAGCCACCACCAGTCCAAAGTTTCACTCATGTTTATGCTAATAACTTTTGAACCATAAGGGCTAGAAACAAAATAATTTTTTCCTCTGATTCCTTGACGATTCGATCGCACCCTATGAAGTCATTTTCCGTCATGAAAATTTCCGCCATTTTGAATTTTCCGAAAAACCTACTTTTGCGAACTCGTCCTATACAGTTCATCCAATTTGCACGAAAATTGAACCAGATCATCTTCAGACCATGCTCACAAAAAAACGTCAAATTGATTTCTCAAACCGTTTTCGATAAACGCGCAAACAAATTTGCATAGCGCTTGCAAAAATAGACATAAGGCTATATCTCCGCACCGCTTTATCGTATTCAGATCAAACTTGGTACATGTCATCACAAGCATGACCTGAGACAACATGCAGCGTTTCAGCACAGCGCCAGCTACTGGTCCGGAGATGCGAAAAATTGCTCTTTTTGCTTATAACTTCTGAACCGTTTCAGATAAAAGTGGTCTTGTTAGATTCGGGACGGCATGCCGAGTCGTCCGATGTCCAATTTTACCATATCGGCCATTTTGAATTATGTGCTTAAATGCTGTATTTTATGAACGCATGAACGGATTGTTACAAAACTCGGTTTGGGTCATCAGCACGATGCCCTGAAGGAGCCTGAGAAGTTTCAAAACAGCGCCACCTAGTGGATAATTCTTTTTAAAATGCTTATAACGTTGGGTGTGGTTGACTTATTTTCATGGGATTAACTTTTTTTGTCTCCTGAATCCTCGCCGAGTCCAACAATACCAGACTTGCCAGGTTTCAGTGTATGGTTTGTGCAGCGTTGTAATTTATTGCTTTAAAAACATTAGCTGATATCTTCGAAACCGCTAGTCCGATAGAGACGAAACCAGCTTCAGAAGTTCGAAAACATAGGATGATAGCATAACGCTTATGCCAAGATGTCAAAATATTGATAGTAAGGGGCAGGAAAATCCAATCAAAATCAGGTGTCGGCCATTTTTTACGTGTTTTTTCATATAAATGTCTATAACTCCAAAATGAAATGAGATATTTTCACCAAAATTGACACACACATGTATGGGCTCACTCAAAACATGAAATTTCTCTTCCTATCTTGAAATTTCTTTGAGGAACATTGTTTTTAAACATTTCAATAATTTTCTCACGTATTTGTTGGCAAACTGGCGATCCTCGGCCTATCTTTGCTCCTAAAGGATTAGACCTTTCTTGGATGCTGCTTTTGTACCAAATCATAATTACAATCACCTGTTGACATCACCTGTTTCAAATCACATCATTATTTAACCATTTTACCTCATTACTAGCCCTAAATTGCTCCTGTCCCAACTTTTTTTTAAATGTATTGCAGGTCTGAATGACAGGAAAGGATGCATATTTACAAATGACATGAAGTTGACCAGACAAAACATGAAATATTTTGTGTTCATATTGTCTGCAATGAAATACAAGTCAAAGTAAATTTAGAAATCACTTCTTTTTTTTTATTTGCGTTTTCCATACGGTCCCAACTTTTTCTGATTTGGGGTTGTATCATTTTACAGCTATTTTGCCTACAATCACCTTAATAGGTCTTTAATGGCTAATTTTTGCATTTGGTCTGACACTCCCAGCCAAGCTGGTATGTCTTGTCTTCTTCTTTGCGCTTGGCCCCGATAATGGCTGCTTGCAGCTATATTTATTATTATTATTATTATTATTATTATTACAACTATAATTATTATTGCTGCTGCTTATAGATTTCCAAATACCTGCAGTTCTCCGACTCTGCCACAGGGGAAAGTGTGTACGTCTGCTCAGACCCTGAAGTGGCGGTGAGCACTTTTCCACGTCAAAGACCGTAATTATAAATATGAACTTTGCTGCGTATGCGCACTCTAAGATCAAATCTGTGCGTACACACGTTTTATAAATGAGGATCACAGAAAAACCTTGAGAAACCTTCACATGATGACACTGAGGGATTTGAAATCACATTTACAGGAGGATTTAGAGCAGAATTTAACCCAGAAAATAAGGCTTTAGAGCTATGATGATTTTTTACAATTAAATTAGAAAAATACTTAGATTTTGCAGATTTCATAACTTTCTGAAAAGCACCAAAACAGTTTCTGAGCATTTCATAGGAAATGTGTAATTTATCCCTTGTCCTCGTTCTGCTCTTCTACAGGTTTGCCTCATTGAGCCATGGTTCAGTTTTAAGTTTTGACTTCTTAGGTTTTAGAGGAGCCGTGGTGTTTAAAACCTCAGAGCAAGCAGTGTTAAGCAGACCAAGGTGTTGTTCAGCATCCAAGTCAGGTAAAGATGACTCCAGGAACATGTTCTCATGTCCTCAAGTCATGCAGGCCGTGAACATTTCACAATTGTTATGGAATTTGACCATGAATGCTATGTGCGTTATGGCACACATTAGCGTCTGCTATCCTGTAGTTAATGCGTGTTCTTGCTCAGTCACAGTCCACATTCATTGTCCATGGCTATGAATTAACAGCTGCTCATCAGTAATGTTTGGGTCAGTTGGATCAACCAAAGTTTGTAGTCCTCAGTTTCTGAGTCAAGGCCATCACAGTCAACAGCAATCTCCCAGTCAATGTCTGGCTCTTGAAGGTCCTATACATCTATCAAACATCATCGATTTGCCATAGTAACATTATTGGATCATCACTGGATCATCAAAAATGATAAGGTCATATTTATATTTAAAATATTTAAGGTCTTTTAGTACTTATGCATTGACACTGTTAATCTAGATACACCAATCTTTAGAGCAAAAACTTCCCGCAAGGATCTCAGAATATACATTAGCGTTTAGCATCTGTGTAATCTCCCAGATCTGTGTCGGACTACGGTTCCCCTCAGTGCGGAGTGGATGCTGGTTCCACCCTTCAGGGAATATCTCCAAGTCTCTTTTGAGTCATGGAAGAATTGCATAACGCACACATGAAATGTCCAGAAGCTCATTCTCTTCAAGAGACTATAGAAGGTTGCAGTACTTTGATGAGACTGAGATCCACACATCTCTCCATAAACGCTCTATCATATGAAGGCTTAAAACAAAATAAATCATCTCCATTACTGTCTCGGGAACACAACATTACACACTATGAAGTTCTGTAATATCACACCTTGTAATGAAACTACTAGCACCATCTATATGTACAAAAAAACGTTTATGGGGATGTTACTAATGGAAGTTCAAATGGAATATCAATGTCAAACGTTAAAGTTTATGGATCATCACAGTGCATTGTCATTTCGTTCCACTGTATGTAATGACAATAAAGCTCAACTTGACTTGACTTAAATGCTGTCCAGCTCAGCGCACTTCATGCCGGTCGACAAAAGGGTTAGCCAGGAGCTCGCAACAGCAGTGCTGAGCAAAGGAGAAATCCAGTCCAATGGAAAGATGACCAACAATCAGCTGATGTTAGGAGAGATAGCGATAGGTGAGTAGACAGCTTTCAATTAAAAAACAATCCGTGCAAAAAACGTAAAGCTTAAAAGCCAAATGACTATTCAGATGGAGAAGCAGTGAACAACTAATGCCAGCATCCTCTCCCATATGTGGTTCTCTTGTAAAAAATAGTATTGGATTACAGGTGTAAGTGCAGCAATAAGAAGAGTTAAGACCAAATGCATCATCTGGTGAAGATTGAATTCACTTCCAGGATGCCAACAGATGGCAGATTTGTTGGAAAAATACACTCTTACCAGAATAATTATTTTAAGCTTGTGTGTATTTCAGTTAAAGCTGTTTAAGTTATAAAGCCACATTATGCGAATACCTCATTTAAGTTTCATTATGAAAGGATTGAAAATAATCAAAGATATTTGATATTTGGTATTTGAAATCCAACAAAGAAATTTGCTTTACTGTTGTCAACACATTTGCTTAACAGAAGGACCTGAAAGACAAAAGGCAGGCCTGTAGGCCGCAGGGGGTGCCACACCTTTTACTGTTGGGGAAGTTTGGTCTGATTGGTCAGTTTGAACGTTATGTGTGAGTTTGGTCTGATTGGTCAGTTTAAAAGAATACATTTGGTTTCAGTCACATGGTCAAGGAATAGATAAAAGGATTGGAACTGTGGCTCTCGCTCTCTCTTTTCCTCTGGCTCTTGAAGTCATCTGGGCTTCTCTTCTCTCTCTCTCTCTCTCTCTCTCTCTCTCTTTCTCTCTCTCTCAGGTAACATTGTATTCATGCTGTGTACGATTAATGGTATAAGTTTATCATCTCATTCATCCATTTTGAAACTATTTTAAGTGTAACCATAACCAGATTTTGTCATTAAATCCTTTCTATTACAAATACTGTGCTAACTAGTTTTGATTTAGTATTGACTTTGAAGTGCTCCCTATTGCAATACAATATAGTCATATTATAGCAACGCTCTCCCACATATTTTGCTATTGTAACTGCGCTTATCTCCGTCGTTGGTATGAGTTGCAGTGGGTGGAAATAGACGAGAAATGTACAGTTTTCTTCCATCTTTCTGATAACGTTTCTTTAGTCTCTGGCAACCCTGTAGATTGAACCATCTACAGGAGTCCACTCTTACAGATGGTGCCGAAACCCGGGATCCCTTGCAGTGAATTTTCTGAAATTTACTTTGATCTGTGTAAGAATGAGGACATTTTTTCACAGTTGATCTTGTGAATGGATTAAAGTTAACCTTCTGACCAAGAAATGGGTAAGTCTGTTTTCATTGTTTAATGGTTGAAGGAATTGCATGAAACAGAATTTAGAAGGTTTTAAATAGCTTCAATAGTCCCATTACTGTACAATCAGTGAATACTCAGATAATCTCCTCGGGATGGAAGGAAAAATTTCTAGTGACATATTGTTTGCTTTATGGAGTGAAAAAGTTGAGCCTACCTTGTCCAAACTCAAGAAAGAGTATATTGGAATTAAAAGTTCAGATGATGAAATGTTCAGATATTGGGAATTAAATGGCCAACATCAAAAGAAATCAAAACATGGTGAAATAATTGAGGCGTTAAACTTCATAAGTTGTAAAAGGCTACGTGATGTGACAACACATCTATTTTCAAGTATAGATGCGAAATGTAAAGAAGTGGATTCTAAAAATGAAGAGGCAGAAAAGTCTGAGGCAAAGATTCAAGATCTTCAAACGCAGCTAGATAACTTACTAGCTGAGCAGTTAGCCCTGACTGAAAAGTGTAAAAAGCACAAAGAAACCATTGCAGATCTCAAGGCTAAGCTAAATGCTAAAAAGCGCATGCCTCCCATAATGCTTAACATCGATGGGATTAAAAAGCATGTTCACTTCATAGATGAGGTGACTTGCTCTAATGAATCTGAAACGTTTAGTTCAGAAAATGCGCAAGAAAGTGTGCCTATTTCAGTTCTTAAGCGGGTGCAGCAACGGAATAGCGCAGTGTCGTGTACCAGAACGCATGGTTTGCAAGCATTAGAAGGTCATTATCCTCATACTCCAGGAGAACCTAGCAAGCAACCCCATGACCAAGAGAACAGGTTTTGCAGATCTTGTCAGAAAATAGGGCATGGCGATTTAAAATGCTGGTCGCTGGGTCAAGGTCGGCCTCCGCCGTATTTTCAGAAAAATAGAAAATTACTTTCTAAGGCAAAAGATCAGCGCTCATTTGCAGGTAAGACTCTCAGTGAGCTAACTGCAGTGTTCATGCAAGGCCTTCAGCTATTAACTTCACTTGCGAGCGGGTTAGCAGCCTCTTAGCAAGGAGTTTAATAGTAAAACATTCAGATTGCAATGATCCTGTTTGTATTTTCGAATTTGTAATTGTATAACACATTGTGCGCATTGATTACACAGTATGGTTGTTTGTGTTACAAGATACACATAGACTAGTCAAGTTTATTCTTTAAAACACATGATTGCTTTACTGTAAGTGATGAAACACTTAGGATAAAGGCTGTAGATGCTGTGCATTCTAGGCCATGTATCTTGTGTAAATTGGAATAACTTTAATACTGGAATTGTACAGCAATTTCAAGTTGCATGTGTGTCTATGTTGAATTTGTTAGTCTCCGAATTGGAAACTCTGCTATTCCCGATATAGCTGCAGTTAAACCACGTACAGGAGCATATAATTGCCATGTGGCTACAGTGTGAATTACAATTGCATTAACCATGAGAATGTTTTCATCACAGCGCAGGATTCAAGAACTCCAAACTTTGCATTTTATCATGCTCCTTAACAAAAACATTGGTGTGAGAGGAATTTTGAGCCAGGTCACATCTCATACTCAAATTCACATACTGGTTGCCTGTTTTACAACAGGGCTAAATTTGCATCACAATTGTAAACCCTCCTCACCAGTGTTTGGACATGATTTACACATAGCCACAGCTAAATTCAGTCACATAAATTTGATTTTCACACAAAGTCAAATCTCCATCTGCCTCACAAAATGTCTTTACATCTAGACTGTATTACAACTGTGAATTTCTTCAAGTTATTGTTTGTTTTGTTTCTTTCTTTTGATTTACTAAATCAGGTATTATTTGTCTCACCAATTTAAATATCAAAAGGGTATTTCTCATCCTTACCTAGTGAAAAATATTTTATCAGTGTATTGTAAAAATCCGTTTGATTTTGAATTTGTTGATTTTGATTTTGAGTTCTGAGTCTTTGTATTTTGTCCATTTTACAATGTAACAATGGTTTTGGACATTAATTCAATTGAATTTCTGTATTTGGTTACACAATATTTTGCTGATACTCTTAATGAAAGAGGGGTGTAAACCCAACAATGTGATAGTTATTTTGTTATGATGCAGATTATTGAAATGTTTCTAGAAATAATGTAAGAGCTTGTGAGATCTTCTTTTTATTCTAAACCTTGACCACTTTATTAAGTACATCGATTTAAAGGCTTATTGCCAGAGAATAATTTAATCTGACCATATCAAACTTCTGACCAATGACAAATGCCAATGACCAAATGACAAATGACAAATGACAAAAGTGTATGCTATTTTGCTGTTTGTTGGGCTATTTGTTACAGATTCCTGCTGCTCGAATTCACCTCCTGTGTTCTGCCTCAGAAAGAGAGACAAGCGTTTGTTCTCATCTTCAGTGACTGTTCTTGAGGTGTGAGGTATTCAATGGACGTTTTGCATATCAGTGATCAAAGAGATTGCACCACACCATTTGATGAAGTTCTCAAGCAGGGCTGTAAGGACTGACAAACTGCTTTTCCAACATGCCTGGACGACAAGTCTGAAGATGACATCTACACAACTGAAAGCATGTCTTTGTTGACTGTCACCTCTGGACATTTTATGAATGTGGCCAAATGTGCCAACCCAGCCAGCACAGTCATGTGGGGCCCATATGGGCGTCACCTGGGCTGTCTAACTGGGGCCCAGCCAGTTTTGTCCTCAGTTTCCATGTAGGCCCCACATGGGCTAGCCCAGATGAACTGAACACTGCTCAGTGTGCACACTACAGGCTGTTAAATGTAACTGAATCAGTGTTGGAGTTAATGAGATAATTAAGTGATTAATCGAGTAATGACTTAATATTACTGAAGACTCCTGATGATAACAAGCAGAATCACTGAAGGACAGAGAAACACAACAGACTTCAGACACAACTTCACAAACAGCATTATCAGCTTTCCTTTTTACCTATTAGATTGACTTTCTGTTATCTTAGTTTTTATTGATAATTCCCACTGAGCAAATGTGTACTTTGAAAATACGTCCACTGAGGAGCCAGAATGAAAGTTTTTATGACGTCTGTTTTTGACGTGTTCTGCACGTGCGATATAGACGTTCATGGAACCTCAAGGTTAAAAACTAGTTCAAATGTGCTCGTTGTGGACATATTTTCCATTTGTAATTGCAAAGCAACTCACAGACAGTGTGTGTTTGTCCAGAAATCATGAAAATAAAAGAAACTTCGCTCACACCTTTAGACACTTTAGACAACTTAGCATCTGTAATTCACACATCTTTGGATGGTGAGAGAATCGTGGGATTCAATCCAGGATCTTCTTGCTGTGAGGAGACAGTGTTTCCCACTGAGACACTGGTGCTGCCCTTAATCACAGACATAAGACACACTTTGACTATTTCTGTCAGATGTCTACAGAAGCTTTAACAGAGGTTTAGATGTTGATGTTTATGGTGAATTTGAAGTCACCATTGTGGTGGGAAGCGTTTGCTTTAGTTGGGCTCTTGGTCCCTGTACTTGAGTTAGCTTTTCTTTGGCTGCTGTAACTGTGTGTGTGTGAAACACAATACTTATGGCTGAGAAAGCAAAGATAAAGTGACTTCAGGTGTTGTCAGCGCCTTGTTGATGACTAAATCATCAGAAGTCTAGAATCTGATGTTGTGCTTTTGTGTTTTAGGTTCTTGTTCGGCAAACAATAATTTGTTTATATACTATAACCTTGTGAATCCACTGTATTGACACCAATAGCAATAAACAAATCACTCATCCTGAAAAAATGATAAAACAGCAGGTGCACATTGTTTTGAGAAAATATTTCACATAGTCACACGCAGACATCAAGATTTTGCATATGATTCACAACAACGGTGACAATCAAGCATGAGTTTTGTACTTTGAAGCTACCCATCATGCATTGCAGCATGAAGTTTTTTTGTTATGATTGTCACCGTTGTTGTGAATCATATGCAAAATCTTGATGTCTGCGTGTGACTATGTGAAATATTTTCTCAAAACAATATGCACATGCTGTTTTATCATCTTTCAGGATAAGTGATTATTTTATTGCTATTAGTCCCGATACAGTGGATTCACAAGGTTATAGTATATAAACACATTATTATTTGCCAAACAAGAACACAAAACTCAAAAGCATAACATCAGATTCTAGACTTCTGATGATTTAGTCATCAACAAGGAGCTGACAACACCTGAAGTCACTTTATCTTTGCTTTCTCATCCACAACTATTGTGTTTCACACACACAGTTACAGCAGCCAAAGAAAAGCTAACACAAATACGGGGACCAAGAGCCCAACTAAAGCAAACGCTTCCCACCACAATGGTGACTTCAAATGAAACATAAACATCAACATCTAAAGCTCTGTTAATTCTCAGTAAGAGCTTCTGTAGACGTCTGACAGAAATAGTCAAAGTGTGTCTTATGTCTGTGATTAAGGGCAGCACCAGTGTCTCAGTGGGAAACACTGTCTCCTCACAGCAAGAAGATCCTGGATTGAATCCCAAGATTCTCTCACCATCCAAAGATGTGTGAATTACAGATGATACGTTTTCTAAAGTGTCTAGGTGTGACACTTAAGTGTAAGGTGTGAGCTAAGTTTCTTTTATTTTCATGATTTCTGGACAAACACACACTCTCTGTGAGTTGCTTTGCAATTACAAATGGAAAATATGTCCACAATTTGAACTAGTTTTTAACCTTGAGGTTCCATGAACGTCTATATCGCACGTGCAGAACACGTCAAAAACAGACGTCACAAAAACTTTCATTCTGGCTCCTCAGTGGACGTCTTTTCAACGTACACCTTTGCTCAGTGGGAATTATCAATAAAAACTAAGATAACAGAAAGTCAATCTAATAGGTAAAAAGGAAAGCTGATAATGCTTTTGTGAAGTTGTTTCTGAGGTCTTTTGTGTTTCTCTGTCCTTCAGTGATTCTGCTTGTTATCATCAGGAGTCTTCAGTAATATTAAGTCATTACTCTATTAATCACTTAATTATCTCATTAACTCCAACACTGATTCAGTTACATTTAACAGCCTGTAGTGTACACACTGAGCAGTGTTCAGTTCATCTGGGCTAGCCCATGTGGGGCCTACATGGAAACTGAGGACAAAACTGGCTGGGCCCCAGTTAGACAGCCCAGGTGACGCCCATATGGGCCCCACATGACTGTGCTGGCTGGGAAGGGGGGACTGAAAGGATTGAAAATAATCAAAGATATTTGATATTTGATATTTGAAATCCAACAAAGAAATTTGCTTTACTGTTGTCAACACATTTGCTTAACAGAAGGACCTGAAAGACAAAAGGCAGGCCTGTAGGCCGCAGGGGGTGCCACACCTTTTACTGTTGGGGAAGTTTGGTCTGATTGGTCAGTTTGAACGTTATGTGTGAGTTTGGTCTGATTGGTCAGTTTAAAAGAATACATTTGGTTTCAGTCACATGGTCAAGGAATAGATAAAAGGATTGGAACTGTGGCTCTCGCTCTCTCTTTTCCTCTGGCTCTTGAAGTCATCTGGGCTTCTCTTCTCTCTCTCTGTCTCTCTCTCTCTCTCTCTCTCTCTCTCTCTCAGGTAACATTGTATTCATGCTGTGTACGATTAATGGTATAAGTTTATCATCTCATTCATCCATTTTGAAACTATTTTAAGTGTAACCATAACCAGATTTTGTCATTAAATCCTTTTTATTACAAATACGGTGCTAACTAGTTTTGATTTAGTATTGACTTTGAAGTGCTCCCTATTGCAATACAATATAGTCACATTATAGCAACGCTCTCCCACATATTTTGCTATTGTAACTGCGCTTATCTCCGTCGTTGGTATGAGTTGCAGTGGGTGGAAATAGACAAGAAATGTACAGTTTTCTTCCATCTTTCTGATAACGTTTTTTAGTCTAATGGCAACCCTGTAGATTGAACCATCTATAGGAGTCCACTCTTACAATTATATGACCACTAGGTGGAGCTCTAAGCGTACTTTGGCTATTCTTGTATTTTCACAGAAGAAGAGTTGTACATGTGGTTGAACAAGCAGTAAAGTGTGACGCACCTATTTTTGTTCTGTGCGTTTTTCCCAAGAAATAACTGCTCTAAGTCTTTATTAAAACCAACAGGTTTTGGGCCCAGAACCTGAACACTAGTGAAGCTGCTGAAAGGTTTATTTAAGATATTGAGCGACAGGGAATAAAAATGAGCTCGGAGTCCAAGACGGTGACGATTGTTCCATTGAACGGATCAAACTATCCTACGTGGAAAGTGCAATGTCGGATGGCATTGATGAGAGACAGACTATGGGACTTGGTAAATGGTACAGAGACTGCTCCACGATCTGATCCAAGTAAGTTAGCGAGTTTTACTGCTAAAAGTGATCGCGCTCTGGCTACCATTGTTTTGTCAATAGAACCGTCATTGCTCTATTTGATTGGAGAGCCGGAAGATCCTACTGTCGTGTGGCAAAAGTTGCAGGATCAGTTTCAGAAGAGAACATGGGCAAATAAGCTTGCACTGAGGCGTAAACTGTATTCGTTGAAATTGAAAGATGGAGACTCAGTTCAAGAACACATCAAGGCGTTGACTGAAACGTTTGATGCACTGTCAGTTGTGGGAGATAATATCGATGAGGAAGATCGTGTGGTGCACCTGCTAGCCAGTTTACCTGATTCGTTCAACGTGTTAGTCACGGCTCTTGAAGCAAGTGCGGATGTACCTAGAATGGAGGTCGTCATGGAACGGTTATTGCATGAAGAACGCAAAATGAGAGAACGCGATGTTGAAAACACCAGCAACGATGTCAAAGCTTTGGCTGGAAAACAGTTTTTGAAAGGAAAAGGCCCAAAATGTCACTACTGCAAAAGGTATGGACATATCAAGCGTAACTGCAGAGAGTTCAACAAATCTGCTGCAAGCACAGACTTCAACAGAGAGAGTAAGAAGGTGGGCTATAAACACAAAGCAAACAAGGCACAAGTGAAAAGACAAGAAAGCGACTCAGATAGTGAAAGTGTTGGACTAATGGTGAGTCATGCACTATCAACAAGTTCTGATGAAAGAATGGATAGCTGGATTGTAGATTCAGGAGCAACCTGTCACATGTGTAATGTCAAGAAACAGTTTGTTGAGTTTAAAAGCCTGGAACCCTCACAAGAAGTAACACTTGGAGATGGTTACGCTGTTGAAGCAACAGGACGTGGTGTTGTGCGGCTGAAAATGACATTGACTGATGGTAAGACAAAAGAATGCAAGCTGAATGATGTTTTGTATGTACCACAATTGTCATACAACTTACTGAGTGTGTCCAGGGTAACTCAGTCTGAAAAAAAGGTCAAGTTCACAGAGAACAGATGCTTCATCACGGATGTAAATCAAAAGCTGATTGCTACTGCAACAAAGGAAGGCAGTCTCTATTATGTGAACTGTAGAGAAAGTGATCAAGTACATGTAACAGAAAATGTGAATGTGCATAAAGAGACAAAGGAACAAACCTGGCACCGACGTTATGGTCATCTAGGTGTACAAAATCTGAAGAAGTTGTTAAATGAGTGTCTAGTTGATGGCTTTGACTTTGATGTATCAAAAGACATTGACTTTTGTGATTCATGTGCTGAAGGAAAGCATCATCGCAGTAAGTTCACAGTCAGTGATCGCAAAAGAGCTGTTGAACCACTTGGCTTAGTGCACAGTGATGTATGCGGAAAAATGAATGCAAAATCCTTGAGTGGAGCTGAATACTGACATTCATTGATGAGAATACTCACTATGTATGGGTGTATGTTCTGAAGCGGAAAGATGAAGTTTTTCAGAAGTTTCTGGAATGGAAAGCCATGGCTGAAAAATCCACTGGAAGACAACTTAAAGTCTTACACACAGATAATGGAGGAGAATATACCTCGTCTGAGTTTCAAGAATTCCTGAAAAAGGAAGGAGTCCGACATGAGTTCACAGTACCGAAGACACCTGAGCAAAATGGAGTAGCTGAACGAATGAACAAAACACTGATGGAGACTGTGAGATCAATGTTAGCTGATGCAAAGCTACCTCAAAAGTTCTGGGCAGAAGCACTGTCAACAGCTGTGTATCTAAGAAACAGAAGTCCAACGAAATCAGTGAAAGGAATGACTCCTTTTGAAGCCTGGACAGGTGAGAAACCAAAGGTTGATCATCTACGTGTATTTGGATGTACTGTATATGCGCATGTACCCAAAGATGAACGGAAGAAACTCGATCCCAAAGCAAAGAAATGTATCCTTCTGGGCTATGGAACAGAAACGAAAGGATATCGACTCTATGATACAAAACTCACAAAGGTGTTCTACAGTCGAGATGTGCTATTCAATGAGTCTGATCATGGAATTGAGAAGGAGCCTAATGCAAACGAGGAAGACAATGTGAAACAGTTTGTGGAGTTTGACTGTAGAGAATCTTACAGTGATGACTTGGCAGAACAAGAGATCCAAAGAACAACAAGAGTGAGAAAACCACCTGACTATTACGGAGAGTGGGTAACAGTCACAAATAACCAGACAACTGAACCCAAAACTGTAGCGGATGTTTTCAGCAGTCCAGACAAGGTGAAATGGAAGGAAGCTATGGAGAAAGAGATGGAATCGCTGTATGCAAACAATGTATGGAACCTCATAGAACTACCAAAAGATCGAAAAGCAGTGGGCAGTAAATGGGTGTTCAAAGTCAAGGTTGATGCTGATGGAATATTTGAGAGACACAAAGCACGTCTAGTCGCACAAGGTTTTTCACAAAAGTTTGGATCAGACTATGATGAAACATTCAGTCCAGTAGTCAGATTTGAGTCAATCAGAACAATAATTGCTCTGGCTGTACAGCATGGACTAAAGCTGCATCAAATGGATGTCAAGACAGCTTTCCTGAATGGAGAACTTAAGGAGGAAGTGTACATGCAACAGCCTGAAGGTTTTGTTGTGAAAGGAAAGGAACATCTAGTGTGCAAACTAAATCGCAGCATCCATGGACTGAAGCAATCACCAAGATGTTGGAACATTGTCCTAGATGAACAGCTAAAGAAGATGGGTTTTGTACAAACTACAGCTGATCCCTGCATTTACACTGCAGCAACTGGTGAGATGTTCATTATTGCTGTGTATGTTGATGACATTCTCCTGGCTGGACAAAATGATAAACGGATGATGGAGGTGAAGAAAATGCTTGCAAAACACTTTGAGATAAAGGACATGGGTGAGCTAACTCATTTTCTTGAAGTGAAAATTGTCCAAAAACCAGAAACAGGAGAAATCTGGATGGGTCAGACAACATATGCAAAAAATGTGTTGGAGAAATTCGGAATGGAAAATTCAAAGCCAGTAAGCACACCAGTAGACATGAACTCGAAGCTCATCAAACACACTGATGACAAAGAAGGAGTCGACTCGACACAATATCAGTCTGCTGTTGGTAGTCTGCTTTATTTATCAACAAGAACATGACCAGACATTGCTTATGCTGTGAATAACGTTGCAAGATTCTGTGCTAAACCCACAAAGCATCATTGGACTGCTGTCAAACGAATCATGAGGTACCTGAACGGCACTTTGAATCTAGGTCTGCTGTATAGCAACGACAAGCCAAAAGAATGCATTGGATTTTCAGATGCAGATTGGGCTGGAGACCAAGATGATCGCAAATCTGTATCAGGATACATGTTTCAAATCAGCGGAGCAGCTGTGAGTTGGAGAAGCAAGAAACAGACATGTGTAGCTCTCTCTACTGCTGAAGCTGAGTACATGGCATTGGCAAGTGCAGCTCAAGAAGCTGTATGGATGCGACAGTTGATGACAGATCTAAAGGTAAACCAAACAGGTCCAACATTGATGTTTGAGGATAATCAGTCTGCTATCTGTATGGCAAAGAACCCTAAATTTCATGGACGTGCCAAACACATTGACATCAAGTACCACTTCATTCGAGAGCAAATTGCAAGTGGATTCATAGACTTGAAATACTGCAGCACTGAAGATATGATTGCTGATATATTCACTAAAGGACTGAGTGAAGAAAAGTTCATGAAGCTGAGACAGATGGCTGGAGTGAAACCAGTTAACTAATCATTCTGTTTGCGAGTGAGAAGGAGTGTTGGAAAAATACACTCTTACCAGAATAATTATTTTAAGCTTGTGTGTATTTCAGTTAAAGCTGTTTAAGTTATAAAGCCACATTATGCGAATACCTCATTTAAGTTTCATTATATGACCACTAGGTGGAGCTCTAAGCGTACTTTGGCTATTCTTGTATTTTCACAGAAGAAGAGTTGTACATGTGGTTGAACAAGCAGTAAAGTGTGACGCACCTATTTTTGTTCTGTGCGTTTTTCCCAAGAAATAACTGCTCTGAGTCTTTATTAAAACCAACAAGATTTACCATCAGAAAGAGTCACTCTGAATGAACCTCCATTTACCCGTGTTGGGTAGATCATTTTTGACCTCTTTTTTTGCTCCTCCTGATCGATTGCTCCTCCTGATCGATTGCTCCTGTTCCTGATCGATTGCTCCTGTCTCCTGTCTGCCTGTTTGCCTCCTGCCTGTGTGTAGCTCTGTACAGCCAACTCTATTTTGATATATCTTATTTGTTCTACTGCTAAATATAACTTACTCATCACCATACATTGTTTAAATATTGCCTATCACGTTAAATTTGAGATCGCTAGCTTTTAGTCTAAATCACCATCACAAGTGAGCATTTCGCTAGCCTGTTAGCTTGTCATCTCTGCACCCGAGTCTCCTGTTTTCTGAGTTCATTAGTTTGATTAGTAAATAGTGTCCAGCAAACAATTGTGGTAAGTTTGATTAATCAACAAACACGGTAAGTCATGTCATCTCCTGTCATTGTTACTTGCACCGCATGCTGTATGTTTAGTATAGGCTTCTCCGCTGGTGAACAGGGCTTCACATGCGAATAGCTTAGTGAACTCTGTACATTCTTCGGTTCTCGCAGCAGGGAAACTGGATAACGGTGAGACGGCATAGTCGCAGATCAAAAAATTCAAATGTATTTGTATAGCGCTTTTCACAATACACATTGTTTCAAAGCAGCTTTACAGAAAGTGCATTTCATAAATGTACATTGAAAAATATTAGAAAGAGAATGTTAAAGAAAAATGTTAGAATAAGTTAATCAATCATGTATTAATTTAGGCCATAACAACGCTGGCGTTGAGTCGTCTCTTCACAGGCATCGAGTCGTCTCTTCACAGGCATCGAGTCGTCTCTTCACAGGCGTCGAGTCGTCTCTTCACAGGCGTCGAGTCGTCTCTTCACAGGCGTCAAGTCGTCTCTTCACAGGTGTTGGGGCATCTGAAGTCTCCATGAGAGGCTGGATACAAACTGGAGCTGACCAACTAGTTACCTCGGGACTAGTGTCCCGAGATAACAACAGAAAAGCAGATGGGAAATAATTAGCATAGCTGCTGTTCAGAATATTAATGCTTTTGATCCGATTTAACTGTAGTATAAAAGGTAATTATAATGTGAATGCTTGGCTAAAGAGATGCGTCTTTAATCTAGTTTTAAACTGGGACAGCGAGTCTGAACCTCGAACAATATCAGGAAGACTATTCCAGAGTTAAGGAGCTAAATGTGAAAATGCCCTCCCTCCTTTAGTGGACTTAGATATCCTTGGAATGACCAGAAGCCTCGAGTTTAGTGATCTTAAAGAGTGCGATGGATTGTAGGGCGATAGAAGATCCGTTAAATACACTGGAGCTAAACCATTTAGGGCTTTATAGGTCAGTAGCAATACTTTGTAATTGATACGGAACTTAATAGGTAACCAGTGTAGAGATGATAAAATTGGTGTTATATTATCATATTTTCTTGACCTAGTAAGAACTCTAGCAGCTGCGTTTTGGACTAACTGTAGCTTGTTTATTGATGATGCAGGACAACCAGCTAATAAAGCATTACAGTAATCTAGTCTCGAGGTCATGAATGCATGAACTAACTTTTCTGCATCAGAAATAGATAGCATGTTACGTAGCTTAGCAATGTTTCTAAGGTGGAAAAATGCCGTTCTTGTAACATATGAAATATGATTTTCGAAAGACAAGTTGCGGTCTAATATAACACCCAGGTCTCTTACTGTATCGGATAAAGTGACAGGACATCCTTCTAAGTTAAAGTTGTATTGTGAGAGGTTTTGTGGGCAGTTGTTTGGACCAATAAGTAATACCTCTGTTTTATCTTAATTTAATAGCAGAAAATTACACGTCATCCAGTATTTAATATCTTCAACACACGCTGTCAGTTTAGATAATTTAGCGTTTTCATCTGGTCGTGATGAAATATATAATTGAGTGTCATCAGCATAACAGTGGAAATTAATTCCATGTTTTCTTATAATATTACCAAGTGGCAGCATATATATTGAGAATAGCAGAGGGCCTAACACGGATCCTTGCGGCACCCCATAGTCTACTGACGTTATCTTTGATTTTTCCCCATTTAGACAGACAAAATGGTAGCGGTCTGATAAGTACGATCTAAACCAGTTTAATGCCTGTCCCTGAACACCAGTGTAATTTTGAAGTCGATCTATGATTATTTTATGTTCTATAGTATCGAACGCAGCACTAAGATCGAGTAGAACTAGTATTGAGATACAGCCTTGGTCAGAAGCTAGAAGTAAATCATTTGTGATTTTAACGAGCGCAGTTTCTGTGCTATGATGCGGCCTGAATCCTGATTGAAATTTTTCATAGATATAATTTTCTTGCAAGAAAGAGCACAATTGAGCGGACACAACTTTTTCTAGTATTTTAGACATAAATGGAAGATTTGAAATGGGTCTGTAATTTGCTAGGTTATTATGATCTAATTGTGGCTTCTTAATGAGAGGTTTTCTGACTGCCAACTTGAATATTCTTGGAACATGACCTAAAGATAAAGACGAGTTAATAATATTGAGAAGAGGCTCTTCCACTACAGGTAACAACTCTTTCAGTAGTTTAGTGGGTATTGGATCTAATAAACATGTTGTTGGTTTAGATGCAATGATAAGTTTATTTAGCTCTTCCTGTCATATAGTTGTAAAGCGGTGTAGTAGTTCTTGAGGGGCGATAATTGAGGTTGAATCATAAGACATCATTAAAGATTGTACATTTACAATTTTGTTTCTGATGCTTTCTATTTTCTCAGTGAAGAAATTCATAAAATCATTACTACTAAACTGTAATGGAATATTTTGCTCAGGCGATGCTTGTTTATTTGTTAGTCTAGCCACGGTGTTAAATAAAAACCTTGGATTATTTTGGTTATTTTCTATTAGTTTGCGGAGATGCTCAGCCCTGGCTGCTTTTAGGGCCTTTTTATAACGTGACATACTATCTTTCCACGCGATTCTAAAGACCTCTAAATTAGTTTGTTTCCATTTACGCTCTAAGTAACGAGTTTCTCTCTTCATAACATGTGTAGCACTGTTGTACCATGGTGCTTTAGTTTTCTCTCTAACCTTTTTTAATCTAATTGGTGCAACAATTTCTAATGTACTAGAGAAAATGGTGCTCATACTGATAGTCGTTTCCTCTAGTTCATCTGTTTGTTTGGGTTCACTGAGCAGCTGAGACAGATCAGGTAAGGTATTTGAGAATCTATCTATAGTGGTTGGAAGGATTGTTCTGCCTGGTCGATAACGTGGCGCAACATGACAGATTTCAGCAGTACGCAGTATGCAAGTTACCATGTAATGGTCAATGACATCATCACTTTGCGGTATAATATCTATATCGGTTGGGTTGGTTCCATGTGATATAATTAAATCTAGTGTGTGATTAAGACGATGAGTGGGACCAGTGACGTTTTGCTTGAGCCCAAAGGAGTTTAATAGATCTGTAAATGCAGCCCCTAACGCATCATTTGTGTTATCTACGTGTATGTTAAAATCTCCAACAATTAATGCTTTATCGACGTTGACCAATAGATCTGAGAGAAAGTCTGCAAACTCTTTTAGGAAATCAGCATAGGGCCCTGGAGGTCGATACACAGTAGCCAAGGCTAGAGATAATACGGATTTCTTTCTTACATCTAAGAGCGTAACATTTAGCACTAGTACTTCAAATGAATTAAACCTGTGACCTGTTTTCTGAGTAACATTAAGAATATCTCTATAGATTGTTGCAACACCCCCGCCACGACCAATCAGACGGGGCTCATGCTTATAACAGTATCCTGGTGGAATAGACTCATTAAGACCGAAATAATCATTTGGCTTAAGCCAGGTTTCAGTAAGGCAAAGTACATCGAAACTATTATCTGTGACCATTTCATTTACAATAACCGCCTTAGGTGTGAGCGATCAAATGTTTAGAAGATCTAGTTTTAGAAATTGTTTTTGTTTTTGTCCAAACGAGGACACACTCAGGCGATGGAGCGCTAGACGTTTTTTTGCCTCAACTTTGACAATTTTTTTTTTTCCACGGTCCGAGGTTGTGAGGCTGCAGCATTTACGGCGTCTGCAACCTTTTGCCATTCAAGTGCCTTTTTGGCATTAGTAATGCCCACACTGTGCCCTCCAAAAAAAAATAATTCTCCTCTTTTCTACCTCGCCAACGATAACTTCTACTTCAAATTGAGTGAAGTTACGTTTTTTTTATTTCCTCTCTGTGTTAGCCATGATTTCGCAATCGATGAATATTAACTTGTGGGCGTTTCACAGACTATTTATGGTCAACTATGGGCGTGACATGAAGCCGCAAAAGCTGTGCTACATTTAGAATTGATTATGATTTATTAAAGGAAAACTGCGTAGGATGTGCGTGCGCACGTTTTTATAAATCCGAATATTTCTGTGTGTACGCACGTCCTATGTTTCATCCGTACGCCACTTCTGACGCAAATCCTACGCAAAGTTTTACAAATGAGGCCCCAGGTCAGGAAGCAGACAAACTGGCTAAACCGACCGTTTGCTAGCTGTCTCACATCACCGGAGTCAGATAAATCCCAGCACATAGAGACTCTTTCACCTAGATATTATCATATAGAGACTGTGTCTGTTCCCCGAATTAGTAAATGCAAAAAAACATCAAAACCATTCAACAGTAAAAATTGAATTGATGTCCAACAAATAAACAACAGATACAATACAGATGAACAATTGATAAAACTTGGGTTGCTGAATATTCGATCCCTTTCCCCAAAAGCGCTTATTGTTAATGATATCATTACAGATAATAATTTAGATGTGCTGTGTTTGACAGAAACCTGGCTAAAACCTGACGACTACATTACCTTAAATGAGTCCACCCCCCAAGATTATTGTTATAAACATGAGCCGCGTCTGAAAGGTAAAGGGGGAGGGGTTGCTGTTCTTTATAATAATATCTTCAGTATTACTCAGAAGTCTAGTTTCAAATATAATTCCTTCGAAGTTTTGGTGCTTTATGTATCGTTATGTAGTGTACATGACAAACCCCGTTTAACATGTGTGTTAGCTACTGTATACAGGCCACCAGGGCATAATACAGACTTTATCAAAGAATTTGCTGATTTTCTATCAGAGTTAGTACTGGCTGTAGATAAAGTACTAATTGTTGGTGATTTTAATATCCATGTAGACAACGAAAAAGATGCATTGGGATTAGCATTTAAAGACATTCTAAACTCTATTGGAGTTAGGCAACACGTGTCAGGACCCACACATCGTCATAATTATACTTTAGACCTAATATTGTCACATGGAATAAATGTTGATACCGTTGAAATTCTGCAGCAGAGCGATGACATCTCAGATCATTACCTAGTATCATTTATACTTAATTTAGCTAAGGTTGCAAAGCCGTCCCCTCGCTTCAAAAATGGCAGGACAATCACTGCCGCCACTAAAGATTGCTTTTTAAATAATCTTCCTCATCAGTATCATCTCCTCAGCATCCCAGATAGCTTAGAAGAACTCGATGTTGCAACAGAAACTATTGACTCTCTCTTTTCCAGTACTTTAGACACAGTTGCTCCCCTGCGCTTAAAGAAGATTAAAGAAAATAGTCCAACGCCGTGGTACAACGAGCACACTCGGGCCCTTAAGACAGCAGCCAGAAAAATGGAGCGCAGCTGGAAGAAAACAAAACTAGAGGTCTTTCGTAATTCGTGGAAAGAGCACATGATCACATACAGAAAGGCCGTAAAAACTGCTAAATCTGCTTATTTCTCGACTCTCTTGGAAGAAAACAAACACAACCCTAGGTATTTATTCGATACAGTGGCTAAACTAACCAAAAATAAAGCTTCAACTTCTGATGTTTGTAAACAGCACAGCAGTAATGACTTTATGAACTTCTTTACATGTAAGATTGATAATATTAGGAAGAAAATTTTAACCATGCAGCCGTCTACTACAGTATCACATCAGACAGAGCATTGTAGTGTCACTGAGGAAAAATTACACTCATTCACTGCTATAGGAGAAGAAGAATTGGCTAAACTCGTTAAATCATCAAAATCAACAACATGTATGCTCAACCCTATACCGACTAGGCTATTAAAAGAGATGCTACCAGAGGTCATAGATCCTCTTCTTAATATCATTAATTCATCTTTGTCATTAGGATATGTACCGAAAACTTTTAAGTTGGCTATTATTAAACCACTTATTAAAAAAACGCAACTTGATCCTACAGATTTAGTCAATTATAGACCAATCTCAAATCTACCCTTTTTGTCAAAAAAACTTGAAAAGGCAGTGTCTTCACAATTATTTTCCTTTTTAGAAAGAAATGGTATCTGTGAGGATTTCCAATCAGGATTTAGACCATATCATAGCACTGAGACTGCTCTCATCAGAGTTACACATGATTTACTCTTATCATCCGATCGTGGCTGTATCTCTCTATTAGTGTTACTCGATCTTAGCGCTGCATTTGATACTATCGACCACAAAATTCTTTTGAATAGACTTGAAAATTATATAGGTATTAGTGGAATTGCTTTGTCATGGTTTAAATCATACCTATGTGACTGTTCTCAGCTTGTAGCAGTAAATGAAGAGATGTCACACCGATCACAAGTTCAGTATGGAGTACCACAAGGCTCAGTGCTAGGACCGCTACTCTTCACCCTGTACATGCTACCACTGGGAGATATCATTAGGAAGCATGGCGTTAGTTTTCATTGTTATGCTGACGATACTCAGCTCTATATTTCTTCACGCCCTGAAGAAACTTACCAATTCACAAGATTAACGGAATGCATAGCTGATATAAAACATTGGATGACCATTAATTTCCTGCAACTCAATTCAGAAAAAACTGAATTTTTAATTATTGGACAAAAAAGCTCCACAAGTAGTAACCTAGAATACTGTCTAACACTTGATGGCTGCTCTGTCCAGTCCTCGTCGTCAGTGAGGAACCTGGGTGTGCTCTTTGATACCAATCTTTCGTTTGAAAGCCACGTTTCTAGCATCTGTAAAACTGCTTTCTACCATCTTAAAAATATATCTAAATTACGGCACATGCTCTCAATGCAAAATGCTGAACAGTTAGTTCATGCATTCATGACCTCAAGGCTAGATTATTGTAATGCTCTACTGGGTGGTTGCCCGGCTCGCTTAATAAACTCCAGCTGGTCCAAAACGCAGCAGCTCGAGTTCTTACTAGAACCAGGAAGTATGACCATATTAGCCGGTTCTGTCAACACTGCACTGGCTGCCTATTAAACATCGCATACATTTTAAAATCTTGCTTATTACTTACAAAGCACTAAATGGTTTAGCTCCCCAATACTTGAGCGAGCTCTTAACATATTATACTCCATCACGTCTACTGCGGTCTCAAAACTCTGGCCAGTTGATCATACAGAGAATATCCAAATCAACTGCAGGCGGTCGATCCTTTTCCTATTTAGCACCTAAACTCTGGAATAGTCTTCCTAACATTGTTCGGGAAGCAGACACACTCTGTCAGTTTAAATCTAGACTAAAAACACATCTCTTTACTATGGCATACACATAAAACACTTTTTCAATGAAATGATTGTTAGGCTGCATTAACTAGGTCAGCCGGAACCGGGAACACTTCCCATAACACCTGATGTACTCGTTACATCATCAGAAGAATGGCATCTACGCTAATGATAGTCTCTCTGTTTTATCCCGAGGTTTACTGCAGTCAGCCGGATCCGGGCCGTATCCAGATCAGATGGTGGACCTGCGCCCAGACATGACCAACGCAGGACCCTGAAGTGTCTGCAGAGACCGTGATTAGACTCCCCTGCAACTGCCTCATCGACACGGCATCTCAATAAACCCGTCTCCGGCGTGATGACTCCGATTGTTCGAATATTACAATTTAGTAATACTTAAATCGATATGTCTTCCTCAATAAACCCGTCTCCGGCGTGTTGCCTCCGATCATTCGAATATTCAATTCAATTCAATTCAAATTTATTTGTATAGCGCTTTTCACAATACACATTGTTTCAAAGCAGCTTTACAGAAAGTGCATTTCATAAATGTACATTGAAAAATGTTAGAAAGAGAATGTTAAAGAAAAATGTTAGAATAAGTTAATCAATCATGTATTAATTTAGGCCATAACAACGCTGGCGTTGAGTCGTCTCTTCACAGGCGTCGAGTCGTCTCTTCACAGGTGTTGGGGCATCTGAAGTGAGAGGCTGGATACAAACTGGAGCTGACGAACTAGTTACCTCGGGACTAGTGTCCCGAGATAACAACAGAAAAGCAGATGGGAAATAATTAGCATAGTCGCTGTTCAGAATATTAATGCTTTTGATCCGATTAAACTGTAGTATAAAACGTAATTATCATGTGAATGCTTGGCTAAAGAGATGCGTCTTTAATCTAGTTTTAAACTGGGACAGCGAGTCTGAACCTCGAACAATATCAGGAAGACTATTCCAGAGTTTAGGAGCTAAATGTGAAAATGCCCTCCCTCCTTTAGTGGACTTAGATATCCTAGAAATGACCAGAAGCCTCGAGTTTAGTGATCTTAAAGAGCGCGATGGATTGTAGGGCGATAGAAGATCCGTTAAATACACTGGAGCTAAACCATTTAGTGCTTTATAGGTCAGTAGCAATACTTTGTAATTGATACGGAACTTAATAGGTAACCAGTGTAGAGCTGATAAAATTGGTGTTATATGATCATATTTTCTTGACCTAGTAAGAACTCTAGCAGCTGCGTTTTGGACTAACTGTAGCTTGTTTATTGATGATGCAGGACAACCAGCTAATAAAGCATTACAGTAATCTAGTCTCAAGGTCATGAATGCATGAACTAAATTTTCTGCATCAGAAAAAGATAGCATGTTACGTAGCTTAGCAATGTTTCTAAGGTGGAAAAATGCCGTTCTTGTAACATATGAAATATGATTTTCGAAAGACAAGTTGCGGTCTAATATAACACCCAGGTCTTTTACTGTAGTGGATAAAGTGACAGGACATCCTTCCAAGTTAAAGTTGTATTGCGAGAGGTTTTGTGGGCAGTTTTTTGGACCAATAAGTAATACCTCTGTTTTATCTGAATTTAATAGCAGAAAATTACACGTCATCCAGTATTTAATATCTTCAACACACGCTGTCAGTTTAGATAATTTAGCGTTTTCTTCTAGTCGTGATGAAATATATAATTGAGTGTCATCAGCATAACAGTGGAAATTAATTCCATGTTTTCTTATAATATTACCAAGTGGCAGCATATATATTGAGAATAGCAGAGGGCCTAGTATGGATCCTTGCGGCACCCCATAGTCTACTGACGTTATCTTTGATTTTTCCCCATTTAGACAGACAAAATGGTAGCGGTCTGATAAATACGATCTAAACCAGTTTAATGCCTGTCCCTGAACACCAGTGTAATTTTGAAGTCGATCTAAGAGTTTTTTATGATCTATAGTATCGAACGCAGCACTAAGATCGAGTAGAACTAGTATTGAGATACAGCCTTGGTCAGAAGCTAGAAGTAAATCATTTGTGATTTTAACGAGCGCAGTTTCTGTGCTATGATGTGGCCTGAATCCTGATTGAAATTTTTCATAGATATCATTTTCTTGCAAGAAAGAGCACAATTGAGCGGACACAACTTTTTCTAGTATTTTAGACATGAATGGAAGATTTGATATTGGTCTGTAATTTGCTAGGTTATTATGATCTAATTGTGGCTTCTTAATGAGAGGCTTTATGACTGCCAACTTGAATATTCTTGGAACATGACCTAAAGATAAAGACGAGTTAATAATATTGAGAAGATGCTCTTCCACTACAGGTAACAACTCTTTCAGTAGTTTAGTGGGTATTGGATCTAATAAACATGTTGTTGGTTTAGATGCAATGATAAGTTTATTTAGCTCTTCCTGTCCTATAGTTGTAAAGCGGTGTAGTAGTTCTTGAGGGGCGATAATTGCGGTTGAATCATAAGACATCATTAAAGATTGTACATTTACAATTTTGTTTCTGATGCTTTCTATTTTCTCAGTGAAGAAATTCATAAAATTATTACTACTAAAATGTAATGGAATATTTTGTTCAGGCGATGCTTGTTTATTTGTTAGTCTAGCCACAGTGTTAAATAAGAACCTTGGATTATTTTGGTTATTTTCTATTAGTTTGCGGAGATGCTCAGCCCTGGCTGCTTTTAGGGCCTTTTTATAACGTGACATACTATCTTTCCACGCGATTCTAAAGACCTCTAAATTAGTTTGTTTCCATTTATGCTCTAAGTTACGAGTTTCTCTCTTGATAACATGTGTAGCACTGTTGTACCATGGTGCTTTAGTTTTCTCTCTAACCTTTTTTAATCGTATTGGTGCAACAATTTCTAATGTACTAGAGAAAATGGTGCTCATACTGCTAGTCATTTCCTCTAGTTCATCTGTTTGTTTGGGTTCACTGAGCAGCTGAGACAGATCCGGCAAGGTATTTGAGAATCTATCTATAGTGGTTGGAAGGATTGTTCTGCCTGGTCGATAACGTGGCGCAACATGACAGATTTCAGCAGTTCGCAGTATGCAAGTTACCATGTAATGGTCAGTGACAACATCACTTTGCGGTATAATATCTATGTCGGTTGGGTTGGTTCCATGTGATATAATTAAATCTAGTGTGTGATTAAGACGATGAGTGGGACCAGTGACGTTTTGCTTGACCCCAAAGGAATTTAATAGATCTGTAAACGCAGCCCCTAACGCATCATTTGTGTTATCTACGTGTATGTTAAAATCTCCAACAATTAATGCTTTATCGACGTTGATCAATAGATCTGAGAGAAAGTCTGCAAACTCTTTTAGGAAATCAGCATAGGGCCCTGGAGGTCTATATACAGTAGCCAAGGCTAGAGATAATACGGATTTCTTTCTTACATCTAAGAGCGTAACATTTAGCACTAGTACTTCAAACGAATTAAACCTGTGACCTGTTTTCTGGGTAACATTAAGAATATCTCTATAGATTGTTGCAACACCCCCGCCACGACCAATCAGACGGGGCTCATGCTTATAACAGTATCCTGGTGGAGTAGACTCATTAAGACCGAAATAATCATTTGGCTTAAGCCAGGTTTCAGTAAGGCAAAGTACATCGAAACTATTATCTGTGACCATTTCATTTACAATAACCGCCTTAGGTGTGAGCGATCTAATGTTAAGAAAACCTTGTTTTAGAAATTGTTTTTGTTCACTAATATTGCGATTTTCTGGTTTAATCACAATTAGATTTTTCCTAGATCCTACAGTAGATTTAATGTTTGACCTCACTAAACGAGGAATAGACACAGTTTCTATATAATGTTCTACATTGGTGTCAGGATTCCTGGGTGATCGTGTTTGTGTGTATGTATTTCTTACCTGTTGGTGGTGGTTCCTCACGGGTTCACTGGTCCCTCCCACTCGTTTCACTAATTGTTCACCTGTCGTGTCTCATCAGTTATTTCCCTTTTTATAGCACAGTGTCCTGTCTCTCGTCGCGTGCTCATTGTCTTGGTTGGTCTCAGTCACTCTGTCGGTCCAGTCGGAGGTTCTTGTTTTTGTTCTCTTTTTAGCGATTCTCAGGTTCGGTCGCAGGAGTCTGGAGGCTTGTCTATGCCCGGAATTCACACGTCTGTGGATGTATGAGAACTGTCCTCGAGAGAACTCTGTCCTGCCTTTCCGGTGTGACTGGTGCGCTTCATTTTTAGGCGAGATCCAGTCTCATCCAGGTTCCATGAACTGCTTTTTCTGCCGGGCGCTGCCTCGTCTTCTGTCCAGTGCATGGAGTATTTCGTCAGTCATTCAAAGTGAGGATTTCTCTCCGGTTACCCACCAGAGTGGATTACGTCGTGGGACGCCGCGTGTGGACTCAATTCTGTGGAGTGTGATATGTGCCTTGCCTAGACTTCTCATTGTAACTTCTAAATAAACATTGAACTTGCATTTGACTCCGAGACTCATTGTGACAGAATGAGCACGCCAATGATGGAGTCAGCGAGTTTGGATTCGGTGTATGCCGCACTTCATCAACAGACAGCGGTCATTGAACAGCATTCATCTCTGTTGAGTGTAGCTGCCAAAGATTTCCGTGCCCTGTCAGAACAATTTACGGAGCTCAGTACCCGGGTGGACCAGCTTATTTCCCCGGCCGGTGGGCGTTTCCTTTCTGCACCTGTTGAGAATGCACCTGCAGACCGTGAGCCACACGCGGCGACACCTCCATGCTTCGACGGCGACCCCAACACCTGCCGAGCCTTCCTGCAGCAGTGTTCCCTTGTCTTCGCCCTTCAGCCACGACTTTTTGCTGCTTCAACGTCAAGGGTGGCATATGTATTGACACTTCTCACCGGAAGGGCGAGGCAGTGGGGAATGGCCGTATGGGGGGCCAAGGCTCCGTGCACAACTTCATTTGAGGCTCTCGAGACGGAGATGCTGAATTTATTTGATCGGTCGCTTCGTGGGGATATGGCAGCCGCCGAGCTGGTAAGGCTACTGCAACGAACCTCTTCCGTCACGGATTATGCCATCGCGTTCAAGACGCTAGCCATCACCAGCGGCTGGAATGATGCTGCACTACGGGCTCAATTCCTCAAGGGTCTTAATCCTGCCATTCAGGACGAGATCGCTGCACGGGATCCTCCAACATCTCTAGAGACGGCGATCGACCTGGCGTTGAGAGTCGAGATTCGCCACCGTCAACGAGACATCCGCCGGTCGTTTCGTCATCTCGTCATCTCTGAGCCGGACGAATTCACCACACCTCTCCAGACGGAGGAGCCTATGCAACTGGGCAAGCTCCGTCTTACCGCCACTGAAAGACATCGTCGTCTGTCCTGTGGTTTGTGCTTGTATTCTGGTAAGGCGGGGCATATCGCCGCTGCGTGTCCGGTAAAAGGGTACTGACCGCCGATGACCTCGGGAGTTTCGGTGGGCGTGTCGTCAGTAAAGTCTCCCGTGAGCTGCACCACACTTCCTGTAACCATTAATTATAAACAGTCTTTTCAGTCACAGGCGTTGCTGGATTCTGGTGCGGAGGCAAGTTTTCTAGATGCCGGTTTGGCCGAATCGTGGGCTATTCCTTTCATTCCTCTGTCTTCATCTCTCTCCGCCTGGACTTTAAAGGGACAGCACATGGCTGTTATCACCCATCGCACACCCCCTGTGAGTTTGTTCGTCTCTGGCAATCATCGTGAGGAGATCGAATTCTTTTTATTAGAACAGTCTCAATAGCCGGTCATCTTAGGGCATGACTGGTTGACCAAACATAATCCTCACGTTGATTGGCAGAACGGTGTTGTGTTATCTTGGAAGTCTTCGTGTCATGTTTCATGTCTCGGTCCTGCTTCTTCTCCTGTTGTGTGTTCTACTTTTCAGGTTCCGGAGGTTGATCTCTCGGGAGTGCCGGCGGAGTACTCTGATCTGTATCGGGTGTTCAGTAAGGCCCGGGCGGCTTCCCTGCCTCCTCACCGGTCGTATGATTGTGAGATCAAACTTCTCTCAGACACTTCTCCGCCTAAGGGTCGCATATTTTCCCTATCTAAACCAGAGAGAGAGGCTATGGATAAGTACATTAATGAATCTCTTAACGCCGGTCTCATTCGCCGCTCCTCGTTTCTAGCTGGCGCTGGATTTTTCTTTGTCAAAAAGAAGGACGGGTCTCTTCGTCCGTGCATTGATTATAGAGGGCTGAATGACATTACTGTTAAGAATAAGTACCCCTTGCCTTTAATGTCGTCAGCGTTCGAGTTGTCACAGGGAGCGCACGTGTTTACCAAGTTAGATCTGCGCAACGCTTATCACTTGGTACGTATCAAAGAGGGCGATGAGTGGAAGACAGCTTTTAATACACCATCAGGGCATTGGGAATACTGCGTTCTTCCGTTCGGCCTTTGTAACGCACCGGCTGTCTTCCAAACCATGGTCAATGAAGTGCTGGGTGACATGATTAACAAATTTGTCTTTGTGTATCTGGATGACATTCTCATCTTTTCTCCCTCAATGCAGATACACACCCAGCATGTTCGCCAGGTTTTACAACGGTTGTTAGAGAATCAGCTCTTTGTTAAGGCGGAGAAGTGTGAGTTCCACAAGGAGTCGGTTTCGTTTCTGGGTTTCGTCATAGCCGAGGGAGAGATACGCCCCGATCCCGCTAAAGTTAAAGCGGTCGCCGAATGGCCAGTGCCCGACACTCGTAAAGAGCTTCAGCGATTTCTGGGTTTCGCCAACTTTTATCGGCGTTTCATCAGAAACTTCGATCGCTAAACCTCTTACCGCTCTTACTTCCTCTAAAGTTTGTTTCCGTTGGAATACTGAAGCTCAGGAGGCCTTTGAGGAATTAAAGTCCCGTTTCATCTCTGCACCTGTTCTTTCTATTCCCGATGCGGCTAAACAATTTATAGTGGAGGTGGATGCATCTGATGTCGGGGTAGGCGCCGTTTTATCTCAGCGATCCTCTGTTGACGGGAAAGTGCATCCGTGCGCTTTTTTCTCTCATCGGTTAAACCCAGCGGAGCGAAATTACGACATAGGTAATCGGGAGCTGCTGGCGGTTAGACTCGCTCTGGGTGAGTGGCGTCACTGGTTGGAGGGAACCTCGGAACCCTTTCTGGTCTGGACGGATCATAAGAATTTGGAATATATCCGTTCAGCCAGAAGATTAACATCTAGTCAGGCTCGCTGGGCACTTTTCTTTGAGCGTTTTAACTTCACCCTCTCGTACCGGCCGGGGTCCAAGAACACTAAACCTGACGCTCTCTCCCGTCTGTTCGAGGGTTCCGGGTCGGAGCGGACCGAGACCATTCTCCCGGAGGGGAGGGTGGTCGGTGCCCTCGTGTGGGGA
This sequence comes from Gobio gobio, assembly GCF_949357685.1. Lineage (NCBI taxonomy): Eukaryota > Metazoa > Chordata > Actinopteri > Cypriniformes > Gobionidae > Gobio > Gobio gobio. The sequence continues at coordinate 86,711,981 of NC_137097.1, forward strand.
ATCGAACAGCGGGTGAGAGAGGCCGGCCGAGAGGGGGAAGTTCCGGAGGGGTGTCCGGCGGGTCGTCTATGGGTTCCTGAGCGTTTACGTTCTGATGTCATCCGGTGGGGTCACGAATCCAAGTTTGTCGGCCATCCAGGAATTCGGAGAACGTTGGCTGCCATCCGTCAACATTTTTGGTGGTCTTCTATGACTTCGGACGTCAGACAGTTCGTATTAGCCTGTTCAGTCTGTGCTTGTAATAAAGCATCTAATCAACCTCCCGTTGGTCTGCTTAAATCTTTGCCCGTGCCCTCCCGCCCCTGGTCTCATATAGCCCTTGATTTTGTCACCGGCTTACCGGCATCTAATGGTAACACTGTTGTATTGACTGTGGTGGATCGTTTTTCTAAAGCGGTTCATTTTATACCCCTACCTAAACTTCCTTCTGCCAAGGAGATGGCTCAGGTTTTGATTGATCACGTCTTTCGGTTACACGGTATTCCGACTGATGTAGTTTCAGATAGAGGTCCTCAGTTCATCTCTCGTTTTTGGCAGGAGTTTTGTAGACAGATCGGTGCTACAGCCAGCCTGTCTTCTGGTTATCATCCGCAGACCAATGGGCAATGCGAACGGGCTAATCAGGATCTGTTGCTATTTTCCCGGCGGGATAAATGGCTCTTGCGCCCGGCGCAAATCTAAAATGGGTTGGTCTGAAGTAGCTTCATTATTCATAGGTGTGGTTTGGGCGTAACGTGAATAAACCAATCCGAGCGTCATCCAACATTCCCTTTAAAAGCAGGTGCGCAAGTTCCATTATGGATTGCTATTATTATGGCGTATTTACCAGGCGCACGCCAGGAGCGGTTCACAGCCGAGGAGACTGATGTTCTTGTAAGAGCAGTGAAAGACAGAGAAGTGAAGTTGTAATGTTGTACATTATGGTAAAGGTGATTTCACAGTCTTTTTTTTTTCAGTCTTTCAGTTTTTTCAGTTTTTCAGTCGATTTTTTTTCCTGGTTCTTGACGGACAAACCAATTTGTCAGATGTCCTTATATACATATATGTCTTGCCACTATTGGGCAAACAGGTCTTATCCTTAATTATTACAATTAGCCTGAATCATTTGTAAGCTAGATTTATGCCTATTTTTTCACATCTTCGTGGCACACCACAATGATTTCCGTCATCTCATGTGTTAATATTTTTTTAGTGTAACAATTTATGATTTGCAAAAATAACTGTTGCATCTGTGTAGATTACATGAGCAAAGTGTATGCGCGTTGTGCACGCTATACATTATGGTCAAGCATGCGCCCTTAAAATAGCATAATGAACAACGCGCAACGCGCCACTGACTTTAGACTAGGTTTTTTCTGGTCAGTGGCGCAATTGTTTAATGGAACAGCAAAATAGCACCAGGGATTGTTTGCGCCGGAACACGCCTCCTTTTTTGCGCTGAACCGCCCAGGGAGCGCAAGTTCATTCACTAGTTTAGCGACGTGCTTCTGTGGAGGGAAAAGCGCGCTTTGCGCGGGTGCAAAATAGGAATGACACATGCGTCGTGTACAAAGTCAATTGCGCTGGGTGCAAGATAGGGCCCCGAGACTCATTGTGACACATTGGTACTTATGTCAATTAAGTTAGGACAGCAAAGACTGTGATCTGGACTTTGACTTACTAGTCATATGGTGGTGTGCAGCGCTCTGGAGATGTTGTCCGACAGAAGAGCCGCTCCGATTCTGCAGGGGTGAAGGCCATAAGGACGGAAGAGCCTTGGTCGCTCCCAAAACAGATTCCAATTATTTACAAAGATCAGCTTCTGTTCATTACACCATGACATTAACCATTCATTTAGAGCAAATAATCTACTGAACTTTTCATGTCCTAGTCGGTACGTGGGAAGCGGTCCGGACACGATGATCGTTGCTTCAGGCGATGTTCTGCGCACCGTCTCGATCAGGCTCCTGTAGTCCTTCTTCAGAACCTCCGTCTGCGCCAGCCTGGTGTCGTTAGAAAATCAAGGATTATGAATCAATTTGACGGAGCTCCAAACACAAACAACGCGCTCACAACCTGCGCATGCGCACCAGCTTTCTCATTTGAGGAAGACGTTATGAAAAAAGAATATTCCGATCTCTTATGACCTCTGACTTGTAAAGTTACCAGAATAATAATCATATGCTGTTTGTTAATTGGCCAGAGGAGAACTGGCACCCCGACTGAGCCTGATTTCTCCCAAGGTTTATTTTTCTCCATTAGGTCACCTGATGGGGTTTTGGTTTCCTTGCCACTGTTGCCTCTGGCTTGGCGTGCTCAGTTGGGGACACTACATTTTTCAAAATTTTTCAACTAAATATCGAAATACATCTAATTATTAAACTAAATTAACCATATATGGATGTTTAGGCGCATGCGCAGGTTTTGAGCGCGTTGTTTGTGTTTGGAGCTCCGTCAAATTGATTCATAATCCTTGATTTTCTTCTTAACACTCGCTTACAAACGAATACTTTCTATTATCGGATTGCTTTGATATCGCTACTTATATCCGAACTTCCGCTACTAGCCGTAGCCCGCTAGCATTGCACGCGTGGTAACTTGTTTACACCCAGTACCAACTGAAACCTACAATTTGCCATCGTAGCACATCTGCTACAATGGCGAATAACTCGGATGTGTGTCTAATGTTACCTTTGAGTGCAGGTGAGGACACGTTCTAGCTTCATTCGGTGCAGTTGGAGTTGGAGTCGTTGGAGAAGTAGATTCGCGGCCTTCTAGATAGACAAGCTGTGCTGAGAGAGCGAAGAACAGCGCTTGAAACATCGCGCGCAGATGCTCTCAAGTCAGTGGATAGTAACATTTTGACTCCGACCTTGTCTACTCCGTGTGTTTCTCTGCACAGGACCCAAGCACCCAGGACGCGATCATCATCCCTGGTTTTGTTCACTCCGGCACCGACACAGCAACATGGACCCTGGGTGTTTCCACAGCGGAAGACGCGAGCCAGGACCAGAGCGAGGCGGAACGCGACGCTGTGGTCATCGGTACTTCCATCGTCCGGCATGTCCACGCTACCTCAGGTAAAGGCAAGGTAATCACTCACTGCTTTCCTGGTGCTCGTGTTCTCGATGTCGCTGCGCAGGTTCCCGAGATCCTGAACGGTGACGAGCGCATCGGAGCTGTCGTGCTGCACGCGGGAACGAACGACACCAGGCTGGCGCAGACGGAGGTTCTGAAGAAGGACTACAGGAGCCTGATCGAGACGGTGCGCAGAACATCGCCTGAAGCAACGATCATCATTTCTGGACCCCTTCCCACGTACCGACTAGGACATGAAAAGTTCAGTAGATTATTTGCTCTAAATGAATGGTTAATGTCATGGTGTAATGAACAGAAGCTGCTCTTTGTAAATAATTGGAATCTGTTTTGGGAGCGACCTAGGCTCTTCCGTCCTGATGGCCTTCCCCCCAGCAGAATCGGAGCGGCTCTTCTGTCGGACAACATCTCGAGGGCGTTGCACACCAACATATGACTAGTAAGTCAAAGTCCAAATCACAGTATTTGCTGTCCTAACTTAATTGACATAAGTACCAATGTAGAACATTATATAGAAACTGTGTCTATTCCTCGTTTAGTGAGATCTAACATTAAATCTACTGTAGGATCTAGGAAAAATCTAATTGTGATTAAACCAGAAAATCGCAATATTAGTGAAAAAAAACAATTTCTAAAACTAGATCTTCTAAACATTTGATCGCTCACACCTAAGGCGGTTATTGTAAATGAAATGGTCACAGATAATAGTTTCGATGTACTTTGCCTTACTGAAACCTGGCTTAAGCCAAATGATTATTTCGGTCTTAATGAGTCTACTCCACCAGGATACTGTTATAAGCATGAGCCCCGTCTGATTGGTCGTGGCGGGGGTGTTGCAACAATCTAAAGAGATATTCTTAATGTTACCCAGAAAACAGGTCACAGGTTTAATTCGTTTGAAGTACTAGTGCTAAATGTTACGCTCTTAGATGTAAGAAAGAAATCCGTATTATCTCTAGCCTTGGCTACTGTATATAGACCTCCAGGGCCCTATGCTGATTTCCTAAAAGAGTTTGCAGACTTTCTCTCAGATCTATTGGTCAATGTCGATAAAGCATTAATTGTTGGAGATTTTAACATACACGTAGATAACACAAATGATGCGTTAGGGGCTGCGTTTACAGATCTATTAAATTCCTTTGGGGTCAAGCAAAACGTCACTGGTCCCACTCATCGTCTTAATCACACACTAGATTTAATTAAATCACATGGAACCAACCCAACCGATATAGATATTATACCACAAAGTGATGTTGTCACTGCCCATTACATGGTAACTTGCATACTGCGTACTGCTCAAATCTGTCATGTTGCGCCACGTTATCGACCAGGCAGAACAATCCTTCCAACCACTATAGATAGATTCTCAAATAGCTTACCGGATCTGGCTCAGCTGCTCAGTGAACCCAAACAAACAGATGAACTAGAGGAAATGACTAGCAGTATGAGCACCATTTTCTCTAGTACATTAGAAATTGTTGCACCAATTCAATTAAAAAAGGTTAGAGAGAAAACTAAAGCACCATGGTACAACAGATTCAAGATTCAAGATTCAAGAGTTTTATTTGTCACATACACAGTTATATACACAATATACAACTGGCAGTGAAATGTAAACAGGTCCGCTCCATGGACAGTGCAAATAACAATTACAAGAAATTAAAATAGAAATAGAATAAAATTTGAATAAAAAGTATTAACATAAGTAGAATTATAAATAAATCAAGTAAAAGATAAAAAATAGGAAATAAGATAAAAAATAAAAATATAAAAAATATGTGGATATAATAAGTGAGATAAACTGTAGACTTAAAAATAAGTGGTTAACATAAAATATATATATATGTATATATATAAGAAGTATAATGTGCAAGGTTTATTACAGGTTGTTACGCAGTAACAATAGGAACGTAAAGTGCAGTGCAATTGCAGTATGTGGATGTTAATGTTAAAAAACTGTATGTTTATGCGTGTGCGGGGGTGAAGTGAAGTCACGTGACTGAGTTCAGGAGTCTGATGGCCTGGGGGAAAAAACTCCTCCTGAGTCTTTCAGTCTTTGCCATCAGGCTACGGAAGCGCTTACCAGATGGCAGCAGGGTGAAGTGAGAGTTTGCAGGGTGATTAATGTCTCTGATGATTTTAGTAGCTCTACCTCTGCAGCGTTTGGTGTAGATGTCCTGCAGAGACGGGAGAGCTGAGCCTGAGATGCGCTCGGATAAGCGCACCACTCTTTGCAGGGCTTTGCAGTCGTGACTGGTGCTGTTCCCGTACCACGCTGTGATGCACTGAGTCAGGACACTTTCTATCGCCCCTCGATAGAAAGTTTTCAGGATGGCTGGTGAAACCCTGAATTTCCTCAGCTGGCGCAGGTGGTACAGTCTTTGCCTGGCTTTTTTCACCTGTGTCTGGATGTGTGTAGTCCAGGTCAGATCCTCGGAGATGTTCACACCCAGGTATTTGAAGCTGCTCACTCTCTCTACCGGTGTCCCGCTGATCATGAGAGGGGAGTATGACCGATGCTGTCTCTTCCTGAAGTCCACAATCAGTTCTTTGGTCTTGTTAACATTCAGAGAGAGACAGTTGTCCTGGCACCATGATGTCAGTTGCTCCACTTCGTCCAAGTATGCCGTCTCATTGTTGTTGGAGATGAGACCCAGGACAACAGTATCATCAGCAAACTTGATGATAGAGGTGGAGCTGTGTGTGGACAAACAGTCATGGGTGTAGAGAGAGTAGAGCAGGGGACTCAGCACACAGCCCTGTGAAGCTCCAACACTCAGGGTGATGGAGGTGGAGGTGAACCGGCCTACTCTCACCGCCTGGGGTCTGCCAGTGAGGAAATCTTCAATCCAGAGGCAGAGAGAAGAATTCAGGCCTAGATCCAGGAGTTTGCGTGTCAGCTTAATGGGAACTATGGTGTTAAAGGCTGAGCTATAGTCAATAAATAGCAGCCTGACATAGTTCCCACTTTTGCTGTCGATGTAAGTGAGGCAGGAGTGAAGGACGTGAGAGATGGCATCTTCAGTCGATCTATTGGGACGATAAGCAAACTGAAGAGGGTCCAAAGTGTCAGGAATGGAGGAGCAAATGTTGTTTTTAATGAGTCTCTCAAAGACCTTCATGACTAAAGATGTGAGAGCCACTGGACGATAGTCATTTAGGCAAGAGGGTTTACTGATCTTAGGTACAGGGATGATGGAGGATCGTTTGAAGGAGGTGGGGACAACAGATGTAGCAAGGGACTCGTTAAATATAGATGTAAAGAGCCCTGCGAGCTGATCAGCACAGGACCGCAGAACACGACCTGAAATACCATCCGGCCCAGCAGCTTTCCTGACATCCACACGTTTGAGTGCCCTCCGAACCTCGTCCTCCGAGACAGAGATCACGTGACTGTTGCTGCTCTGAGGGACTCTCTCTGACGCGTCACTCGCCGGAGTCGCGCTGCCGCGATTACCATCAAAGCGAGCGTAGAAAGAGTTTAACTCGTTCACCAGCAACGGATCAGCTCTCACCTCTGCAGAGGATTTAGTTCCAAAAGCACAGATGGTCCTCAGTCCCTGCCACATCCGCCGGGAGTCGTTGAGTTGGAAATGAGATTCCACTCGGTCTTTATAGCGGAGTTTTGCGGCTTTAACGGCGCGCCGGAGGGCGTAACATGAAGCTTTGTACTCCCTCATATCCCCCGTTTGGAGACCGGCATTGTACGCGATAGTGCGCGTGTTTACTGCAGTGCGGATTGAACTGTCCACCCACGGTTTCTGATTAGGGAAGGACGTTATAGTTATTGTTTGTGTGGCTTGCTCTGTCAGTGTGTTTATAAAGCAGAGCGCCACTTCTGTGAACTCGCTGACGTCTTCAGAACTCGCGCGAAACATGTCCCAGTCGACGTCATCAAGAGCTGCCTGTAGCGTGATCTCTGAATGGGATGACCAGCGTTTGACTTCCCTCCTCACCGGGGGCTCTTGAACGAGCCTTTGTTTATATTCCGGTGTGAGGAAAATGGCGGCATGGTCCGATTTGCCAAAAGCTGGCTGTGAACGAGCTTTGTAGGCGTTCTTAAACGGAGAGTAGCAATGATCCAGTGTGTTTGCTCCTCGTGTGGGACAGGAGACATGCTGGTGAAAGTTTGGCAATACTTTCTTTAGGTTAGCTTTGTTAAAATCACCCGCGACGATGAAAGCAGCGTCGGGGTGTTTGTTTATGAAGCCGCTGGTCACATCATGGAGGGCAGATAAAGCCAGCCCCGTGTCTGCCTGTGGTGGAATATAAACAGCAGTGGCGATGACCGAGGAAAACTCCCTCGGTAGGTAGAAAGGCCGGCACATGAGAGTTAAATGTTCCAAGTGAGGCGAGCAGGATCGCGAAAGAATGGAGATGTTCCTAGGATCGCACCATTTCTTGTTTATCATGAAACACACTCCACCGCCTTTAGATTTCCCGGCCTCGGCTGTTCTGTCCATCCGAAAAACAGAGAAGTTCTCGGACGGCGTCACGGCTGTATCCGGGACCGCTGGCGTGAGCCATGTTTCGGACAGACAATAGATGTTGCCGTCTCTCATGTCCCGTTGAAAACTTATCCTGGCTCTAAGATCGTCCATCTTATTCTCCAAGGATTGGACATTTGCGAGCAAAATGCTCGGGAGAGGAGGACTGAGTGCTCTTTTTCTCAGTCTGTTGCGGATCCCAGCGCGTTTCCCGCGGTGTTTTTTGAATCTTCGCCGTCGACTCGAGTGGCCATTGTTCAACTCGGCGTCCCGGCGAATCTCAGATGGAAGATTGGAGAAAGTGTCCTGAAACAGGTCAGTGTAGCGGTAACCAATTTCCAGAAGTGTTTTGCTGTCGTAACAGATCAAAGCAGATGATCCGTTGGAAAAAATAGAGAGTAAAAGAGAGTAGAATAATAAATAAAAGCAAAGTCTTAGCGGAGCGACCTGAACGGCGACCGAGCACGGCGGCGCCATCTTTACCCCTCAGTGCTACACATGTTATCAAGAGAGAAACTCGTAACTTAGAGCATAAATGGAAACAAACTAATTTAGAGGTCTTTAGAATCGCGTGGAAAGATAGTATGTCAAGTTATAAAAAGGCCCTAAAAGCAGCCAGGGCTGAGCATCTCCGCAAACTAATAGAAAAAAATAACCAAAATAATCCAAGGTTTTTATTTAACACTGTGGCTAGACTAACAAATAAACAAGCATCGCCTGAACAAAATATTCCATTACAGTTTAGTAGTAATGATTTTATGAACTTCTTCACTGAGAAAATAGAAAGCATCAGAAACAAAATTGTAAATGTACAATCTTTAATGATGTCTTATGATTCAACCGCAATTATCGCCCCTCAAGAACTACTACACCGCTTTACAACTATAGGACAGGAAGAGTGCCCAACAACATGTTTATTAGATCCAATACCCACTAAACTACTGAAAGAGTTGTTACCTGTAGTGGAAGAGCCTCTTCTCAATATTATTAACTCGTCTTTATCTTTAGGTCATGTTCCAAGCATATTCAAGTTGGCAGTCATAAAACCTCTCATTAAGAAGCCACAATTAGATCATAATAACCTAGCAAATTACAGACCAATTTTAAATCTTCCATTCATGTCTAAAATACTAGAAAAAGTTGTGTCCGCTCAATTGTGCTCTTACTTGCAAGAAAATGATATCTATGAAAAATTTCAATCAGGATTCAGGCCGCATCACAGCACAGAAACCGCGCTCGTTAAAATCACAAATGATTTACTTCTAGCTTCTGACCAAGGCTGTATCTCAATACTAGTTCTACTTGATCTTAGTGCTGCGTTCGATACTATAGATCATAAAATACTATTAGATCGACTTCAAAATTACACTGGTGTTCAGGGACAGGCATTAAAATGGTTTAGATCGTACTTATCAGACCGCTACCATTTTGTCTGTCTAAATGGGGAAAAATCAAAGATAACGTCAGTAGACTATGGGGTGCCGCAAGGATCCGTGCTAGGCCCTCTGCTATTCTCAATATATATGCTGCCACTTGGTAATATTATAAGAAAACATGGAATTAATTTCCACTGTTATGCTGATGACACTCAATTATATATTTCATCACGACCAGATGAAAACGCTAAATTATCTAAACTGACAGCGTGTGTTGAAGATATTAAATACTGGATGACGTGTAATTTTCTGCTATTAAATTCAGATAAAACGGAGGTATTACTTATTGGTCCAAAAAACTGCCCACAAAACCTCTCACAATACAACTTTAACTTAGAAGGATGTCCTGTCACTTTATCCGATACAGTAAAAGACCTGGGTGTTATATTAGACCGCAACTTGTCTTTCGAAAATCATATTTCATATGTTACAAGAACGGCATTTTTCCACCTTAGAAACATTGCTAAGCTACGTAACATGCTATCTATTTCTGATGCAGAAAAGTTAGTTCATGCATTCATGACCTCGAGACTAGATTACTGTAATGCTTTATTAGCTGGTTGTCCTGCATCATCAATAAACAAGCTACAGTTAGTCCAAAACGCAGCTGCTAGAGTTCTTACTAGGTCAAGAAAATATGATAATATAACACCAATTTTATCATCTCTACACTGGTTACCTATTAAGTTCCGTATCAATTACAAAGTATTGCTACTGACCTATAAAGCCCTAAATGGTTTAGCTCCAGTGTATTTAACGGATCTTCTATCGCCCTACAATCCATCGCACTCTTTAAGATCACTAAACTCGAGGCTCCTGGTCATTCCTAGGATATCTAAGTCCACTAAACGAGGGAGGGCATTTTCACATTTAGCTCCTAAACTCTGGAATAGTCTTCCTGATATTGTTCGAGGTTCAGACTCGCTGTCCCAGTTTAAAACTAGATTAAAGACGCATCTCTTTAGCCAAGCATTCACATTATAAATACGTTTTATACTACAGCAGCTATGCTAATTATTTCCCATCTGCTTTTCTGTTGTTATCTCGGGACACTAGTCCCAAGGTAACTAGTTCGTCAGCTCCAGTTTGTATCCAGCCTCTCATGGAGACTTCAGATGCCCCAACACCTGTGATGAGACGACTCGACGCCTGTGAAGAGACGATTCAACGCCAGCGTTGTTATGGCCTAAAATAATACATGATTGATTAACTTATTCTAACATTTTTCTTTAACATTCTCTTTCTAACATTTTTCAATGTACATTTATGAAAAGCACTTTTTGTAAAGCTGCTTTGAAACAATGTGTATTGTGAAAAGCGCTATACAAATACATTTGAATTGAATTGAATTGAATATAAACTAAATTACTGCTCTAATTACTGATCTAAAGCCCACACTGTCACTGTATGATAATTGAAATGAACTGATGACATTTTTTCTCCAGAATGGCTATACAGCTGAATAAAATTATGCTGCATTATTTTCCTGTTTAACACTGTAAAGCTGCTTTGAAACAACCTGCATTGTTAAAAGCGCTATATAAATAAAGTTGACTTGACTTGACTCTTGAGGTAAAGAGCAGAAGAAGCGTGATGAAAAGGTATGGAGTAATTTTCACCTGTTTAGCCATATGTGCCATACATATTGAAGTTGCACTTGTAAGTGAATAAATGCATAGGTCCGTGACATTTTCTTATGTACTTTAATGGTCTAGTGGTAGAACTTTTGAAAAGCGTGTCAGTGGTTCTATGTTCTAATCCTCCCTCGTATAGTTTTTTTTTTTTTTTTCTCATCCGAACCGAATATGTTCATCAGTGGTTGTATATCAAGAGCAGGGACACGTTTGTGTGCATTTTGTTTTGTGATTTCACTGGAAGGAATAGAGAGTCTCCGCAATGAAGTTAAGCAATAGATTGAAGCCAGAAGAGGAAACAACTGAGACTTGCTTTTGCTCATTCTGATTTGAATGGACAACAAAAAGTTTTGTGGAAAGAGAAATGGAGATGTTCAAAGGTCAACTTGAACAATGTGTTTTGTCTAGAGTTTGTTATTTTCAGTCACATGTGTTCCTTTGTTCAGTTTCCTGCCCCTCTATCAGTTGTCATGGTCATTCATTTGATTTGCACAGGTGTTCATCATTTTTTCCCTCATTTGCTTGGTATTTAAGTTGCAATCTTTTCAATGTTCATTTGTCCATTCACGTTAATGCTTTGGTTGTGTTTCTTCGTCTTTGTTATTTGGATTTACCTTCTGGGTGTATTATTAAAGACTCCTAATCTAATCGTCATCTTCATTGTCTATTTGCTGCAATCAAGCGTGACAGATGAACAAACCTACCAAAAAAAACTGAGTTGAAGATCTCCTCTCCCTCCGGCAATATGGTTGTCCCCTGGAGCAGTATGTGGAGGAGTTTGTGGAGTTTTTCCATCTGGTGAGTTGGAGCTATACAATGCTCAATGCTTTCAGATGGGACTTTATGAGGAGGGGATTTGGTTTCTCTCCCCTGGGCAATGTTTTCCCTTGGTCGAGTCCATTAACTTCATTTACTGTCTTAATTGTTCCAATTTTGTTGTTGAAGAAGTTAAGGAATATAAGAAAAACCCTCATCCAGTCCCATCTTGAAAGCGTTTGGGCACTCCAACTCACCCCAAGCCTGCAACCAAACCCTCCACATCCCTTAACATCGGGACCATCTCAGCTGCTCAAGAGTATATTACTGGTCCAGCTTAAAAGAGGTGGTGAAGAAGGAAGATGGCCACCATGCCTGAGTCTTCAGCCAAAATGGCCGCCATGCCTGAGTATTCGGCCAAGAGGACCACACCTGGAAATCAGTCCTCACCAGAACCAGAAGTGACCACTGGCTAATTGTCAAAACCAATACCAGTCCCCGTCCAGAGCCCGGTGACGTCTCCAGTCACCGTCCAGAGTCCAGAGAGGACTTTGTCTTCTGTCCAGAGTCCAGTGATGTCTCCAGTCCCTATCCAGAGTCCAGAGAGGACTTCGTCCAAGCGTGGAAAAGCGTGACACCAGGAGGCTGGACATGGTGGTCATAATCATATGTTGTCAAAATTACGATAGAAGTATTGGATAACTGGGGTAAGTGCAGCAATAAGAAGAGTACTGCCCAAGGGCATCATCTGTTGAAGATTCATTTCCAGGATGCCAAGAGATGCCAGATTTACCATCAGAAAGAGTCACTCTGAATGAACCTCAATTTACCCGTGTTGGGTAGATTATTTTGGACCTTCTGAGGTAAAGAGCAGAAGAAGCGTTGTGAAAAGGTATGGAGTAATTTTCACCTGTTTAGCCATACGAGCCATACATATTGAAGTGGCACCTTCATTGGACACAGATTCTTTCATAAACGCACATGTGGACAAGTCAAGGAACTTCGATATGATAATGGAAAGAACTTTGTAGGAGCAGATCGTGAACTAAGAGTTGCCATTAAGGAATGGAATCAGTGTAAAATCAATGATGTCCTTCTTCAGAAAGGAGTGAAATTGGACATTCAACCCCCCCGACCGGATCACATTATGGATGGGCATGAGAGAGGTTAATTAGATTTCTGCGGGAAGTTCTGAATTCTACCTTAAAGGTGAAGAGTCTACCGCAGGTTCAAGAACATCAGAAATGGTCAAGAGTTAAACACAACTTTAAACCAGGAGACCTAGTGCTTATAGTGGATAACACAGCACCTGAAAACTCTGGGCTTATGGGACGCATAACTCAAACCTTTCCAGACAGAAGAGGATTTGTGCATCATGTGCAAGGTAAGACAAAAGCAGCCGATAACTATAGGTCTGTCTTCTACAAGCATAAGATGGATAACGTCACTCGTTACCTGACATTTGACTTTGACATTGACACATGAACTTGACAGAGAGAAACTGGAAAGAATACTTTGACTATGTATGAACACTTTTGGCTTGACTTTTTTTAAGATTTTCTTTTTTTATTCTTTTTGGTCAGAAGAAATTTACATTTATATAATTTTATCAATTAATTATTAATTTGATCAATTAATGTATCTAGTAGACATGAAATTGTTAATGAGTTTTGCTTATGTTGGGGGTTGCATGTTTACGTAGTAATGTGAATATATTATATTCTGTACACAAATGCATATCGTCTCTCAGTGGCTTTTAGCAAGAGTAGTCACTATAAGCGTTTTGAGGCCATTTATGTGTATTTTTGTTGTTCTTTTGTGTTTTATCCAATGTTTTACGACATTATATTTTAATGTTTCAATGCAAATTCACTTTGAGTACATTTAGCCTGAAGAAATCCTGTTCCTGTTTGACCTGTTTGAACACACCCACAGGTGATCATGAACTCCTCCCTCTCACAACACTTACCAGGAAGAGACTGACTTGTTATTTCTCCTTTCTGTCATACCGACTCTCTCTCTCAACAGCAATAAAGAATCAGCGATCAGTGGAGAACGAAGAGAAACTCTTTACAGAAGGAGTTTGTGAAGTTTGTTTCTGAACAGACAGCAGATCTTTGTGATTCTCATTGTGATTCATGTTTGAAGCCATCGTTCAGGAAGTGAAAGTAAAGTTCAGATTGCTGGAGCTCAAACAGTGAGAATGGATTCAATGTCTGTAAAAGAGCTTTCTTGTCCCGTGTGCTGTGAAATCTTCAAGGCTCCTGTTCTTTTATCCTGTAGTCACAGTTTCTGTAAAGAGTGTCTTCAACAGTTCTGGAGAAGCAAGAGAACTCAGGAGTGTCCCGTCTGCAGGAGAAGATCCTCAAGAGATGAACCTCCAACTAATCTGGCGTTAAAGAACTTGTGTGAGTCGTTCCTGAAGAAGAGAAATGAGAGGCTTTCATCAGGATCTGAGGAGATCTGCAGTTTACACAGTGAGAAACTCAAACTCTTCTGTCTGGAGGACAAACAGCCGGTGTGTTTAGTGTGCAGAGATTCAAAACAACACGACAATCATAAATTCAGACCCATCAGTGAAGTGGTTTCATCATATAAGGTAAGACAAATGTCAATTGTTTCTCATGGAAAGAGCAATAATTAGTCATAAATACAGATTTCACATTCATGCACTCAGTATTTCTCATTTTACTCATCTTCAGGAACATTTACTGTTAGGGGTGTCACGATTCTCCAAATCCTCGATTCAATTAAATTTTCGATTCTAAGTCCACGGTTCGATTCGATTCTCGATTTTTACATGTATTTTTTTTAAAGCACATGTTGCTATGCCATTTTTAGACTAGACTTTTATGCAATATAATATCTGACCTTTGTTTTGCAATGTGCCACACTACATTGTCAAATTTATTTTAGTTAACATTTATCACCAATGTAACAACTTATATCTTCAGTGTTCAGTCAATTGAAAACTTAACCAAAATAACCAGCCATCTAGTTTCTCTTTTGTAAGTGCAGTCTTCTTCACAGAAGATGACATTCAAGTTCACAACAAAACAAACAAAAACAATAAAACAGCCATGTCCACAGTCTTCTCTGAACAATTAAGTGTCTTAACAAACTATTTCCGAACAGTTGAACATATACAACACTGATAACTACTTTTTATCCCCCGAGAATGATGACTGTATTTTTTCATTCTTTCATGTTCTTCCTAAATACGGATATGTTGTTTAGAGCTGCTCTTTGAGTTGGCTTTTTTTTTTTTTTAAATAGAACAAGACAACTGTAACAATTTTGCAGTTTCAAGTTCTTCTTAAAGAGTTATATGGAAAGAGAACTGCTAAACTATTGCTGTCAAGGCAACTCAATGTGCGCTGATCAGACCTTCAATAACTTTCTCCTTTACATTATTGTACATGGAGGGAATCACTGTTGCTGTGAGATGCGTTCTACTTGGGATTTCGTAGCGTGATTCTAGCACGCTAATTAAATACCTAAAACCGGAGTTCCCTTTCGTTCAGTCACTACGACGTAACGTTAGTGACTAACGAATGGGGGTTTCGCTTAGAAGCCTATCAACTTCGAGTTTAGAGAAAACGCCCAATGGCGTGCCAATGCCATGGGCATGCGGAATTTGCATACGTAACTCCGCCTCACTGTGTGAGTATATAAGGAAGTACGAGGCAATATCGCATTATGTTTCTGCTTTCGGAGCCAAGAGTACCTACCTCTTCACTCCTACAGCCTTCTGAGACTCTGTCAGCTTCTTCGAGACGAGCAGCTTTCCAGTCGGTGTTGGTGTGACGGCGCGTTCCAGTGATCGCATACTTCCTGCCTGCTGATCTGTGCAGTGGTCTGCATCCAGCTGGTGTGTGTTTCCCTGGGCGCTTCGGCATCGACTGCAAAGTTTCCTCTCACAAAAAGAGCTTGCACGTGACACGTCCTTTTCAGGATGTTTCGTCCGTGCACTTCTGGGTGCGGTAGATCGCTTTTCTCTTTTGACGGGCACGAGCGCTGCGTGACGTGTTTGGGCTTTCAGCACGCTCAGGCAGCGCTTGTGGATGATTCATGTTCCCTCTGCGGGAACCTGGCCATCTCGGTGCTACGATCAAGACTCCGTGAATTCCGTGCTGATGCCGGAACGAGAGTCCCCTCTGCCACCCCCCAATCTGCGGTCTCCTCTGGAGGCGGCACTTTGGCTGGTGACCAGGGTGATCTGAGGGTGACGGTGTGGAACAAAGCTCCGACGCTAGTTCCTCGGCCCACACCCCCCTCTCATGCACCTGACCCGGTCCGTGCTCAGGCGTCTACATCGGGGCCGGCTCCTGCTGTCCCGACTGTGGCGTTTGGCACGGCGGAAGAGGAAGTGATGTCTATCGCCGCATCACAAGGTGGGCTGGAGTCATCTGAGGATGATGATTCGGCTGTGCTGCCACCTTCGGGTGCGCCAGCATTGCCCGAGTCGGACCCAGAATTGACAGCCATGCTGTCTCGGGCCGCCGCAGCGCTTGGACTGGAGTGGAACCCTCCGCCTCAGCCCGAGCGTTCGCGGTTGGATGATTGGTTTTTCGGGGCGGCGCGTCCGGACACCCGTCCGGCCGCTCCTCCAATACCTTTCTTCCCCGAGGTGCATGAAGAGGTCGCGCGTTCCTGGAAGTCCCCGTTGTCTTCCCGTGAACGTTTGGCGAACTCTTCCGCCTTCACCTCCCTCGATGGAGCCGCGGCTCATGGGTACACTGGGGTCCCCCCAGTCGAACGTTCTGTTGCGATGCAACTGTGTCCACAGAGCGCTTCGTCCTGGCGTGGTGACCCAAAGCACCCCTCCAAAGCTTGTAGGTTTTCATCATCCCTGGTGGCGAAGTCCTATAGAGCTGCGGGGCAGGCCGCCGCTTCTCTGCATACCATGGCAACTCTTCAGGCTTACCAAGCCAAGTTGCTGTGTGATATGCACGAGGGAGGGGCTGATCCAGGACTCAGCAATGAGTTGCGTGCCGCCACCGACCTCGCTCTCCGGGCGACGAAGGTGACCGCACGCTCCCTGGGTCAGGTGATGTCCACAAATGTGGTCCAGGAGAGACACCTATGGCTCACCCTGTCTGATATGCGTGACGCTGAGCGAACCCGTTTCCTCAACGCCCCCATATCACAGGATGGGCTATTCGGCGGAGCGGTCGAGAGCTTCGCCCAACAGTTCTCGGCCGCTCAGAAGCAGACTGAGGCAATAAAACATATCCTGCCCCGGCGGTCAGCTGCTGCTTCCACCCAACCGCCCGCGCAGGTGCCTCAGCCTGCTCGCCGCCGAGGACGCCCTCCTGCGGCTCCCTCTACCTCTGCGCCACCCAAGCAGCAGCCTCCACCCGGGCCGCGCAGAGGCAGCCGCAGGAAGGCGTCCCAGTCTGCTCCAGCCCCGCAGCCCGCGAAGAAACGCCAGGCTAAGCGGCGCTCCTGATGCGGACGGCTCAGGGATGGGCAGTTCTTTCCAGGAGACGGCGGCAGGGCCGCTCCTTCCCCCGGTGGAGGGCCGGGGGAGAATCTTTTGTTCAGCTGCTGGCCCCCGGGTCAGCAGCACCCTAATGTGGTTAAAGAAAGAACTGACAACCCCATCCCTGAGCCCCCAGAGATCGGTGACGGCAGTGCGCGCCACCCTCGGGTCTCGCCACTCTCGTCCCTCTCTGTCGCCAGCCCCCTGGCAGAGCAGACCCCAGTGGAACGCGAGTCCTTCCCTGGTCTCCTCTGTCAGGGCGCAGCCGTTAACCGTGCCCCGACCCCGGGACGCCCAACAGCCTCCCTTGTCCGGGCCGGTAACGCTGCCTCGCTGCCCCACCCAGGGTACGTCTGTCGTCCGTATGACCCCGTTGGTGCAGTCTCTGGAAGCCTGGCTTCAGCTTCCGGGGCTGTCCCGCTGGGTTGCCCGGACCGTCAGGCTCGGCTACGCGATTCAGTTCGCGCAGGCTCCTCCCCGTTACAGGGGAGTCCGCTATACCGTGACCGGGGCCCATGCCCCCGTCATGCGTGCGGAGATTGCCACTCTACTGGCGAAGGATGCGATCGAGCCTGTCCCTCCAGCCGAAATGAGGTCGGGGTTCTACAGCCCCTACTTCATTGTACCCAAGAAAACCGGTGGGTTACGACCAATCCTGGACCTTCGTATCTTGAACCGATCCCTTCACCGGCTTCCGTTCAAGATGTTGACTGCGAAACGCCTTTTCGAATGCGCTCGTCCTCTCGATTGGTTTGCAGCGATCGACCTGAAGGACGCCTACTTCCATGTCTCCATCCTTCCTCGACACAGACCGTTCTTACGGTTTGCTTTCGAGGGGCGGGCATACCAGCACGCGGTTCTCCCTTTCGGGCTATCTCTGTCCCCTCGCGTCTTCACGAAGATCGCCGAGGCAGCCCTTGCGCCCCTTCGGCAGCACGGGGTTCGCATCCTGAACTACCTCGACGACTGGCTCATACTGGGCCACTCTCAAGAGCAGGTTTGCGGACACAGAGATCTGGTTCTCCACCACTTAGCCCGTCTGGGCCTTCAGGTCAACTGGGAAAAGAGCAAACTTTGCCCCGTGCAGAGGATCTCTTTTCTCGGTATGGAGATCGACTCAGTCGCCATGTACGCGCAGCTTTCGAGCGAGCGAGCGCAGTCTCTGCTGACTTGCCTCCGTCAAATCGAGAGCAAGAGTGCGGTTCCACTGAAACTATTTCAGAGGCTCCTGGGGCATATGGCATCTGCAGCCGCGGTAACGCCGCTCGGATTGCTTCATATGAGACCGCTTCAGCACTGGCTTCGCGATCGAGTCCCGAGATGGGCATGGCAGTCTGGCACGCTCCGGATCCAAGTGACTCGGGCCTGCCTACAGACGCTCACCCCGTGGTCGAACCTCAGTTTTCTCCGGGCCGGTGTGCCCTTAGAAAGAGTGTCCAGGCATGTTGTCGTATCGACGGATGCCTCTGCCACGGGCTGAGGTGCCATGTGCAATGGACAAGCAGCCGCGGGCTCCTGGACAGGACCTGAGGGGAGCCAGGAGACTGAATCCTCCTCGCTCTCCTCTCGTACCCTCCTGGGACCTCGCAGTAGTGTTAACTGCTCTGCAGAGACCTCCCTTTGAGCCTTTGCGGTCGGTTGATATTAAGTTCCTGTCTATGAAGACGGCTCTGCTGACCGCATTGGCCTCAGTTAAGAGGGTCGGGGACCTGCAGGCAATATCGGTTGACGAAGCGTGCCTGGAATTCGGGCCGGCTAACTCTCACGTGATCCTGAGACCCCGGCCTGGATATGTGCCCAAGGTTCCCACCACTCCGTTTAAGGACCAGGTGGTGAACCTGCAAGCGCTGCCTTTGGAGGAGGCAGACCCAGCCTTGGCATTGCTCTGTCCAGTACGCGCCCTCCGCGCCTACGTAGACATGACGCAGTGTTTCAGGACCTCAGACCAGCTCTTTGTCTGTTATGGTGGAGAGCGGAAGGGAAGTGCTCTCTCAAAGCAAAGGCTGTCTCACTGGATAGTGGACACCATTGCTTTGGCTTACCAGCAGCAAGGCCGACCATGTCCCCTTGGTGTGAAGGCACACTCCACCCGGAGTGTGGCCTCCTCTTGGGCTCTAGCGCATGGCGCCTCGCTAGCAGACATCTGCAGAGCTGCAGGCTGGGCGACACCCAACACATTCGCCAGATTCTACAATCTCCGAGTGGAGCCAGTGTCCGACTATGTACTCGCCCCCCCCGAGGGGCCGGTGATAGGCCAGGCTCAGGTGTCTTCGCTTGCTCGCCACTCCACTCCACGGACTGGATACGTGCGATATTTCCTCAGGTGAGCTCCCCGAGAGCCCTGAGCTCCTCCAGCACTGTCGACGCCGACATCAGTTCAGTCTGCCCTTTCGAGCCAGACCCTCATGTCCGGCCAGGTGCCCCATGTGCATGGTTCCCTCCGGCGACCCCCACATGTGTATTTCACCGTAAGTCTCCGCAGTGAGCGGGTTTCTTCCCTTGGCGTGTCCCCGCCACCCCTAGGGTTAAAAATCCACCTTCGGCTGGTACCCTAGAGATCTTCCATATGCAGCCCTCAGCGGGTCATATGTGTCTCTTAAGTCCTCCCCACGGGTAGGCATTTTTGGCATTCCCTCACTGGGATATGCTTCCCAGTGTACCTTGGTATTCCTGTGTTAAGTGGGAGTCCTTCGTCCGTACTAGTCTCACGACAGGGTACTCACACTTACGCAGGGCACTGGAAGACAGCTGAGTGGCGGGATTATATTGGGACCCCCATTCGTTAGTCACTAATGTTACGTCGTAGTGACTGAACGAAAGGGAACGTCTCGGTTACGGATGTAACCCTCGTTCCCTGAGGAGGGAACGGAGACGTAACGTCCCCTTGCCACATCAGCTGTGCTACCTGGAACGCAGGAGTTCAGTCTTGGCTCCTCAAGCAGGTAACATAATGCGATATTGCCTCGTACTTCGTTATATACTCACGCAGTGAGGCGGAGTTACGTATGCAAATTCCGCATGCCCATGGCATTGGCACGCCATTGGGCGTTTTCTCTAAACTCGAAGTTGAAAGGCTTCTAAGCGAAACCCCCATTCGTTAGTCACTAACGTTACGTCTCCGTTCCCTCCTCAGGGAACGAGGGTTACATCCGTAACCGAGACGTTTTCCACCAACGAATAAGGTCGCATGTCTGCGGCTATGAATACTCCTAACGCGCGCATAATTGCATTTGCATGCAAACGTTGTCAACATAATTCACTGGAAATCCAAAATACTTCCACACCGGCGACTTCAGTGAAAGAGGAGGGGGTTCAAGTTCTGTCGATGGGTCTCCTGCATCTGCAGTTGCCATGCTATCTTTTGAGTGGCTGTAGCTGAGGTTGACGCGCAGCACTTCAACACCTGTTTTTTTCCGCTTGGCAAACAAACGGACGTGACATGGGGGCGTGGCAGCATCGACGATTCCATTTTTTAATTCGGAGTTCGAGATTGTGACTTAATTTCGGTGACACCCTTATTTACTGTGCTGTGCTGCTCAATTCTTCTGTCTCTGTGTCTCATACTAAATAGTAGATGTTCAAACAAAATATAACATAAAACAAAGTCAACCTCAGTAAACACAGAATACAGTTTTCATCTCATATCACCCTTGTGAAAAACTAATCACCCTTTCATCAGCGATAACTGCAGCGAATGCTTGAGCTGACTGGAGATCAGTCTTTCACAGCGCTCTGCTGGATCTGACCCACTTCTCTTTGCAGAACTGCTTTAGTTCAGTCACATTGGATGGTTTTCAAGCATGAACTGCCTGTTTAAGGTCCTGCCACATCATCTCAATCGGGTTCAAGTCAGGACTCCAGAACTTGAGTTGAGCTTTTCTGAGCCGTTCAGAGGTGGATTTACTCTGTGCTTTGAATCATTGTCTTGATGCTTGAGCTTCAGCTGTATTTCTGTTCAATTCTAGGAGAAGCTCAATACAGCACTGAAGTCCTTACAGGAGAAACTCCAACACAATGAAAACATTAAAGTAGAGTTTGAGAAAACAGCTCAACACATCAAGGTGAGGAAACAGAGTCAAGAGTCATTTTCATCACAGCTGTAGGATCTCTATATACAGTTTATATATTTCAGCGGATTATTTCTGTAAATGACGAGCAGCGTCTGCTTCTGGAGCCGTTATATGTCGGGTATGGGAGTTTCTCTCTGCTATGAATGATGTGAAGTGTTGATGTGTGTGGATGGAGATGATTGAAGTGAATGTGATGTGATTTCAGGCTCAAGCTAAGCACACAGAGCGTCAGATTAAACAGCAGTTTGAGAAGCTTCATCAGTTTCTCAGAGATGAAGAAGAAGCTACAATCACTGCACTGAGGAAGGAAGAGGAGCAGAAGAAGCAGATGATGAAGGAGAAGCTGGAGGAGATGAACACACACATCTCAGCTCTTTCACACACAATCAAAGACATGGAGGAGATGATGAGAGCTAGTGACGTCTGCTTTCTGAAGGTCTGATTTCAGATCATTGGTTGATCATTGGTTCATTGATTGAGTTCTTGATGATAAATGGTGTGTTTGTTCTGCAGGAGTTTCCAGTCTCAAAGGAAAGGTGAGTGATCTGCTCCTGTCTCTGGTCTCTCTGGTTCTGATCCAAAGCCACTGCAGTTCTGACTCCTGAATGTTCTTCCAGAGTCCAGAGCTCACAGCCGGATCCACAGATGGCTTCTGGAGCTTTGATTCATGTGCCACGGTACTTGGGCAACCTGCCGTTCAGAGTCTGGAAGAAGATGCAGGACATCGTCCAACACAGTGAGTCTGACGGCACACGCGCGCACACACACACACACACACACACACACACACACACACACACACACACACACACACACACACACACACACACACACACACACAGAGTGCTTTTGGTTGGTTTGGTAGGTTGGTTTTGGATAAATTGGGACCTTTTAAACTCCAAAAAGTCTTTTTGCCTCCCTTTGGTTTTATAAAATGATCTTTTGAACCCAACAAGGTACAATGAAGATTCTTCCCTCCAGTCTTTGGAGTAAAAAACACTTCCAAAAGAAGTCCAGAACACACAGAGCCTTAGTTCTGCTCTTTCAAACACAAGATTGATTGTTTTATTAAGGGCTTTCCTTTAAAATGACACCAGATGTATTTATTTACTGTATGTGAGTAAGGGAAGAGTTGAAGAGGTTAAACACTGATGATGAAGATGAGTGTGAAACTAATAACAGCACTGACAGAGATCAGAGGAAATGTGTTTGATCAACAGGATCATAATTCAATTCAATTCAAATGTATTTGTATAGCGCTTTTCACAATACACATTGTTTCAAAGCAGCTTTACAGAAAGTGCATTTCATAAATGTACATTGAAAAATGTTAGAAAGAGAATGTTAAAGAAAAATGTTAGAATAAGTTAATCAATCATGTATTATTTTAGGCCATAACAACGCTGGCGTTGAGTCGTCTCTTCACAGGCATCGAGTCGTCTCTTCACAGGTGTTGGGGCATCTGAAGTGAGAGGCTGGATACAAACTGGAGCTGACGAACTATTTACCTTTGGACTAGTGTCCCGAGATAACAACAGAAAAGCAGATGGGAAATAATTAGCATAGCTGCTGTTCAGAATATTAATGCTTTTGATCCGATTTAACTGTAGTATAAAACGTATTTATCATGTGAATGCTTGGCTAAAGAGATGCGTCTTTAATCTAGTTTTAAACTGGGACAGCGAGTCTGAACCTCGAACAATATCAGGAAGACTATTCCAGAGTTTGGGAGCTAAATGTGAAAATGCCCTCCCTCCTTTAGTGGACTTAGATATCCTAGGAATGACTAGAAGCCTCGAGTTTAGTGATCTTAAAGAGCGCGATGGATTGTAGGGCGATAGAAGATCCGTTAAATACACTGGAGCTAAACCATTTAGGGCTTTATAGGTCAGTAGCAATACTTTGTAATTCATAATAATCTGTGTGTGTTCAGTCTTGATGATGATATGAAGATCAGAATAAAAGCATCTGTTGATTGTGTCTCATCAGCTCCTGTGATTCTGGATCCAAACACGGCTCATCCCTCTCTCGTCCTGTCTGATGATCTGACCAGTGTGAGGAACAGCGGGAACAAACAACCTCTTCCTGATAATCCAGAGAGATTTGACTCAAATCTCTGGGTTCTGGGTTCAGAGGGTTTTAACTCAGGAACACACAGCTGGGATGTGGAGGTTAAAAAGAGTTTACTATGGATTCTTGGAGTAACTACAGCATCAAACCAGAGGAAGGGACTGAGTTTCTTCAACACTGATGTCTGGAGTGTGGAGTATGATCAGGATATAATCTTTTTAAATTCAGGTTATGGTTTTCGTGTTGATCAGAAGCTTGATCGTGTGAGAGTGTGTGTGGATTATGACAGAGGAACGGTGTCATTCTCTGATCCTGTAACTAACACACATCTACACACATACACAACCTCCTTAACTCACACACTCTTTCCATTCTTCTGTAATTATAGTCCCGTCTCTCTGAGGATCTTAGCAGTCAATAGTCAGTAAACGTCACTCCTGCAGGTCTGGATCTTCCTGCTTTCAGCAGTTTCCAATATTTAATCCATATCTCATGAGTGAGAGTTGATCTGAATATCAGTCCGGTGGCTGTGATTGGGCCGTGATGATCACATGACTGAAATCCAGCATTACAGCCACACTCACATGCTCATATTGCTTTAATACAACAGATCAATAAACGAGAAGTTTTCAATAATATTCCACTTCACACAATTACACCGATTAGAGATCCTTTCAGCATTCATGTTTTCAGGATAATTGACGATTACCAGATTAATTCTCTCTAGTTTTCACATGTTAATTATACAGTCACTGAACCAGTGAATTCAGTTTTTGTTGTAAATGAATAATTATTTCAGTCATAGAGGTTATGATGATGTGTTTAAATATAAATGCTTAGTGTAGAAATGCTTGATTCAGCCGATTACAGATCACGGCCGTATGTATAACACTTGTCAGAAATGCTCTTCAGAATAAAGTCTTAAGCTTTGACTTCAGTGTCAGAAATCAATCATTTCAAACTCCAGTTGAACATTGATGCTGCTCATGTGTTTCTGTGTGTGTGTGTCTGCTGATGTACTGTTGGCTCGGTGATGTGACGTGAGTGTCATGGATACTCCAGCATCTGCAGGAAGCCCACAGTCCTCATGAAGCGCTCGCTTCTGCTGAACATGTTGAAGCTCTGCTGGGAGGTCATGAACTGTCTGACTGTGTGTGGTTTGGTTAGAGGAGCTGTTCAAGAGCTGCTTACTGAGGACCCATGCGCCATTATTACTGTCATTTCTGCAGTAAAGCCTTGTGTCGTAGAGCGGGAGAAGTTAGAAACCTGTGTGAATCACACTGAGTCTTAAGAAACTCTTCACTGATGTGAGATCAGTCCTCAGGCGCTGTGAGCAGAGAGACTTCAGTGCGGCTTTACTGACATCTAGAGCTCAAACTGATCAACTGACTCTAAACCTCAATGGCTTCATCACAACATGACTGGACAATAATGGACATGCCACAGAGCATCTCCATTCCTCTAATAATTCAGCGGCTCATCCTCAATTATTCCTCACATATGATATCACTGCATGAAAAGAGTCATTTCTGGGTTAAATCTGACATCGGAAACTTCAGGTGTACGATCTTAAAATGCTTAAAATTAAACATGTCTGCCAGAATACAACATCAAAATCTGTTCAGTGTTGTATCATTCTTTCTCAAACTGTATTTTCTAGGCTGAGGTTGTTTTGAGCCGTTTATTCCCGCTCGACTGCATTCAAATCTTGCACCCGCTGTCGATGTCAGTGTTTTCTGAGAGATTTACATCAGACGAAGGAAAGTGTAAATTCATGAAATCATTGTAAATAACTGTCACGGTTCATGGGTTCACTGACTCGCCCTCGTGTGTGTGTTGTGGGGCGTGGATGGGTTGAGCGCTGATCATTATCAGCTTCAGCTGTTCCTTGTTTACGCTCTATTTAAAGTGTGTTTTTGCATGTCCTGTTTGTCAGTTCGTTGCAGGCGTTTTCCGGGTCTGGTCTCTGCCTTGTCTCTCCGTCTTCCAGGATGTGGTTGTTCCCGGAGTCCTTGTGAGGTTCCCTGGGTGTGGTTCTCGGTTTGCCTGACCTTCGTCTGCCCATTGCGGTCCCTGCTTCACTGAGTCTCCCTGCCTGATTCTTCTTTTCAGTTTGCTGTTGAACTGTACCACTGAGAGTGTGTTAATAAATTCCTTTTTGCACTCGCAATTGGATCTTCTGTTATTTTCCAGTAGTGTTTTGTGACAGAACGAACTGACCAGCATGGATCCAGCGAGAAGCACGGATCTACAGGATTATCTTGCAAGGAGCGCTCAAAGGATGGATCAGCAGGACGAACAAGCACTTGCTACGGCTCGTGCTGTACAGGCATTGGTGAAGCAGGTGTCCGAGCTCAATACCCAGGTACAACATCTATCAGCACCCACTGCACCACCCACACCGCCTGTCCCTCTCCACCTTCCTCCAGCGAGTGGTCAACACGAGCCACGGATACCGACACCCGAGAGATATTCTGGTGAGCCCAATCTCTGTCGTGCATTTCTAATTAAGTGTGACATATTTTTCTCACTGCAACCTGTGACATTCGCTTCAGAGGCATCGAAGGTGGCTTTGGTCATGACTTTATTGTCGGGACGCGCGGCGCTGTGGGGGACAGCGGTGTGGGAGAACAATCATCCCTGTTGTACCTCGTTCGCTACACTCTCCACGGAAATGAAGCAGGTATTCGACCGGGCAGTGCTTCACGTCCCGTCAACTCGCTGATCTAAGCCAGGAAGGGAGACCTGTTTCAGATTACGTCATCAAATTCTGTACATTGGCAGCTGAGTGTAGCTGGAACGAGGAGGCGCAGTGGGACATGTTCCTGCATGGGCTGGCTGACCGCATCCAAAAGGAGATTTATACACTGGAGTTACCGGACAGACTCGATGGTTTGATTCAGATAGCACAACGCATGGACGCCCGTTTGCAGCAACGGAGGGATCGTACACGTCCAGTCACGAGTTCCGAGATATTCCCAGCAGCTACAGTGGTAGTGCGGTCAGCCATCCGGTCGCTCAAGAGCCCATACAGGTGGGTAGAGCTCGGCTTTCCCGGGAGGAGAGACAACATCGGCATGAGAAAGGACTGTGGAGGATCAGGACATTATCTTCAAGACTGCCCAGTAAAAGACCAAGCCCGACAGTAGGCAAGGGGTTACTGACGGGTGGGATATCTGTGGGCGAATCCTCATCAGCCACTCTCCTCTCGGTAAGACTGCAATGGGCAGCGGGATTTCACTTCTGTCAGGAGCTAGTGGATTCAGGAGCAGAGGGCAACCTGTTGGACATTTTTCTGGCCAAGCGTCTCAACATTCCTGTGGTTCCTCTTAAACAGACTATTTCAGTGCATGCTCTGGGTGGACACAGATAACCAGACATCACCCACACTACGGGTACGCTCACACTCATCACTGCCGGTAATCACACCGAACAGACTTTTTTAAAAATTTCCAGGTCCCCCTCGTGCCAATCATATTGGGTCATCCTTGGCTTACGAAGCACAGACCCAGGATCTGTTTCGGCGTGGAGCAGAGACTGTCACGCTGATTGTTTAGTGTCTGCTTGTCCATCTGTCTCGTGTTCTGTGTTACAGGAGGAGTCGGTGAAACTGTCTAACGTGCCGGAGGAATATCTCGACCTGAAGAGAGTGTTCAGTAAGTCCTGGGCTGCTTCTCTACCTCCGCATCGTCCCTATGACTGTGCTATAGAGTTATTGCCAGGAACTTCTCCGCCTAAAGGCAAGTTATACTCACTTTCTAACCCTGAGAGGGAGGTCATGGAGAAATATATTTCTGATTCTTTGGCAGCTGGACTCATCCGTTCCTCCTCGTCTCCCGCTGGCGCTGGATTTTTTTGCCTTTCGGCCTGTCCAGTTCCCCTGCCGTTTTCCAAGCTCTCGTCAATGAAGTGTTGAGAGACATGGTCGATCAGTTCATATATGTCTACCTGGACGACATATTGATATTTTCCTCTTCTCTCAAGGAACATGTTCAACACCTCAGACGAGTACTCCAAAGGCTGCTTCAGAATGGGCTTTTTGTTAAGCGGAGAAATGCGTGTTTCATGCACAGTCAGTTCCATTCCTTGGATACATCGTCTCATCAGAGGGGGTGCGCATGGATCCTGACATGGTTAAGGCTGTGGTAGATTGGCCAATCCCAGATCTGGAATCTGGAATACATCAGATCAGCTAAACGACTGAACTCCAGGCAGGCTCGGAGGGCTCTTTTTTTTGGTCGTTTCGATTTTTTGCTTTCTTACCGTCCTGATTCTAAGAACATTAAACCCGATGCATTATCTCGTATTTTTGATCGTTCTGAATGCCCGTCCACTCCCGAGTATATTTTACCTGAGAGACTGGTTATCTCTTCACACACATGGGAGGTCGAGTCGAAGGTCCGCAAGGCCTTAGAAGGGGTAACGCCTCCGCCCGGGGGACCACCAAGTCGGTTATTTGTGCCGGAGGGACAAATAAATTACCATAAATAAATATTTACCATAAATGTGTTGATAATAAATCCTCATATGAGAATGATTAGTGAAGAATCATGTGACACTGGAGTAATGATGATAAATTCAGCTTTACATTACAGAAATAAATTACATTCTAAATATATTCTAATAGAAAAGAGTTAAATTGTAAATTAAAGGGCACAACTATTTTATAATAATACTGTTTTTGCTATATTTTGGATCAAATAAATGCAGAGAGAATTGAATTAGAGTAGATTTATCTGTCTCTAACTCAATCCCTCTAGCGCCACCACCAGTCCAAAGTTACACTCATGTTAATGCTAATAACTTTTGAACCCTAAGGGCTAGAAACAAAATTCTTTTTCCTCTGATTATTTGACAATTTGATCACACCTTATGACGTAATTTCCTGTCATGAAAATTTTCGCCATTTTGAATTTTTCTGAAAAACCTACTTTTGCGAACTCATCCTAGACAGTTCATCTGTCACTGTATGATAATTGAAATGAACTGATGACATCAGCGTTTTTTCCAGGATGGCTATACAGCTGAATAAAATTATGCTGCATTATTTTCCTGTTTAACACTGTAAAGCTGCTTTGAAACAATCTACATTGTTAAAAGCGCTATATAAATAAAGTTGACTTGACTTGACTTGACTTGATTTGCACGAAAATTGAACCAGATCATCTTCAGACCATGCTGACAAAAAAAACTTAAAGTTGATTTCTCAAACCGTTTTCGAAAAACACAAACAAATTTGACGTAGTGCTTGCAAAAATAGACATAAGGCTGTAATTTAGCGCTTATAAAATGCTAGCTGATATCTTCAAAACCGCTAGTCCAATCGAGACGAAACCAGCTTCAGAAGTTCGAAAACATAGGACGATAGCATAACGATAATGCCCAAATGTCAAAATAATGATAGTAAGGGGGAGTAAAATCCCCCCAAAACTCCAAAATGAAATGAGATATTTTCACCAAAATTGACACACACATGTATGGGCTCACGCCAAGGACACATAAAAAAATGGTAGGACTGTGCCTCTTGGTGGTGCTATAATAGAACAAAACATGACATTTCCATTGACTTCAATGCAGTATTATGATAGAAAATGTTATACTTTACAAATTAATTGGTGTATCATTACGAAACTTGGTATGTGCCATCAGCACCATGCCTTTAAGCTACTTAAAAGGTTTCAAAACAGCACCGCCATGCCGTCCATACTTATAATGAAAAGGCCTCTTGAGGCTATATCTCCGCAATGACATATTGACACTATATTGACACCCTGCTTTGATATATTGACACCAAACTTTTCATGTGTCATTGTTCCCTTATTCTGACCACACATCAGTTTTGTAACTGTGCCACCTATTGGTTGAAAGTGATAAATCATTAAATCATTATTATTGACTGTATTTATCTATTTTGCCTAAAATCACCTTAATAGGTCTTTAATGGCTCATTTTTGCAGTTGGTCTGACACTCCCAGCCAAGCTGGTATGTCTTGTCTTCTTCTTTGCGCTTGGCCCCAATAATGGCTGCTTGCAGCTATATTTATTATTATTATTACTATAATTATTATTGCTGCTGCTTATAGATTTCCAAATACCTGCAGTTCTCCGACTCTGCCACAGGGAAAAGTGTGTACTTCTGCTCAGACCCTGATGTGGCGGTGAGCACTTTTCCACGTCAAAGACCATCTTTATTGTTGTAATATAGTAATTTGCCAATAGGTGTCACTGTTATACTATGCCATCCAGTGTGTCACTGTAGTTCTGTTTTTTCCTACTTCCCGTTCAGTTGATAAAATAAAGAAACACGTGAAACTTCAACAGGTTATGGGCCCAGATCTTCGCTAAAAAAGGTGCTTTTACACAGGATTTTGTGTGATATAGACAGTATTGTGGAATTCACAATGGAGGATAGACTGTTTATTGAGAAGCTGAGTGGGCCAGAGAACTGGGCAACGAGGAAATTTCAAATGGAACATTTGATGAAAGCCAAAGGACTATGGGGCATGGTGATCGAGACTGACAACGTGTCAGAGGGAGCAAATGCACAGGCAAGAGCAGAATTCAAAAAACGGAAAGAAAAGGCGTTTTCTGTGTTTGTGCTGAATGTGAGTACACCCAAGTTGTATCTGATAACAAGCTGCAAGACACCTAAAGAAGCGTGGGATACGCTAAAAGGACTTTGTGAGAGAGACACTCTTGGTAGACGCCCTAGGACTTGGTAATGTTAAGCTGAGAATGACATTCAAAGTCGATGATGTCAAAAATGTCACGATGTTTGATGTGCTGTATGTTCCAAAGTTATCGGGAAATCTCTTCTCAGTGGGAGCTGCTTTCAGAAGAGGAAATGAGGTGCAGTTCAAAAAATCTCGCTGTTACATCCGTAGTAAAGATGGAGATCTCCGAGGAATGGGAACACAAAGATCTGACGGGCTGTATCAGCTCGATGTCGAGGGAAGTTCGCCCGACTGTCACTGTGCGTCAAGTGCATTAGTAACAGCCAGCGTGTGGCACCAGCGACTGGGACACACCACCAAATTGAAGGAACTTAAAAATCTGGTGAATGGAGTGGACTTTCCTGCAGAGAAAAAAGTTATCTTCTGTGAAGCCTGCGTGGAAGGCAAGCTGTCTAGAAAGCCTCACAAGCCAGTGGAAGAAATCCGTTCCAAACGCAAACTGCAGTTGGTTCATAGTGATGTCTGTGGTCCCATGCAGACTGAGTCTATAGGTGGGTCAAAGTACTTTGTGACTTTTATCGATGACTATTCCAGATGTTGCAAGGTATACTTTATGAAGCAGAGGAGTGAAGTGTTTGACAAATTCAAGGAATTTGAGAAAACATTCTCCAATGAGTGTGGAGAGAAAGTGACAAGACTAAGAACGGACAATGGTGGGGAATACACATCCAAAGAATTTCAAGAATACTTGAAGGCTCAAGGTATCCATCATGAAACAACTGTGCCTCACACACCTCAGCAAAATGGTGTTGCAGAAAGAAAAAATCGGACATTAATTGAAGCAGCAAGAACCATGCTCTCTCATGCTAAATTGCCAAAGACGTACTGGGCAGAGGCTGTAGCGACTGCAGTTTACATACAGAACAGGTTGCCCACATCTGTTCTGAAGCAAGAGACACCATACCAGAGATGGTACGATAAGCAGCCAAATGTAAGTCACATGAAAGTGTTTGGTTGTGTAGATTATGCACATGTCCCAGACGCAGAAAGAAGAAAACTGGACAAGAAGGCTGGGAAGCTTCGTTTCGTGGGATATGCCAACAATGCGAAGGGCTACCGATTGTTTGACAAAGAAAAAAAAAGGATTCTAATTCGTCGGGATGTAATCTTCAACGAGTCAGAAACAAGAAGTGGACATTTCTTTTTCGGAGAATGAAGTTAACATGAAAACTGACGAGACAACATCAGTCGATGCTACTGTCGATGAGACTGCTAGAGAAGGCGGCAGAATCAGAAAACCACCCAAGAGATATGGATATGATGAGTTTGCCGAGCCTGGTGACTGTTGATCATTATGCTGGGGTGTGTTGTTTTGCAGAACCAAGCACAATGAAAGAGGCATTGATGAGTCCTAACGCAAAGGAATGGCAGGATGCAGCTGACTTGGAATATGAATCACTGCTGGAAAATGAGACGTGGGATTTAGTGGAACTAGCAAAGGATCGGAAGGCCATAGGATCAAGATGGGTGTTCAAAGTCAAGCATCAGAGTGATGGACGAGTGGAGAGATACAAGTGCAGACTCGTCGCTGAGGGATACTCACAGAAGTATGGTGCTGACTACGACAAAACTTTTTCACCCGTGGTAAGATTCAGCTCAATTCGTACATTGCTGTCCTTCGCCGTCCAGAATAACCTACATGTGCATCAGATGGATGTGGTAACTGCATTTCTAAATGGACACCTGGACGAGGAAATCTACATGGAACAACCAGAGGGATACATCAGACCAGGGGAGGAACATCTGGTATGCAAACTGAAGAAGTCAATATACGGGCTGAAGCAATCCCCTCGCTGCTGGAGCAAAACCTTCACAGAGTTCATAAAGAACATTGGCTTCAAACCGAGTACATCCGACCCATGTGTGTTTGTGAGATCTCGACAGGAGCTGGAAATTTTAGCTGTGTATGTTGATGATCTGATCCTGATCACAGAGTCGTTGGAAAGCATGAAAGAGCTGAAACTTACTCTTATGAAGCACTACAAGATGAAGGACATGGGAGAGCTGTCCTATATCTTGGGTATCTCTGTCATCCAAGACAAGGAAAATAAATGTGTGTTT
Source organism: Gobio gobio (assembly GCF_949357685.1). NCBI lineage: Eukaryota > Metazoa > Chordata > Actinopteri > Cypriniformes > Gobionidae > Gobio > Gobio gobio. The sequence goes on from NC_137097.1 coordinate 86,743,789, forward strand.
CTTCATCAGAAGCATTACATTGAAGCCATTCTTCGAAAGTATGGCATGCATGATGCCAATCCTGCTGCAACCCCAGCTGATGCAAATCTGAAGCTGAAAAGGAACGACGGTGTCAGCAAGCCTATGAACTCAAGTACCTACCAGTCTATGGTAGGTAGCCTACTGTATAACTTTCTGAAAAGCACCAAAACAGTTTCTGAGCATTTCATAAGAAATGTGTAATTTATCCTTGTCCAATTTCGTTCTGCTCTTCTACAGGCTCGCCTCAGAGAGCGGATGTCATGATCCTGGCTCTTCTCGCTTTCTCCCTCTGCTGGTCATTCTTAGACTCACGCCCTTCCTCCGGGCACACACACGCATACACTCACTTGGATTCACCTGCCCCTCATTACATGTTGCCATCAAGCTCATTCTTTCCACACCTGTTCCCCTTTTCCTCCTGATTGGTTTCTCTACTTCTAGTCCTTGTTGACCATTTGTTCTCTGCCAGATTATTAACTCTGTTTTCAGATGTGTCAGAGCCTGTTTTCACCTTCCCCTGTCCTGTCCCGTCTGGTCTACTAGACCTTTATGTCTACGAGACCTGTTCATTTGCTTTTGCTTAGTTTGTGCTCTGCCCAGCTCGCCTGCCGCTGATTGCTACCATCAGAACTTTTGAGTACTCCTCACAACGGCCGCCTGCTCATCACCGCCGCTTAACATCTACGGACCGGTCTGCCTAACCGGGTCTACAGCATCTTGAGTTGTTATTTGATGAAAGACTTTGTTCATCGGCTTCAGCGGCCGTTTCCTTATTTTCAAATTAAAAGACTTATTTACCTGCTTTCACCACTGGGTCCTCTCGCTCATCCCTGACAGAATAATCTGGCCAACATGCTCGTTTGTAATCTCCGTCTATACAAATCACGGTGAGCTGCATGAATGCGTTGGATTCGCTGTGTTTTCGTTATGTTTTGATGTCGATGTAGGATCGTAAAGCCATGTGAATCAATAGAAACGCAACGTTTGCATTGTTGATGGAAGGCTTGTTCGCAGCGGTGCTGTGCAGACCGATCGCAGTATGACAACGAGTCCAGCGAGAGCATTTGACTCCTAGTGCTTTTGATTCACTCATGCAGTTTTTTTTATATCATACGTGGATCGGTCTGCACAGTGCCGATGCATCTCGAACAAGCCTGGTGTGTTTGTGTTTCCCGCTGCCTCACTAGCATTGCTGATAAAGATGAGACGTATACAGTGACGCAAGACCTGGCTCTGTTGTGGCTCTCAGCATGTGGAAAAGCAAACGGTTCTTAGAAGGCTCCTCAGTCGAACCAACTATGAACTGGGACTAGCACTGACTCTGAACTAGCACCCGGTTTATTCTGGTGGAAAAGGGGTATAGGAGGATTCAGTCTCCTCGCTCCCCCAGGAACCTGATGACCAGGTCGTGCTGACTTACCTTTTTGTTCTCCAAGAGGTCGTGGTGGGCAGATATTGCGGCCACATATACTTTAAGGGTGGAAGGAGACAGCCTTCGTTCCAACCCTTCTTGGAGAAACGAGAGCACGGACCCCGATCGGGCATTTCCAGGGGTCTTCTTGGCGAGAAGAGCACCAGGTGACGAAGAGGTTCCACTTCAACGCATAGGCATGCCGAATGGACTCTGCCATAGCGGAAGTGATGGTAGCCACCACCAGAGGTGGTAGGGTACTCAAACCTGCCGCGTCCTATCCAGGAGCCAAACATGGAGGTTCCAGAGATCCGGACGCGGGTGCCATAGGGTGCCCCATCTCTGAGTGAGGAGGTCTTTCCTCAGAGGAATAGGCCAGGGAAGGGCTGTCGCAAGGAGTAAGAGTTCGGGGAACCAGGTCTGGCCGTGCCAATACGGGGCGACCAGAAGGACCTGCTCCTTGTCCTCCCTTATCTTGCACAATAGCTGTGCGAGAAGACTCACTGGGGGAAACGCATACTTGCGTAGGCCCTGCGGCCAGCTGTGCGCCAGTGCATCCCTGCCGAGCGTGCCCTCGGTCAGGGAATAGAACAGGCTGCAGTGGGAAGAGCCCTTGCTCTCGATTTGACGGAGGCAAATCAGCAGTGACTGTGCGCGCTCGCTCGAAAGCTGCGTACATGTCAACTGAGTCAATGTCCATACCGAAAAAAAGAGATCCTCTACACTGGGCAGAGTTTGCTCTTCTCCCGGTTGACCCGAAGGCCCAGACGGGCTTAGTGTTGGAGCACTAAATCGGCTGGACGAACGCATTCGAAAAGGCGCCTGTGAAGGGATCATTCAGGACGCGCAGGTCCAGGATTGGTCGTAACCCACTGGTTTTCTTGGGTACAATGAAGTAGGGGCTGTAGAAGCCGGACTTCATTTTGGCAGGAGGGAAAGGCTCGATCGCACCCTTCGCCAGTAGGATGGCAAACTCTGCACGCATGACAGGGGCGTTGGCCCCCACCATGGTGTGAGGGACTCCTCGAAAGCAGGGAGGAGCCTGCGCAAACTGAATTTGGTCCTCGCTACCCAGTGGGACAGTCCCGGAAGCTGAAGCCAGGCTCCCAGAAACTGCACCAGCGGGGTCATTCGGACCACAGAAGAACCCTGGGTGGGGCAGTGAGGCAGCGTTACCGGCCCAGACGTGGGAGGCGTAGCATCCTGGTGGGGGGGCACGGTTAACAGCTGCGTCCTGACAGAGGAGACCAGGGAAGGACGTACGTTCCACTGGGGTCTGCTCTGAGAGAAGGCTGGCGACAGAGAGGGATGCGAGTTGTGGGGCCCGGGGGCGGCGCACACTGTCATCACCGATCTCTGTGCGCTCAGGGATGGGGTGTCAGTTCTTTCTTTAACCACATTAGGGTGCTGCTGACCCAGGGGCCAGCAGCGGAACAAAAGATTCTCCCCTGGCCCTCCCCCGGGGGAAGGAGTGGCCCTGCTTTTCCTGGAATCTCCTGGAAAGAACTGCCAATCCCTGAGCTGTCCGTGTCAGGAGCGCCGCTTAGCCTGGCGTTTCTTTGCGGGCTGCGGGCCCCGGTAAAGGCAGCTGCTGGGGTGGCACAGAAGGAGAGGGAACCACGGAAGGCCGCCCTCGGCGGCGACCAGACTGAGACGAATGTGCCGGCGGCTGGGTGGAGGCAACATGGACCCAGCGAAGGAGAACCCTTTTCTGACTGCCCTCAAGATGCAGGGTGTCATGCTGGGCAAGCACGAGGTGGAGTTGAACGCTGCCCGTCATGCGGTTGAAACATTGGCCGTCCAGGTGACTGATCTTTCCATCCAGCTGAATCGTTCCCGTGATGAAGTGTCTTCTTCAAGACCTCTCGACGCACACAAACTCAGAGTCAATAATCCGCCCTGCTATGCTGGTGAGACTGACTCAATGTGAGGTTGTGTTCTCGCTACAGCCCCTGAATTATGCAGAGGATCGCTCCCGGATCGCTTTCGAGGTCTCGCTCCTGACGGGACGAGCAAGGGAATGGGGAACGGCTGTGTGGAACGCTGAGGCTGCATGTCTGGGTCAGTACACTCTCTTCAAGGAGGAGATGCTTCGAGTGTTTGACCGCTCCGCCTATGGTGCTGAAGCCTCGCGTCTTCTTTCAACTCTCCGACAGGGGAAGAGGTCAGTCACAGATTTCTCAATAGAGTTTTGCAAGCTGGCTACCTCTTGTGACTGGAACGAACCTGCACTGGTCGCTCGTTTTCTGTAGGGGTTCGGTGCGGACATCAAAGACGAGGTACTTTCCCGGGAGACTCCGACCCGCCTTGACGCTTTGATCGACCTGGCTATTCACGTGGAGATGCGCTTTGACTCGCGCCGCCATGCTCGTAACCTGGAGAGATCACTCCTCTCCGCTCCGTCACCCACAACCTCTCTTTCCACTTGTTCCCACTCTGAGCCCATGCAGCTTGGGGGTATTCGCATCGCATCCGCTGAGCGTCAGCGGCGTATCACGAGTCGCCTGTGCCTGTATTGTGGAGCGGCGGATCACTTCGTCTCATCGTGTCAAGTAAAAGCCAGAGCTCACAGTAGAGAGAGGGATACTGGTGAGCACTTCGGTTCAAGCCCCTCCTATGCGTTCCCACACTACTTTCCCTGTCAACCTTCGCAGGCCGGGTTCGGCTGTCTCATGTCAAGCCTTGATCGAGAGGGAAGTTTCATCGACAAGGCCTGGGCTCTCGACCAGGGCATCTCTCTCATAGACCTAAAGGAGGCTACTCCTGTTTTTGCCCTAGACGGTAGCGTTCTTGCCAATGTTCGCCGTTCTACCATTCCGGTGAGTTTCACCGTCTCTGGCAATCATCGAGAGACTATTTCTTTTTTAATTTTTTAATCTCCCTTTACCCCCGTGGTTTTGGGTCATCCCTGGCTCGTTGACCACAGCCCTCAGATAGACTGGTGCAGAGGAACTATCCTCTCTTGGAATTTGTCATGTCATGTTAAATGTTTAGTGTCTGCTGTTCCCCCTGTGTCTTCTGTTGCTGTGTTTCAGGAGGAGCCGGGTGATTTGTCGGGGGTGCCAGAGGAGTATCACGATTTGCGGGCGGTTTTCTGTCGTTCCCGGGCATCTTCTCTCCCTCCTCTTCAACCTTATGACTGCTGTATCGATCTCCTTCCCGAGACCGAGGTCCGTGAAATTTTCTTGGTTACTTTAATGATCTAGTGGCTACCACTCGCTGCTCGCATCAAGTTTAAGGCGCTGACGCTTGCCTACAGAGCCACCATGCGCTCAGCTCCTGCATACTTTGACTCGATTCTACAAATCCACACCCCCACCAGAAGCCTTCGTTCAGCTAAGGAGCGAAGGCTTATGGTACCATCACAGAGAGGCAAAAATTCCTTTCCAGAACATTTTCATTCAACGTTCCCAGCTGGTGGAACGATCTGCCCACCGCCATCCGAAATGCTGATTCGTTGACAACATTCAAAAGTCAACTAAAAACTCATCTCTTCCATGAGCACTTAACCTCTTAAAAAAAAAAAAAAAAAAAAACCTTTCCTCTTTCTACTCCTCTTTCCCTCCCTACTCTAGCCTGTGCTACACTGAGAAATGTACACGGACTAAGTCTTTCAGGCACTTGTTGCGCTCACTCGACTCTTCACGACCAATCGCTTATTGTACCCCCAAGTTGTAAGTCGCTTTGGAGAACAGCGTCTGCTAAATGCATAAATGTAAATGTAAATGTAGTGGTAGAACTTTTGATAAGCATGTCAGAGGTTCTATGTTCTAATCCTCCCTCGTATAGTTTTGTTGTTGTTTTTTTTCTCATCAGAACCGAATATGTTAATCAGTGGTTGTATATCAAGAGCAGGGACACGTTTGTGTGCATTTTGTTTTGTGATTTCACTGGAAAGAATAGAGAGTCTCCGCAATGAAGTTAAGCAATAGATTGAAGCCAGAAGAGGAAACAACTGAGACTTGCTTTTGCTCATTCTGATTTGAATGGACAACAAACCATTTTGTGGAAAGAGAAATGGAGATGTTCAAAGGTCAACTTGAACAATGTGTTTTGTCTAGAGTTTGTTATTTTCAGTCACATGTGTTCCTTTGTTCAGTTTCCTGCCACTCTATCAGTTGTCATGGTCATTCATTTGATTTGCACAGGTGTTCATCATTATTTCCCTTATTTGCTTGGTATTTAAGTTGCAGTCTTTTCAATGTTCACTTGTCCATTCACGTTAATGCTTTGGTTGTGTTTCTTCGTTTTTGTTATTTGCATTTACCTTCTGGTTGTATTATTAAAGACTCCTAATCTAATCTAATCGTCATCTTCATCGTCTGTTTGCTGCAATCAAGCGTGACAGATGAACGGACCTACCAAAACATAGTGATGGCGAAGTGAAGCTTTCTGAACCAGTGAAGCTTTCAGCACAATTGTGTCAGAAAAAGGTTCATTACTCGAAGCTTTTCAAATCAGAGCTCGACGAGGACCTCTGCTGGTGAAAGTGAGGGAAAGCACTGTGTCGCAAAATGTTTTGCAACCATTATCTTGGAATAAAAAATTAATTAATAGATAGATGAATGAATGAATGAATTAAATCAAATATGTTCCATAGCATACTTCTAGTAACTCAAACCAATAAAGATAACATTTTGAATTGTAAATGTGGACATTTTTCCTGTTTGTGAATAAATAAAACTCATGAATAAAGGAAGTAGACTAAATAAATGCAGGAGCATGCACACAAAGAAACACACACACACACATATATATTAAATAGGATTAAATAGGTTCACATAATTGCCAATAACAACAATATTTTTTTAACCACTTCATTTTTCCAATACTTGAAAATGAACTAAGTTGGGGAAAAAAGTAGCCTGGCTTTTACCCAAATATATATATAAGGGCTGCAGAACATAAGCCAAATATATTATCAACCTTATTGGGCGAACTCAAATGAAAGTGTCCCCACATTTCAGTACCATGACAAAGTCTCACAACAATAAACTAGCGCAATACAACAGTTCTAACAACCCGTGTCGCACATTTTTAAACCTTTTTGAATCAGAGTATGAAGCAGTCACGTGGGTGTGTGTGAAACGAAGCTTCGGACGTCATTGGTCACATGATTTTGATAGAAAAAATCAAGCATCGATACAAAGATTCACAGAAAATCGTTTCATTTTTTTGACACACTTCGGAGCTTTGGTGTCACTGTTAACATCACTACCAAAACAAACTGGGCTGAAGATCTCCTCTCCCTCCGGCAATATCGTCGTCCTCTGGAGCAGTATGTGGAGGAGTTTGTGGAGTTTTATCATCTGGTGAGTTGGAGCTATACAATGCTCAATGCTTTTTTTCAGACAACACTTAATGCTTTCAGATGGGACTTTATGAGGAGGGGATTCGGTTTCTGTCCCCTGGGCATTATTTGCCCTTGGTCGAGTCCATTAACTTCATCCTCTGTTTTAATTGTTCCGATTTTGTTGTTGAAAAAGTTAAGGAATATAAGAAAAGCCCTCATCCAGTCCCATCTTGAAAGCGTTGGGCACTCCAACTCACCCCAAGCCTGCAACCAAACCCTCCACATCCCTTAACATCGGGACAATCTCAGCTGCTCAAGAGTCTATTCCTGCACCAGCTTAAAAGAGGAGGCGAAGAAGGAAGATGGCCGCCATGCCAAGAGGACCACACCTGGAAATCAGTCCTCACCAGAACCAGAAGTGACCACTTTGCTAAATGTCAGAACCAATACCAGTCCCCGTCCAGAGCCCGGTGATGTCTCCAGTCACCGTCCAGAGTCCAATGATGTCTCCAGTCCCTGTCCAGAGTCCAGAGAGGACTTTGTCTCCTGTCCAGAGTCCAGAGAGTACTTCGTCCAAGCGTGAAAAAGCGTGACACCAGGAGGTTGGACATGGTGGTCGTAATCATATGTAGTCAAAATTACGACAGAAGTATTGGATAACTGGGGTAAGTGCAGCAATAAGAAGAGTACTGTCCAAGGGCATCATCTGTCGAAGATTCATTTCCAGGATGCCAACAGATGGCAGATTTACCATCAGAAAGAGTCACTCTGATTGAACCTCCATTTACCCGTGTTGGATAGATTATTTTGGACCTTCTGAGGTAAAGAACAGAAGAAGTGTTGTGAAAAGGTATGGAGTAATTTTCACCTGTTTAGCCATATGAGCCATACATATTGAAGTGGCACCTTCATTGGACACAGATTCTTTCATAAACGCACATGTGGACAAGTCAAGGAACTTCGATATGATAATGGAAAGAACTTTGTAGGAGCAGATCGTGAACTAAGAGTTGCCATTAAGGAATGGAATCAGTGTAAAATCAATGATGTCCTTCAGAAAGGAGTGAAATGGACGTTCAACCCCCCGACCGGATCACATTATGGATGGGCATGAGAGAGGTTAATTAGATTTGTGCTGGAAGTTCTGAATTCTACCTTAAAGGTGAAGAGTCTGGATGAAGAAGGCCTACGAAGAGGATGCTATTATTAATGGTCGCCAATCACCAAAGTATCCACAGACCCACGTGACCTGGAAGCATTAACCAAACACCTTTTGCTTTTTATTTATTTATTTGTTTTTAAGTGAAGTGAGGCTTGAAGTGAGAATTTGTGCTCTGCATTTAACCCATCCAAGTGCACACACACAGCAGTGAACACACACACACACAGCAGTGAACACACACGCAGAGCAGTGGGTGGTGCCCGGGGAGCAGTTGGGGTTTGGTGCCTTGCTCAAGGGTCTCACCTAGGTTGTGGTATTGAGGGTGGAAGAGAGCGCTGGTTATTCACTCCCCGCGCAGACAATTCCTGCCGGACCTGAGACTCAAACCACAACCTTCGGGTTACAAGTCCGACTCTCTAACCATTAGGCCACGACTGCCCCGTGGACTCCTTTTGAAGAATTAAACCACCCGGAGAATTAAAAAAGGATGATGCTTATGCTCGATGGAAACAGGTCCAGTACATGTCAGATTTGTTCTGGAAGAGATGGGTCCATGAGTACTTACCGCAGCTTCAAGAACATCAGAAATGGTCAAGAGTCAAACACAACTTTAAACCAGGAGACCTAGTGCTTATAGTGGATAACACAGCACCTGGAAACTCTGGGCTTATGGGATGCATAACTCAAACCTTTCCAGACAGAAGAGGATTTGTGCATCATGTGCAAGGTAAGACAAAAGCAGCCGATAACTATAGGTATGTCTTCTACAAGCAGAAGATGGATAACTTCACTCGTTACCTGACATTTGACTTTGACTATGTATGAACACTTTTTTGGCTTGACTTCTTACAAGATTTTCTTTTTTTAAATTCTTTTTGAGAAGAAGAAATGTACATTTATATGATGTTGTTAATGAAATATTAATTTGATAAATTTCATTTCGGGGGGGTTGCATGATTACGTAGTAATGTGAATATTAGTGACCTGTTCACAGATTGAAAGGGAGAGGGGGTGAGCAGGGACGATGTATTCTTTGTTGACCACAAAACTTTATCCCATCATGAAATATCAGTCTGTGCAATAAAGAAAAGCCATCAAAAGAACTTTTTGCCTCACCAATATATTATATTCTGTGCACAAATGCATATCGTCTCTGTCTTAGTCTCTCAGTGGCTTTTAGCAAGAGTAGCAACTATAAGGGTTTTGAGGTCATTTATTTGTTAATATTTTTGTATTTTCATTGTTTTTTTTGTGTTTTATCCAATGTTTTACGGCATTATATTTTAATGTTTCAATGCAAGTTCACTTTGAATACAAGCTGAGGAAATCCTGTTCCTGTTTGAACACACCCACAGGTGATCATGAACTCCTCCCTCTCACAACACTTACCAGGAAGAGACTGACTTGTTATTTCTCCTTTCTGTCATACCGACTTTCTCTCTCTCTCAACAGCAATAAAGAATCAGCGATCAGTGGGGAACGAAGAGAAACTCTTTACAGAAGGAGTTTGTGAAGTTTGTTTCTGAACAGACAGCAGATCTTTGTGATTCTCATTGTGATTCATGTTTGAAGCCGTCGTTCAGGAAGTGAAAGTAAAGTTCAGATTGCTGGAGCTCAAACAGTGAGAATGGATTCAATGTCTGTAGAAGAGCTTTCTTGTCCCGTTAGCTGTGAAATCTTCAAGGCTCCTGTTGTTTTATCCTGTAGTCACAGTTTCTGTAAAGAGTGTCTTCAACAGTTCTGGAGAAGCAAGAGAACTCAGGAGTGTCCGGTCTGCAGGAGAAGATCCTCAAGAGATGAACCTCCAACTAATCTGGCGTTGAAGAACTTGTGTGAGTCGTTCCTGAAGACGAGAAATGAGAGGCGTTCATCAGGATCTGAGGAGATCTGCAGTTTACACAGTGAGAAACTCAAACTCTTCTGTCTGGAGGACAAACAGCTGGTGTGTTTAGTGTGCTTTACTTCACAACAACACGACAATCATAAATTCAGACCCATCAGCGAAGTGGTTTCATCATATAAGGTAAGACAAATGTCAATTGTTCCTCATGTAAAGAACAATAATTAGTCATAAACACAGATTTCACATTCATGCACTCAGTATTTCTCATTTTACTCATCTTCAGTAACATTTACTGTGCTGTGAAAAACTATTTGCCCCTCCTCAATTCTTCTGTTTCTGTGTCTCATTCTAAATAGTAGATGTTCAAACAAAATACAACATAAAACAAAGGCAACCTCAGTAAACACAGAATACAGTTTTCATCTCATATCACCCGTGTGAAAAACTAATCACCCCTTCATCAGCGATAACTGGAGTGAATGCTTGAGCTGACTGGAGATCAGTCTTTCACAGCGCTCTGCTGGATCTGACCCACTTCTCTTTGCAGAACTGCTTTAGTTCAGTCACATTGGAGGGTTTTCAAGCATGAACTGCCTGTTTAAGGTCCTGCCACATCATCTCAATCGGGTTCAAGTCAGGACTCCAGAACTTGAATTGAGCTTTTCTGAGCCATTCAGAGGTGGATTTACTCTGTGCTTTGAATCATTGTCTTGATGCTTGAGCTTCAGCTGTATTTCTGTTCAATTCTAGGAGGAGCTCAATACAGCACTGAATTCCTTACAGGAGAAACTCCAACACAATGAAAACATTAAAGGAGAGTTTGAGAAAACAGCTCAACACATCAAGGTGAGGACACAGAGTCAAGAGTCATTTTCATCAAAGCTGTAGGATCTCTGGCGTGCTCAGTTGGGGACACTAAATTTTTCAACTAAACATCGAAATACATCTAAATAATAAACTAAATTAACCATTTAAACTAAATTACTGATCAAATTATTGATCTAAAGCCCACACTGTCACTGTATGATACTTGAAATTTTTCCAGAATGGCTATACAGCTGAATAAAATTATGCTGCATTATTTTCCTGTTTAACACTGTAAAGCTGCTTTGAAACAATCTACATTGTTAAAAGCGCTATATAAATAAAGTTGACTTGACTTGACTTGACTCTGTATACAGTTAAGATTTGATATATTTCAGCTGATTATTTCTGTAAATGACGAGCAGCGTCTGCTTCTGGAGCCGTTATATGTCGGGTATGGGAGTTTCTCTCTGCTATGAATGATGTGAAGTGTTGATGTGTGTGGATGGAGATGATTGAAGTGAATGTGATGTGATTTCAGGCTCAAGCTGAGCACACAGAGCGTCAGATTAAACAGCAGTTTGAGAAGCTTCATCAGTTTCTCAGAGATGAAGAAGAAGCTACAATCACTGCACTGAGGAAGGAAGAGGAGCAGAAGAAGCAGATGATGAAGGAGAAGCTGGAGGAGATGAACACACACATCTCAGCTCTTTCACACACAATCAAAGACATGGAGGAGATGATGAGAGCCAGTGACGTCTGCTTTCTGAAGGTCTGATTTCAGATCATTGGTTGATCATTGGTTCATTGATTGAGTTCTTGATGATAAATGGTGGGTTTGTTCTGCAGGAGTTTCCAGTCTCAAAGGAAAGGTGAGTGATCTGCTCCTGTCTCTGGTCTCTCTGGTTCTGATCCAAAGCCACTGCAGTTCTGACTCCTGAATGTTCTTCCAGAGTCCAGAGCTCACAGCCGGATCCACAGATGGCTTCTGGAGCTTTGATTCATGTGCCACGGTACTTGGGCAACCTGCCGTTCAGAGTCTGGAAGAAGATGCAGGACATCGTCCAACACAGTGAGTCTGACTGCACACACACACACACACACACACACACACACACACACACGCACACATTGAGCTCTGAAACCGCACAATTGAGAGTTTTGTCAGAGCTGAGGTTGGTTTTGGATAAATTAGGACCTTTTAGACTCCAGAAAGTCTATTTGCCTCCCTTTGGTTTTATAAAATGATCTTTTGAACCCGACATGGTACGATGAAGATTCTTCCCTCCAGTCTTTGGAGTAAAAAACACTTCCAAAAGAAGTCCAGAGCAGACAGAGCCTTAGTTCTGCTCTTTCAAACACAAGATTGATTGTTTTATTAAGGGCTTTCCTTTAAAATGACACCAGATGTATTTATTTACTGTATGTGAGTAAGGGAAGAGTTGAAGAGGTTAAACACTGATGATGAAGATGAGTGTGAAACTAATAACAGCACTGACAGAGATCAGAGGAAATGTGTTTGATCAACAGGATCATAATTCATAATAATCTGAGTGTGTTCAGTCTTGATGATGATATGAAGATGTAAGGATCGGTTTTGGTGCTAAGACAAAAGCTGAGATACACACCCCAGCAATTGAACAATAAAAGTCCTAATCTTGAGAGAAAGATCTCACAGAAACTGTGTGACAACACCCTGACAAACATTCCTCCCCCTCCCCATTTTGCCCTCTCCTTGTCCTGGTTTCAAGTCACCAAATGCAGATATATCAGTGATGATGTATCTTGTAAATCTATTGTTTTATCCTTTTCATGTTTGATGTCTTTTTAAAGGTCTCAGTGCGAATGGTAAAATGGTCTCAGTTTCACTGCAGTCACTGGTAGTATTAGAAAGATTGGAAAACTAATGAGAATTCAGTTCTCCTTTGAGTAGTCTCTTCAAAGATATCTGATCCACTCCCCCAAAACCAGGTGGGGGTGTTGCAAATATTTACAACCCTTTTGTTCTAGTTGAAGTATTTAAGGCTGGATAATCTAACTCTCAGGGGGAATATTCTGTAGTCAGATCACCCCGTGCCGTGCAAACTGCATGTAGTATGCCAGACATGATGACTCTTTTAAATTATTTTCATATTGCTTTGCAATAGTGTTTTATGGTTTTACGCTGATCAGTTGTGTACCATGGATTCTTGTTTACTTATTTACTTTTCTGGTCTGGCCAAAATAAATGTTAATCTTGATTTATTCTGTATCTTTCTGAAATCATTATTTTAGTCGTGTCCGTGAGGAGTAAGTAGGAGTTACCGCAGATCTCTCTGCCAGGGCAGATCATACTGGGAACCCCATAGCGTGAGCATTGAGCAATGCATGAGGGAAAACCTGATTTCTCACTGCCACTGTTATTATTTTACATTTACATTTTACATTTATGCATTTAGCAGACGCTTTTATCCAAAGCGACTTACAACTTGGGGGTACAATAAGCGATTGGTCGTGAAGAGTCGAGTGAGCGCAACAAGTGCCTGAAATACTTAGTCCGTGTACATTTCTCAGTGTAGCACAGGCTAGAGTAGGGCGGGAAAGAGGAGGAAAAAAGGAAAGGAAAGTTTTTTTATTATTTTTTATTATAAGTTGCAGTTTCCGTGACTATCACTAAAATTACACGTTTTGTTATGAGTAAACATGTGTGACTCACTTAGAGGTAAGATAGTTCACCCTGCAATCCTCTGTAATATCAGAACTGACTAATCTGTGTCCGTTAGAGCAAGCGAAACCGGACGCTTAGCCTATTTGAGACTCCTAAGGAAAATCAACGATCTAAATTAAATCGCAACTAATCGTAAAATCAGCTGATAAACTCTAAATGTAGCGCACTTTATGGAGTCACTTAGAATCACAGTCAGATCAAATTATTAATGGAGTCAGATTTAAAATGAGATATCAATAAATTAAGAGAACTTCACCAAAATGCTGAAAAGGCTTACATGAAGAATTCCTTTTGACCAAGCCATTAGTGTCCGGTTTTTGGGCTAAATGGATGGAAATTTACATAGATCAGAATAAAAGCATCTGTTGATTGTGTCTCATAAGCTCCTGTGATTCTGGATCCAAACACGGCGAATCCAGATCTCGTCCTGTCTGATAATCTGACCAGTGTGAGGAACAGCGGGAACAAACAACCTCTTCCTGATAATCCAGAGAGATTTGACTCATATCTCTGTGTTCTGGGTTCAGAGGGTTTTAACTCAGGAACACACAGCTGGGATGTGGAGGTTAAAGATAGTTCAGACTGGACTGTTGGAGTTACTACAGCATCAAAGCAGAGGAAGGGAGGGAGTTTCTTCGACACTGATGATGTCTGGAGTGTGTCGGACAGATGGTCTCCAGGTTCTGGTTTTCGTGTTTATCAGAAGCTTGATCGTGTGAGAGTGTGTGTGGACTATGACAGAGGAACGGTGTCATTCTCTGATCCTGTAACTAACACACATCTACACACACACACAACCTCCTTCACTCACACACTCTTTCCATTCTTCTATTTTTCTGGCTCTCTGAGGATCTTAGCGGTCAATAGTCAGTAAACGTCACTCCTGTAGGTCTGGATCTTCCTGCTTTCATCAGTTTCCAATATTTAATCCATATCTCTTGAGTGAGAGTTGATCTGAATATCAGTCCGGTGGCTGTGATTGGGCCGTGATGATCACATGACTGATATCCAGCACTACAGCCACACTCACACGCTCATATTGCTTTCATACAACAGATCAATAAACCAGAAGTTTTCATTAATATTCCACTTCACACAATTACACCGATTAGAGATCCTTTCATGTTTTCAGGATTATTGACGTTTACCAGATTCATTCTCTCTAGTTTTCACATGTTAATTATACAGTCACTGAAGCAGTTAATTCAGTTTTTGTTGTAAATGAATAATTATTTCAGTCATAGAGGTTATGATGTGTTTAAATATAAAAGATTAGTGTAGAAATGCTTGTTTCTGCCGATTACAGATCACGGCCGTATGTATAACACTTGTCAGAAATGCTCTTCAGAATAAAGTCTTAAGCTTTGACTTCAGTGTCAGAAATCAATCATTTCAAACTCCAGTTGAACATTGATGCTGCTCATGTGTTTCTGTGTGTGTGTGTCTGCTGATGTACTGTTGGCTCAGTGATGTGACGTGAGTGTCATGGATACTCCAGCATCTGCAGGAAGCCCACAGTCCTCATGAAGCGCTCGCTTCTGCTGAACATGTTGAAGCTCCGCTGGGAGGTCATGAACTGTCTGACTGTGTGTGGTTTGGTTAGAGGAGCTGTTCAAGAGCTGCTCACTGTGGACCGATGCGCCATTATTACTGTCATTTCTGCAGTTAAAGCCTTGTGTCGTAGAGCGGGAGAAGTTAGAAACCTTAGTCTTAAGAAACTCTTCACTGATGTGAGATCAGTCCTCAGGCGCTGAGAGCAGAGAGACTTCAGTGCGGCTTTACTGACATCTAGAGCTCAAACTGAGTAACTGACTCTAAACCTCAATGGCTTCATCACAACATGACAGTGGACAATAATGAACATGCCACACAATGAGAGATTGGTAAGAGCACACCCAGGTTCCTCACTGACCACGAGGACTGGACAGAGCAGCCATCGAGTGTTAGACACTAAACTAAGGTTCCTTCACATTGTTTGTGTGACTTGAGTGGATTTGTTCAAAGATCAGGCAGCTGACAGACAACACAACCCTGATTGAGAGCACAGGCAGGATTCTGTTATGTGGCACTGTCCATTCAAAGGAAGGAAGACATTGTGCAGTAAGACGGCTCCTTTAATGAAGGCTCACCTTGTAGAGTTTTATATATTTGACTTTTTGTTATAGCTCTGTAGTCCTGCATGCTACAGTCAGGTTACTTCCCATTGCAACAAATAATCTCTGGAATGAAACTGTATGGGCTCCTCACGTTGGTCCAGCAAGACACAAACATCTGCAGACGGCTGATCTTTCACCAAGGCAAGCAATAAATAACAACCACTACAACATCTGCACTGAATCATTCTCCAAACTTAAGGTGTATGCTGATTTTCTAGTCAAGACACTACCACCTGTCTTCAGTGAGAAGGGCGTCAGAGAGAGTCTAGAGGGGTCAACTTTCTGCAGGACGTTGGAGGATGAAGAGGAAAATGAACAATACTGTCATAACAGAGTAGAGGACACTGACTTTTTCAGGACTATTTTGTTGCATCGTTTACAAATTGGGAAAGGGTTTTTATTTCTTTGGAAGCTAAAGTAATTAGTAGGAATAGTTTAAATTGGCCTTAACTTGCGGGCAGAGCAGGACGCCTGGGCGGCGCGGTCAGAGCTGGAACGGCAGGGACCACCGGAGCAGGGACCACTTAAAACTCCAGAGCAGAGCCGTCAAATTTTAGAGCAACATGACTGGATTTATTGATTTGGTGGGGTGAACCAATAAGCATTACCTCTGTTTTATCACAATTGAGACACAGAAAATTTTGTGACATCCACATTTTTACCTCAGATATACAGGTTTACAGAAAGCTTTATACAGGCTGCATTATCATCCGGTTTTGTGTGGATGTAGATCTGAGTGTCAACTGCGTAAAAATGGAACTTAAGACCAAGGGATCGTAAAAGCTGGCCAAGAGGATAGATGTACATGCTAAAAAGAAGGGGGCTCAAAATTGAACCCTGTGGTACACGAAATTTAACTGAACCAACTTTAGACTGACATCCATCAAGGGAGATAAACTGGCGCTGATCTGAGAGATAAGACTTGAACCAGTTTACTACAGTGTCCATAACCCCAAAGATGGTTTTCAGGCGAGTGAGTAACAGAGTGTGATCCACAGTGTCGAACGTCGCAATAAGATCGAGAAGGATCAATATTGAAAGACAGCCAGAATCCGCAGCAATCAGTAAGTCATTAGTAACCTTAACTAACGCCGTTTCAGTGCTGTGGAGTTTGCGGGAACCAGATTGTAGGGGTTCAAAGAGATTGTTCGCATTGAGATGGGTGTGCAATTGGGACACAACTACACGCTCAAGAATTTTAGCGAGGAATGGAAGATTAGAAATGGGACGAAAATTGTTGAGGTTGTCAAAATCCACACTAGTTTTTTTTGTACCGGGGTTACAGCAGCAATTTGAAATGCTGCTGGCACAACACACGTACTCAGGGAATCATTTATTATACACAAAACAACGGAACCCACAGAGGCAAAGCATGATTTAAACAACTGAGTTGGAATAGGATCCACTATGGAGGTGCCTGCTTTCATTTGTGAAACCTCCTTAGTGAGAGAGGCCAGATCCAGAGAGGAAAATGTAGAGAAAGTATGGGATGATTTTAGACTCTTAAGGATTAATGAATGCACGCACAATTATCCATGTACTAGATAAATGTTATGAATGTATCTTACTAGCCACAAACAAATGCCATTCGATTTGAATCTGTGGAATTCGGGTTTGAATGATTGTACAGCGATTTGAACATGTTTGCGAATAAAAATGTTCTGTTCTGCATTCATAAATCATAAATTGCTCATTCAAAAAGTAATCTTAGCATTTGTGAATCAGGTGACACGCGTGCATTTATTGATGTCTTGTTCGAGTGGATTGCGTTTAGTTCATTTAGATTTTGAGACTTCCTTTTCGCAGTTTACAGCATTTCAAGACCGCACACACACAAACAACCAACGAACAAGCCCAGTGCTATTCATTAATGTGTAAATGATTTTAAAAAATTGCAAATGTGCGTTACTACACTGAAACAAATGCTTTTCAACTGGTGTCTGTAGAATTAAGATTTTCATTAACGTGAAGCATTTTGTACCAATAAAGTCATTTTTGTGAGTATAAATGTTCTATTTTGTAGTAAAGTGTCATAATTTCCACGTGCAAAAAGTAATCCGTGCATTTGTGGATCAGGTAACGCGCATGCATTCATTGACTCGTTTGTGAGTCGATCCTATTTGATTAATTTGGATTTTTAGACTTTCATTTCGCCGGTTTGAACTTTGTTTTTTTGACAAGTTGTTTAAATCAACATCGTTAGAGAACGATCTGCGGGGTTTCCGATTAAATATGGGCACACAAATGACATCCGCTGAAGAGTGAGTAAACCTGCTCCTTCAAGCGCAATGTATATAACGTGTAGGTAGCAGAATTCTGACATCACGGCATAGTTCATAAGTATCACTTGCTAAGTTATAATTCCCATTTAAGGTCAGCAGTTTACCAGCGGTGTACCTTAGATCCATGATGCCAAAGTCCACGCCAGCAACTGTCTTGTGGAGTTGTAAATCCTGGGTCAGGCCACAATATGGTTGATTCCAGCAGACATAGATCAGAAGTGCAGACAGCAGGCAGAGGATTTTCACGTTATTCCGTATTTCAAAAATGTGTAACAAGAGGGGATTTCCACAGTTCCAAGAACCCTCATTGACACTTGTCGCCAGCCGATAAAAACACTATAAATTCAATAAAAACGGGAGAGAGGAGCGGCAGCCAAATGCGCCAGCGTTCCCTCAGCAACCGGAAGAGTTATAAAATAAGAAGTTATAATAGTCAAGTCAAGTCAACTTTATTTATATAGCGCTTTTAAGAATGCAGATTGTTTCAAAGCTCTCTGGCCTGTTACTAAAAGCTAAATCAATCTGAGTGCTGGAGGAGTATATGTGCTGGTTATGGTGAGTTAGGGTCAGTATGTGCTGGTTATGGTCAGTTATGGTCAGTATGTGCTGGTTATGATCAGTTATGGCCAGTATGTGCTGGTTATGATCAGTTATGGTCAGTGTATGTGCTGGTTATGGTCAGTTATGGTCAGTATATGCTGGTTATGGTCAGTTATGGCCAGTATGTCCTGGTTCTGGTCAGTTATGGCCAGTATGTGCTAGTTATGGACAGCATATGTGCTGGTTATGGTGAGTCATGGCCAGTATGTGCTGGTTATGATCAGTTATGGTCAGTATATGTGCTAATTATGGTGAGTTATGGTCAGTATATTTGCTGGCTATGGTGAGTTATGGCCAATATGTGCTGGTTATGGGCAGTTATGGGCAGTATGTGCTAGTTATGGCCAGTATGTGCTGGTTATGATCAGTTATGGTCAGTATGTGCTGGTTATGGGCAGTTATGGTCAGTATGTGCTGGTTATGGTGAGTTATAGTCAGTATGTGCTGGTTATGATCAGTTATGGTCAGTATATGTGCTGGTTATGGTGAGTTAGGGTCAGTATGTGCTGGTTATGGTCAGTTACGGTCAGTATGTGCTGGTTATGATCAGTTATGGCCAGTATGTGCTGGTTATGATCAGCACATACATGTATGACCACACGTCACTTCACTTAACTTCATTACGGTGAGTTATGGTCAGTATATGTGCTGTTTATGGTCAGTTATGGTCAGTATGTGCTGGTTATGGTCAGTTATGGCCAGTATGTGCTGGTTATGATCAGTTATAGTCAGTATATGTGCTGGTTATGGTGAGTTAGGGTCAGTATGTGCTGGTTATGGTCAGTTACGGTCAGTATGTGCTGGTTATGATCAGTTATGGTCAGTATATGTGCTGGTTATGATCAGCACATACATGTATGACCACACGTCACTTCACTTAACTTCATTATGGTGAGTTATGGTCAGTATATGTGCTGTTTATGGTCAGTTATGGTCAGTATGTGCTGGTTATGGTCAGTTATGGTCAGTATGTGCTGGTTATGGTCAGTTATGAACAGTATGTGCTGGTTCTCTTACGAGAGGTTCTCTCGTATTGCGTAAGTTCCTTACGCTACGGGAAAGTATTCTTTCTTCGAGATTTCTGAAAAACCCAAAATTATCCTTAATTTTGTAACATTGTCAACGCAGTGCGGCAGCCTGGCAGACCATAGCAGGCTATTCCAGCGTGCCATTGGCTGCTCTGCTGGCAACTGCAGCAGCCTATCGGTGAGCCCGCGTGACGTGGCGACCAATGAGGGCGCTTCGCGCCCACCTGGCTTCATTTGCCTACAGGTGGGGCGTGGCCACGTGTATATAAGCAGGGCTCACGGGCTGCATATTCGATTTTCTTTTCTTCAGCGAAGCCCTTCGCATCGCTGGATCTGGAACCCGCCGCCGTTGAACGTGCAGACGAGCAAGCAGAGGACAGCGCCTGAAGAAGCCGGCAGCATCGCGCCACCTTCAGCCATCCGTGCCTGCTCTGCTATCCGGCAGCATTATATCCTTTTATTGCTCAGTGTTGTCGCCGCTGCGTCACACTTTCACAAAAAGAGCCGAGCGTTTTTCTAAAAATGTCTCGTTCCACCTGCGGCTCGTGTCACGCGCAGCTCAGTTCCTGGGACCGCCATGTGATCTGCGCTCTCTGCCTGGGCCGTGATCACGCCGCCGCCGCACTTCTCGCCGGCGGATGCCCGGAGTGCGAAGAACTAACGATGTCGACCCTGCGGGCTCGACTCGATCAGTTCGAAGATGACATCCCTCCAGTCTCTGCTAAGCCGCGCAGGAAAAAGCGCCGCTCACAGCGGACTCCGGAGTTGGCCGAGAGAAGCTCGCCGGAACCCTTCCCGCCCGCTTCACTCTCGCCTTCCCCGCCCCCACCCCAGGCCGCCATTTCTGTTGCCGCCTCTGGGGATGAGGCGGATGCGGCCGCGGAACGCGCCGACAGCTGCTCCATCATGGCTTCCGACAGCGAGGAATGGTCTTCCGCGACCTCTTCAGTCCGAGCCTCCGGACGCTCTCGAGCGGGTGAGGACGCCGAACTGTTGCGCCTTCTCACCCGGGCTGTCGAGCAACTAGGCCTCGAATGGGCCCCGCCTAAGGTGGCAGCGCCGAATCGGCTCGACGGATGCTTCCTGAACAGTCGCCGCCGTGCGCCCACCGCCAGGACTGCACCCTTTCTGCCAGAGCTTCACGAGGAGCTCGCAAAGTCCTGGAACGCGCCATTCTCCGCGAGGGTCTCGTCTCAGGCTTCTTCGACGCTCTCACAAGTTGACGGCGCGGCTGAGAAAGGCTACAACGCTATCCCTCCGGTGGAAGAGGCGGTCGCAGCGCACCTTTGCCCGCCTTCTGGTTGGCGCTCAAAGGCTGCCCTCCCGTCTAAGGCCTGCAGAGTGACGTCATCGCTGATCGGCCGCGCTTTCGCTGCCTCCGGTCAAGCTGCGTCTGCTCTGCACTCTATGGCCGTGCTGCAAATCCTCCAAGCCAATCTCCTCCGTGATCTGGACGAGAGGAGCTGTGACGCTGAGCTGATCACGGATTTGCGAAGCGCGACGGATCTCTCCCTCCGCGCTACCAAGACCGCAGCACAGGCCCTCGGACGCTCCATGGCCTCCCTCACGGTAGCTGAGCGCCACCTCTGGCTCACGCTCGCGGACATGCGAGAAACAGAGCGCGCGGCCTTCTTAAACGCCCCGCTCTCTCCATCTGGGCTCTTCGGACCAGCGGTCAAGGGGATCGTCGACCGTTTCTCCGAAGTACAGAAGACGACGCAGGCCATGAACCTCTTCCTGCCTCGACGCCCAGGCGGCAGCGGTAGCTCCGTTGCTCGCCGTCCTCGCGACCAGCCAGCACCGAGCTCCACGCAGCGCCCAGCGCGGCCCCCTTCGTCTCAGCGAAGACCGAGCGGCCGCCCCAGATCGCGCTCTTCCAGCCACGGTAAGCCGCCTCCCCCTCGGGGCCCCCGGGATTTCTTTTTTGTGAGAAATCACAAAAGTTGCATTATTTCTGGTTGCACGGCTCACGCCGTATGTGTTTCAAATGCAGTAAATGTGCCCACTTTTCTGTGTTCACCCCTGCACATAAGCACAATAAACCCCGTGTCCCCCACTCACATAAAGCGGCCTCCGGCCGCTCGAGTGCTAGAGTTAGGTCACGTGTCCGCTTGTCTGCGTCCACGCCTAGCCACCACACGCGCTGTCACACAGCCACTCTTAACCGGTCATGTTCCACGCGTAAGAGTTGTGCCCGCTCAAACGCGCTCACACATTTTCGCGAACATTATGCCCCAGGCGCTACGCGCCGCGCCACACACCATTTGTTTTCCGCCCAAGGTGGCCGAAGCGATGAGTGTAGGGCCACACACAAGACATTCCCCGCTCAAAGCGGTAGAGACACAGTGTGTAAGGCGGCCAGCCACCGAAAGCGAGCGGCTGGCCCACAGCACAGAGAGCGCGCGCACCGCGCCCGCCCCTCTTATACGGGCCGTCAAACCCGCGAAACGCGGCGTTTCGAGCCCAGAGGCCGTTCTGTCCCGTTTGGCACACGCGAAAGCGTGGGAAGCCATTCCAGGTGTATCAGAATGGGTGCTGAGAACAGTGAAGCACGGCTACACTCTGCAGTTCGCTCGCCGCCCTCCGCGCTTCTGTGCGCGTATAGAGACGAGAGTGAGCGAAGAAGTAGCACATCTACTTCGAGCGGAGATAGCCACGCTGCTGTGCAAAGGGGCTATAGAACCGGTTCCCCATTCTATGAGCGAGTCAGGCTTTTACAGCCGTTATTTTCTCGTGCCAAAAAGGGACGGGTCGCTCAGACCGATTCTGGATCTGAGGCGTCTGAACAAAGCTCTTTTGAGGAGATCGTTCAAGATGCTTACGACCAAGCAGATCCTCGCGCATATTCGCCCGAGAGACTGGCTAATTTCCCTGGATTTGAAAGACGCATATTTTCAAATCAAGATAACGCCGCGTCACAGGCCATTCTTACGATTCGCCTTCGACGGCCAGGCTTATCAATACACCGTCCTTCCGTTCGGCCTGTCACTAGCACCCCGTACATTTACGAAGTGCATGGACGCGGCCCTCGCTCCCCTGAGAAACCGGGGGATGCGAATATTGAACTACTTGGACGACTGGCTCATCCTGGCGCAGTCAGAGGCCGAGCTCCTCGCCCACAGGGCAATGCTGCTCAGCCATTTGGACAGCCTGGGGCTCACGGTCAACTGGACCAAGAGCTCATTAGTGCCCACGCAATCAACCTCATTTCTGGGTTTGAATCTGGACACTGTGGCTATGTCTGCCCGCCTGTCACCACAACGCACGCGCCAAGTTCGGCGCATGGCTGCGTACTTCCGGCCGGGCAAAATCGCACCTCTCAAGCTTTTTCAGAGGATGCTGGGACGTATGGCCTCAGCTGCAGCTGTGCTCCAGCTGGGCTTAATGCGCATGCGCCCGCTGCAATGCTGGTTAAACGCCCGAGTGCCTCACAGAGCCTGGGCTGCCGGAGGTTTCAGGATCAGAGTGACTCAGGGCTGTGTTGCAGCCCTAGAGCCCTGGTTAGTAGCCGACTGGTACCAGCGGGGAGTGACAATGGGAGCCATCTCACACCGCAAAGTCATCTCGACGGACGCCTCCACCTCGGGTTGGGGCGCCGTTTTCGAGGGCAGACCGGCCTCGGGCCTCTGGTCGAGCGGAGAAAAACTCCTACACATAAACTGTTTGGAGATGATAGCGGTAGAGAACGCGCTCAAGCAGTTTCTCCCGTTTATACGGGGACACCATGTGTTGGTCCGGTCGGACAATACCACGGTGGTGTCCTACGTGAACCGGCAGGGCGGTGTCAGGTCCAGGTGTCTGGGCAATCTGACAGAACGCCTGCTCGTGTGGGCACACAGCTCGCTGCGCTCGCTGAGAGCGGCGCACGTTCCGGGCCACCTCAACGTGGGCCCGGACAAGCTGTCCAGGGGCCTCATTCTCCCAGGAGAATGGTCCCTGCACCCCCAGACAGTCCAGCTGGTATGGCGCCTATTCGGCAGAGCGGAGCTCGACCTCTTTGCAACAAAAGAGAACGCCCGCTGCTCGACGTTCTTGTCCAAAAGCGAGGATGCGCTGTCCAAACTTTGGCCCAGCCTCCCGCTGTATGCTTTCCCGCCGATTTCCCTATTGACCCAGGTTATAGCGAAAATCAGGGAAACGCGCCGCCCGGTGCTCCTTATAGCGCCGCGCTGGGAGAACCAGATTTGGTACCCAGAGCTGGTGAAGCTGTCGCACTCACCCCCCTGGCCAGTTCCGCTGAGAGCAGACCTCCTCTCTCAAGCAGGAGGGTCAGTTTGGCATCCCCATCCAGAGCGATGGTCTCTGCATGTATGGGTGACCAACGGATACCCGTTGACCTGCCCGAAGGGGTTATGAACACGATCTCACACTCTAGAGCCCCCTCGACAAGGCGGTTATATAGTTCTAAGTGGTCGGTGTTCACTGAGTGGTGTGCTTCCAAGGGATTGGAACCGCAGCAATGTGGGGTCCAGCGGGTGCTCTCCTTCCTCCAGGAGCTCTTGGAACTGGGCAGGTCCCCTTCCACGCTCAAAGTGTATGTAGCGGCTATAGCAGCGTTCGCCCAGACGACGCTAGGCAGCACGCTAGGAAGGAACGAGCTCATCATCCGTTTCCTCAGAGGAGCTAGACGGATGAATCCCCCGCGGCTCCCATCGGTTCCTATTTGGGATCTGGCCTTGGTCCTAGAGGCCATGAAGGCTCATCCCTTTGAACCGCTCGAGACTGTGGAACCAAGGTTCCTTTCGCTAAAAACCGCGTTTCTGATAGCTCTGGCTTCAGTGAAACGCGTGGGGGATCTACACGCGCTCTCAGTGAGCCCGACGTGTATGGAGTTCGGTCCTAATGACTCTAAGGTCATTCTCAGACCGAGGCATGGTTATGTCCCCAAAGCGATCGGCACTCCTTTCAGGGCGCAGATTATCTCCCTCTCGGCTCTGCCAGCATCCGACGAGGGGGACGGTGGCAATATCCTCTGCCCTGTCAGGGCATTGAGGGTTTATGTCACACGCTCCGCCGCCTTCAGGCGTTCTGAGCAGCTATTTGTTTCGTTTGGAGGGCGCGCTAAAGGTCTCGCCTCCTCGAAACAGACCCTGTCCAGGTGGATAGTGGACGCGATTGCAACTGCATACGCTTCCAAACACCTGCAGTGCCCGCTAGGTGTCAGAGCACACTCCACCAGAGGCATGGCCTCTTCGTGGGCTTGGGCCAGAGGGATTTCCATCCACGATATTTGCGTGGCGGCAGGCTGGGCCTCCCCGTCTACGTTCGTGAGATTTTACAATCTGGAAGTTCCTGCCTTACAGGCGAAAGTGTTATCAGTTCAATAAGGCTGTTGGTTCTGCCCGGTGATTCTGCGCAGACATAGCTCACATACTGGTAGTAAGTTCGGTACAAGGCTTATGTAAATTTGAAGGAGACCGGCGGTACCGTTCCCTCATTTACGAAAAGAGCTATTGTGAGTTTGAAGGTGACCGGCGGTGCCGTTACCTCACTCATATGACAAGATATTGTGAATTTGAAGGCGACCGGCCTTGCCGTTCCCTCATTCATGAGACAAGGTGTGGTGAATTTGAAGGCGACCGGCAGGTGCCGTTCCCTCATTCATAAGGCAGGGTGTTGTAACCACCCGTTGTAACCACCCGTCAGTTCAAACGAAGTGTCCGTATATGTGGTGGCCCGTTTCCTTTACCGGCCACCCTGCCCGAGCAGTGTTATGGTCCCCGGTTCCCTGGGATACATATGCTGTATGCGAGGCGCGCACGGCGTTGACAATATGTTCCCGTAGCGTAAGGAACTTACGCAATACGAGAGAACCTCTCGTAAGAGAACGATACTCGGTTACTTAACGTAACCTCGGTTCTCTCTAGAAGAGGGAACGAGTATTGCGTTCCTTGCTGTGCGCCCCGCGGGCTTTTACGCTTCAGAACTACGAAAACCGAATATGCAGCCCGTGAGCCCTGCTTATATACACGTGGCCACGCCCCACCTGTAGGCAAATGAAGCCAGGTGGGCGCGAAGCGCCCTCATTGGTCGCCACGTCACGCGGGCTCACCGATAGGCTGCTGCAGTTGCCAGCAGAGCAGCCAATGGCACGCTGGAATAGCCTGCTATGGTCTGCCAGGCTGCCGCACTGCGTTGACAATGTTACAAAATTAAGGATAATTTTGGGTTTTTCAGAAATCTTGAAGAAAGAATACTTTCCCGTAGCGTAAGGAACTTACGCAATACTCGTTCCCTCTTCTAGAGAGAACCGAGGTTACGTTAAGTAACCGAGTATCGTTATGGTCAGTATATGTGCTGATTATGGTGAGTTATGGTCAGTATATGTGCTGATTATGGTGAGTTATGGCCAGTATGTGCTGGTTATGGTGAGATGTGGCCAGTATGTGCTGGTTATGATCAGTTATGGCCAGTATATGTGCTGGTTATGGTGAGTTATGGTCAGTATATGTGCTGGTTATGGTGAGTTATGGCCAGTATGTGCTGGTTATGGTCAGTTATGGGCAGTATGTGCTGGTTATGATCAGTAATGGTCAGTGTATGTGCTGGTTATAGTCAGTTATGGTCAGTATGTGCTGGTTATGGTCAGTTATGGCCAGTATGTCCTGGTTATGGTCAGTTATGGCCAGTATGTGCTGGTTATGGTCAGTTATGGTCAGTATGTGCTGGTTATGGTCAGTTATGGCCAGTATGTGCTGGTTATGGTGAGACGTGGCCAGTATGTGCTGGTTATGATCAGTTATGGCCAGTATATGTGCTGATTATGGTGAGTTATGGTCAGTATGTGCTGGTTATGGTCAGTTATGGCCAGTATATGTGCTGGTTATGGTGAGTTATGGTCAGTATATGTGCTGGTTATAGTGAGTTATGGCCAGTATGTGCTGGTTATGGTCAGTTATGGCCATTATGTGCTAGTTATGGTCAGTATATGTGCTAATTATGATCAGTTATGGCCAGTATGTGCTGGTCATGATCAGTTATGGTCAGTATATGTGCTGATTATGGTGAGTTATGGTCAGTATATGTGCTGGGTATGGTCAGTTATGGGCAGTATGTGCTAATTATGTATGTTATGGCCAGTATGTGCTGTTATGGTCAGTTATGGGCAGTATGTGCTAATTATGATCAGTTATGGCCAGTATGTGCTGGTTATGATCAGTTATTGTCAGTACATGTGCTGGTTATGGTGAGTTATGGTCAGTATATGTGCTGGGTATGGTCAGTTATGGCCAGTATGTGCTGGTTATGGTCAGTATATGCGCTGGTTATGGTCAGTTATGGTCAGTATGTGCTGGTTATGGTCAGTTATGGTCAGTATATGTGCTGGTTATGGTCAGTTATGACCAGTATGTGCTGGTTATGCTCAGTTATGGTCAGTATATGTGCTGATTATGGTGAGTTGTGGCCAGTATGTGCTGGGTATGGTTACTTATGGCCAGTTTGTGCTGGTTATGATCAGTTATGGTCAGTGTATGTGCTGGTTATGGTCAGTTATGGCCAGTATGTACTGGTTGTGGTCAGTTATGGCCAGTATGTGCTGGTTATGGTCAGTTATGGCCAATATTTACTGGTTATGGTGAGTTATGGTCAGTGTATGTGCTGGTTATGGTCAGTATATGTGCTGGGTATGGTCAGTTATGGCCAGTATGTGCTGGTTATGGTCAGTATATGTGCTGGTTATGGTCAGTTATGGCCAGTATATGTGCTGGGTATGGTCAGTTATGGCCAGTATGTGCTGTTTATGGTCAGTTAGGGTCAGTATGTGCTGCTTATGGTCAGTTATGGGCAGTGTATGTGCTGATTATGATCAGTTAGGGTCAGTATGTGCTGGTAATTGTCAGTTATGGCCAGTGTGTGCTGATTATGATCAGTTATGGTCAGTATGTGCTGGTTATGGTGAGTTATGGTCAGTATGTGCTGGTGGTTATGATCAGTAATGGTCAGTATATGCTGGTTATGATCAGTAATGGTCAGTATGTGCTGGTTATGATCAGTAATGGTCAGTATATGTGTTGGTTATGATCAGTTATGGTCAGTGTATGTGCTGGTTATGGTTAGTTATGGCCAGTATGTGCTGGTTATGGTGAGTTATGGTCAGTATGTGCTGGTTATGATCAGTAATGGTCAGTATATGTGCTGGTTATGATCAGTTATGTTCAGTGTATGTGCTGGTTATGGTCAGTTATGGCCAGTATGTGCTGGTTATGGTGAGTTGTGGCCAGTATGTGCTAGTTATGGACAGCATGTGTGCTGGTTATGGTCAGTTATGGTCAGTCAGTGCTGGTTATGATCAGTAATGGTCAGTATGTGCTGGTTATGGTCATTTATGGTCAGTCAGTGCTGGTTGTGGTCAGTTATGGCCAGTATGTGCTGGTTACGGTCAGGTATGGTCAGTTTGTGCTGGTTATGGTCAGTTATGGCCAGTTTGTACTGGTTATGATCAGTAATGGTCAGTATATGTTCTGGTTATGATCAGTAATGGTCAGTATGTGCTGGTTATGGTCAGTGTATGTGCTGGTTATGATCAGTTATGGTCAGTATATGTGCTGGTTATGGTCAGTGTATGTGCTGGTTATGGTGAGTTGTGGCCAGTATGTGCTGGTTATGATCAGTAATGGTCAGTATGTGCTGGTTATGGTCAGTGTATGTGCTGGTTATGGTGAGTTGTGGCCAGTATGTACTGGTTATGATCAGTTATGGTCAGTATATGTGCTGGTTATGGTGAGTTGTGGCCAGTATGTAGTGTGAGTGAGTCTCTGGCGCCCTCTGCTGCTGAGTGTTGTTACTGCAGAACTCAGAGTAGTGTTCAGAATCAGACATTTCGTTTTCTTTTTTGCCAAAGTTTCGTAATACAGGGTTTACTTTTAAATTACAACATGGAGGAAAAATAGCGTGTGTGATTATTCCTTAAAAAATAAAGCTTTTATAATTATATTATTATTGTTATTAATAACAACAATAATGATTGCTATAATAATAATAATTGTTATTCTATTTATAATTATTTAGGGCCAAGCTCCAAATGTCTTTAATCAACTTTGCTGTTGATCTGATGCCTTGAGTTTTAGCTCCTCATTCCACCTCTGTGCTGCTTGCAGCTATATTTATTATTATTATTTTACCCCAAATCAGAAAAAGTTGGCACAGTATGGAAAACGCAAAAAAAAAAAAAGAAGTGATTTCTAAATTTACTTTGACTTGTATTTCATTGCAGACAATATGAACACAAAATATTTCATGTTTTGTCTGGTCAACTTCATGTCATTTGTAAATATGCATCCTTTCCTGTCATTCAGACCTGCAACACATTTCAAAAAAAGTTGGGACAGGAGCAATTTAGGGCTAGTAATGAGGTAAAATGGTTAAATAATGATGTGATTTGAAACAGGTGATGTCAACAGGTGATTGTAATTATGATTTGGTACAAAAGCAGCATCCAAGAAAGGTCTAATCCTTTAGGAGCAAAGATGGGCAGAGAATCGCCAGTTTGCCAACAAATACGTGAGAAAATTATTGAAATGTTTAAAAACAATGTTCCTCAAAGAAAGATAGGAAGATATTTGGATATTTCACATTCAACAGTGCATAACATAATTAAAAGATTCAAGGAATCTGGAGGAATGTCAGTGCGTAAAGGACAAGGGCGCAAGCCTAAGCTGAACAACCGTGATCTCCGATCCCTCAGGCGGCACTGCATCAAGAATCGTCATTCATCTAGAAGCGATATCACCACATGGGCTCAGGACTACTTTGGCAAACCTTTGTCAAGTACCACAATACGTAGTTACATCCACAAATGCCAGTTAAAACTGTCCTGTGCCAAAAGGAAGCCTTATGTTAACAGTGTCCAGAAGCGCCGTCGACTTCTCTGGGCTCGAGGCATCTGGGATGGACCATCACACAGTGGAAACGTGTACTGTGGTCAGATGAAGCAGTATTTCAGGTATTTTTTGGGAGGAATGGACGCCCTGTGCACTGATAAAAACAACTTGTAGGTTTTACTTGATAAAATCATTGTAACAATTTGCATTTACATTTACATTTATGCATTTAGCAGACGCTTTTATCCAAAGCGACTTACAACTTGGGGGTACAATAAGCGATTGGTCGTGAAGAGTCGAGTGAGCGCAACAAGTGCCTGAAATACTTGGTCCGTGTACATTTCTCAGTGTAGCACAGGCTAGAGTAGGGCGGGAAAGAGGAGGAAAAGAGGAAAGGAAAGTTTTTTTTTTTGTTTTTGTTTTTTTTTAGGAGGTTAAGTGCTTACGGAAGAGATGAGTTTTTAGTTGACTTTTGAATGTTGTCAATGAATCCGCATTTCGGATGGCGGTGGGCAGATCGTTCCACCAGCTGGGAACATTGAATGAAAATGTTCTGGAGAGGGATTTTTTGCCTCTCTGTGATGGTACCACAAGCCTTCGCTTCTTAGCTGAACGAAGGCTTCTGGTGGGGGTGTGGAGTCGTAGAATCGAGTCAAAGTATGCAGGAGCTGAGCGTGTGGTGGCTCTGTAGGCAAGCGTCAGCGACTTAAACTTGATGCGAGCAGCGAGTGGTAGCCAGTGCAGAGAGATGAAGAGTGGTGTGACGCGGGTCCTTTTGGGCTCGTTGAAGACCAGACGTGCCGCTGCATTCTGGATCATTCGAAGTGTTTGGATCGCACAAGAGGGGAGTCCAGCCAGAAGCGCATTGCAGTAGTCAAGTCTAGAAATAACCAGGGCCTGGACAAGAAGCTGTGTTGCGTGTTCTGTTAGGAACGGTCTGATCTTCCTGATGTTGTAGAGCGCAAACCTGCAAGAGCGAGCTGTCTTAGCAATGTGTTCTCTGAAGGACAACTGGTCATCAAATGTAACTCCAAGATTTCTGACTGATTTTGAAGGGGAGATCAGGGATGTACCTAGCTGGATGGTGAAGTCATGTTGCATAGTGGGACTGGCGGGAAAGATGAGGAACTCAGTTTTTGCCAGGTTGAGCTGTAGGTGATTTTTACTCATCCATGCAGAGATGTCAGCCAGACAGCCGGAGATTCATGCAGCTACTGTGGGGTCGTCTGGTTGGAATGAAAGGTAGAGCTGAGTGTCATCAGCATATCAGTGATATGAGAAGCCATGTGCCTGTATGATGGGACCTAATGAAATAGTGTAAATGGAGAAAAGGAGAGGTCCAAGCACTGAGTATTTGCACTCAATTTTTCTTAGTAAATTTTACTGCTGTGATATCAAGTACAACTTAGTTGCCAGTATCAAGTAAAATGTACTTAATTATAAATGTAACATTTGTGAAAACAGTAAGTAAATGTTACTTAATTATATTTAACTTAGCAGGTTGTATTTATTAAAAGTAATTAAGTAAATTTAATTTTAAAAGGACCATCACTGTTGTGAAAATATCAAGTGAATTTTATAAATCTGTAATATTTACTGTTATGAAGTAATTAAGTAGATTTTATAATGTCTGTCCATTTCATACTTTGAATTACTTAGTTTAATGAATTTATATTACTCACTATTATTATGTAAATGTTTTTTTTTAAGTGTTACCAAATAAATTTAATAATTTTCTCTGCATCAAATACTTTTACCACAAATCACAAATAAATACAATAAAGTTGAACAGTTTATTATGTCAACATTTATAATGAACCATTAAATCAGTAATCTTTACATCAACTGATTATTAGTTCAGGTACATTCAGTAACCTCTCTGATAATTTACAACTGTAGAATTAACCTTGTAAGGTTCAACTAAACCTCAGCAGCCAACAGTAGCATAGCTAACATTAATGACGAGCACATGTATATTCCAGCTGAAACAGAATGGTCACTTTTCCTTAATGCTCATTCGAGTGTCTGCTGTTCTGTAAAAACAACAACAACAAAAAATTCCCCCAAAGAAAGGGAAAATCCATTCTACTCCATCTAACACAGATCTGGAATGATATTTTTCAAATACCCAATTAGAATACACTGAATTCACTGAAACAATGCAGTAACAGCATTTAAACCAACACTAACTGCTCTTTATGCTCTTAAAACCTTGACACAGTAAAACATTTAAAAAATTAAAAGAATTTTAATTGTACAGCGATTGTACAGCACGTGCCATGTCGATAGCATTTAGGAGAGCAACTTCAATTTTAAAGATTGCACTTTTGGGGACATCTTTACACCATCCAGGTCCAGGAAAAGTTTCTGGAACACCTCAAAGGTGTAGCGCAGTGTTGGGGGGTATGCCAGGTTGAGGGCATAAATAAGCCCCATCAGCAGTGTGCAAGCTTTAGCAGTACTGCCACACCCTGGAAACATCTCCCTGCCTTCCAAAAGGATGGACACGTCGAC
Organism: Gobio gobio; assembly: GCF_949357685.1. Classification (NCBI taxonomy): domain Eukaryota; kingdom Metazoa; phylum Chordata; class Actinopteri; order Cypriniformes; family Gobionidae; genus Gobio; species Gobio gobio. Next base: position 86,775,431 of record NC_137097.1, read on the forward strand.
TGGATCCTCTCGATCAGCACCATGAACGACCAGTATCTTAAGGATATGTTCAGCGGCATTACTGCGAGTGTCCTCCTGCATACAGTTTATAAGAAAGAAAGAAAGAACAATTCTATTGAGAAAAATACAAAAGAGATTCATTATCAGTGCAGAACGAACATGCTAGCTAAAAATTACTAAACCTAACTCATATTATGTTAAAACACGTCAATCTCTCTTCCTCCCTAGACCTCTTGTGTCCACTGTATTGGTTCCTTCTGAGAACAAGGTCACCCTGTAAAAGAACAGACACAATTTGTGATGTTAAAATAATACTCTAAAAGTTAATACCAAATGTATTTACAATTCATATTACATTAAACAATAAAGAACAGGGAAAACTAAGAGCAGCAATTTTATACTATTGTTACAAAAATTTCTACTTGCCTATATGAGACTAATGTTGCCACGTCAGACCAGTCACTGATTTCACAATGCACTGCTGTACTGTTACCTGTTGAGAGAAACAAATTGTTGCACTGAGTTCTCATTTACATTGTGTTTTTAATGCCTTTTAATACAGCATTGAGTTTGTGACAAGTTTGGACCTGACAATTGCCATGGCAACAAGGCGGAGGAGCTTGCCGTCCATTGCATTCAAAAGTTAACTTTTCCTGCTTCAGCTCCTAGACTGATGCACAGGGCTGAAGCTACTGGTGCTAACCTCACTTTAGCCGTTAAAAGGCTGTGGTCTAACGTTAGATTTTAAAAACATTACATTAGGGGTGTGCCATATCATACCATCCACGATAACACCGGTATACATTTCTCCGCACTCTGTATGCCAGTGACATAGGGCTATGTGTGTGTATCTGTTGCCCCCTTGGACAATAACAACGACAGCTTTTCTTTTCTGTAGATTTATTTGCCCCGGTTGTTTTTCTCTTTTGTTTTCTGTGACAGATTCTGGGGCTGAAAGTTTTAACATGAACAACAACATGTGTTAACTGGGCTTCTTCTTTTCCCTTTTTACCCACTACTCTTTTCTTCTCACAGCGCCCCCAACAGTATACATCATTTCTGGGACTTTCAATATTTATCCTCTACATTATATTAGTGCAAAATATCTACAATAAACAAAGACATGAAACAAATTAAATAATTATTCGAGGTCCTTACACCCTCCCCCACTAAAAAAAATAAAATGTTACAAAACATTTTTAATTTACTATCTCTGGGTATATACTGAAAATGTAAGTTCCAATTACAGTGTAATGTACATGCTTTTTCCCATCTTAACAATATAGTTTACTTCCATACAACTGTGACATAATAACAATGATCTAAACTTTTAGATTTGTTGAATGTTGAGAGATGTCTTGTCTTTAGGCTCGCTGGTGGGCCCCCCAGAACATCCTGCAATGACAAGTGGACACAACCACCTACACCTTCACAATGTATTAACACATTTCAAATGTCACCTAAGTACTGCATTAATCTCTTAGTGTTTCATCCAGCCTATCAAATATACCTTTAGCTGACCAAACTATAACTCTGCTTTAGAGCATTATTACGACTGTAAACTTACAAAACCCTTAACTGTTTATAACTCACTTAACAAAATTATTACTTTGAACATTACTTTTTCAACTCTCACTAGTGTTACTTAGTATGAAGGATACAGGTTCAGGTGATCGATGCTCAGCTGGGATTGTAAACAGCAGGTTCTCACGTCAGCATTTCCACCACAAACACTCCAGTTCACTGGTCGAAGCGTGGGCTCACCCAGGGTGTCGTACGTGTATAGATTCCTAGGTTGCCTGGTTCTGGCAGAAGTTCTCCTGATAGGTTCCGATGCCACATCACTATCTTCATGCTCAGCTTCTCCAACGAATCTTTCCTCCAGCTCCTGCTCCCCTTGAAGATCTCCCAGCACTTCTTCATCTGACTTATCTGAGTCAGGTATGTTTACAGATTCGTCAACGATTTCTTCAATGTCAGTTTCCTTTTCAGGTTTCCTGTTTCTCTCCTCTCTTCCAGGGTGAAATTCTGCTGCACATGGATCCAGATATGTTCCTGCTCCCTGCATTGGAACCCACAAGTCAACCTCCTCATCACTGGAACTGTCGGTGCTTTCATGGTGAGTATTTCGTCGTGGTTGTGCTCCCTGTTTTGACCTGTTCCTCTGACATCCTTTTCTTTCCAGACGAACATCAGGTGTCCTCTGCTCATCAACCAGGTAAGGACAAGGCAATAGAAGGTTCCGGTGCAGCACTCTTTCCCTTCCAGTCACATCCAACGGTCCAACTACATACACCGGGCCATTTCCTCTCCTTTCTTTCACCACATACGTTTGCTTTTCCCAGAACACTCGCAGTTTTCCTGGGCCACCTCTTTCTGACAGGTTCCTCACCAACACGTGATCCCCTGGCTCCAAGACAGAACTCCATGCCTTCCGATTGTAATTTCTTTGCCCCCTTGCAGCAGCCTTCTTCATGTTCTTTTTCGCAATCTTGTATGCTTCTTGCATAGACCTTTTCCACTTTTCAGCGTAATCGGTGTGAGACTGACTGTTCTTTACTTGCTTTGTGGGGAGCACCAGATCAATTGGAAGAACTGGCTCTCGACCAAAAAGGAGAAAGAATGGAGAAAATCCGGTTGACTCGTGCACAGTAGAATTATAGGCGTGGACAACTTTGTTCAGGTGTTCTGCCCAATTCGACTTCTCTGTTTCCGCTAGGGTCCTCAACATCCCCAACAATGTCCTATTAAACCTCTCTGCCGGGTTAGCTTGGGGATGGTAGGGAGTTGTACGTGAATGCCTAATCCCACAGTAACTCTGTAGCTTTTGGAACAGGCTGTTCTCAAACTCCCTCCCCTGGTCATGGTGGATCTTTCCAGGATAACCAAAGCGCATGATGAAATCTTCAAAGATTTTCCGGGCTGCTGTCTTTCCAGACTTGTTTTTGGTGGCGTAAGCCTGAGCAAACTTTGAAAAATGGTCAATGACCACGAGGATATACTCTGCGCCCCCTCTGCTTTTCTCCAGGTGCAGGTAATCAATCGAAATCATCTCAAATGGAGCTGTTGTCTCAATGCTCTGGATTGGAGTTCTGGTGATCCGGTTTGGTTTCTTTTGTCTTAGGCATCGACACACTCTCGTGACATAATGCTCCATCTCTTCTCTCATTTTCGGCCAGAAGAAACGTGCACGAGCTGCTGCCACCATACGATCGGCACCTAGGTGGGCCATGTCTTTATGTAAGTACTTGTATATCATGCTTTTCAAGTTTTCTGGGATAACTAACTGAGTTCTGGTCATTATTTTTCTTTGCAGGATACCTTCCTCATTAATCTGCAGGCGATGCCATTCTCGTAAGAGTCGTCTCACAGCTTCCGGTTCCCTCAATTTTTCTTTGTGTTTGAGATTGATTTGTTTCTGTTTCAGATCAAGTACTCGGCTGATGACTGGATCACTCAGCTGGGCACTCCTTATATCCTGCGGTGTTAGCCGTTGACAGGTCTCTGATCCACCCTTCAGCTCCTCTGGTAAGACATCTATGTTGCAAGTGATTGCAGATATCCAGTCCACTTCCTCACGTCGTTGTGCTTTTAGGACTTCCCCAATTGATCCCAGCACTTCTGGCTCACATTCCTGAGTACACTCTCTGACTGTGACTTCAATGGGCACTGATCTCCGTGATAAGAAGTCTGCATCTCGATTTGCCGTTCCTGGTCTATATTTCAAAGTGAAACGGTAGTCTGCCAGCTCAGAAACCCACCGTTGCCCCGCTGCATTGAGCTTTGCCGTTTTCATGACATATGTCAACGGGTTATTATCACTGTAGACAGTGAAATGTGGCGCATGAAACTGGAAATCCCGGAAACGCTCTGTGATCGCCCATTTGAGTCCGAGGAACTCCAACTTCCCAGAATGCAGCTTGTAGTTCCTTTCGGCAGGGGTCAGAGTCCGAGACCCATAACCAACTACTCGGAGTTTGCCTCCCTGACGTTGGTACAGTACGGCTCCTAGCCCTTCTTCTGATGCATCAACATGAAGGACAAATGGCTTTTCAAAGTCTGGGTATGCCATTATGGGTGGGTTTGACAACTCCGCGATCAGTTTCTCCAGTGCTTCCTGATGTCGCCCTGTCCACTCTACTGGCTGTGATGGAGGTGCTTGCGAGGATGAGTTCCCTCTTTTTCCTGAGCCTTTCGTCTTGCACATGCTTGGCTTTGTCAGCAGTTCATATAGAGGCTTGGCTATTCTGGCAAAGTCAGAAATGTATGATCTGTAGTAACCAAGGAAACCCATGAGCTTTCTCACCTCACGAACAGTGCTAGGTGTTTCCCACTTTAGTGCTTGCACAGCCTCTTTTTCTTTGGGGTTCATGCTGTACCCCTGTTCAGAGATGATGCGGCCCACATAGCAGACTTCTCGCTTAAAAAAGTCACATTTCCTTGGCCTTAGCTTGATACCACACTGCTCCTGTCGCTGTAGCACTTTCTTCAAGTCCTCTAGGTGCTGTTCGAAGTCCTTGCTGAAGACTAACACGTCGTCAAGATAGGGAACACAGATATCATCCCTTAACTCTCCTAGACACTCTTCCATGTACTTCTGAAAAGCGGCAGGTGCATTTGTGAGGCCAAAAGGTATCCGTACCCACTCGTAGAGCCCCCAAGGTGTTATGAATGCCGTGTATGCCCTACTGTCTTTACCAATGAAGCCCTGATGATAGGCTTTACCCTGGTCCAGCACAGTGAACCAGGAGTTCCCCCCGAGATTTTCTAGGATCTCTTGGATTCGTGGGATAGGATGCCTGTCAGGATATGTCTTCTCGTTGAGCAGCCGGTAGTCCACACATAGACGCAAGCTCCCATCCTTCTTTCTCACACACACTACCGGCGAGGAATAGGAGGATGTCGACTTTTGGATCCACCCCTGACTCAGCAAATTCTGTATGTGGGTCTTTACCTCTTGGTACAGGGGTCGTGGTATTGCATTGTACGTCTTTTGGACAGGGATGTTGTCTTTCAAACGAATGTCCATTGTAAGATCCTGAATACATCCAGTATCCCAGTCATCCTTAGCAAACACTCCACTATTCTCTCTCAACAGCTGTCTCACACGCTCCTGTTGTTCCCCAGGTAAGTGACTGAGGTCCACTGAAGGGTCCCATCCTTCACTCTCCTGAACCCTGAGCGGAGTCTCTGGAGTTGAGTCATTGTCACATTGCAATACCTGAAATTGGGATTCAGACGGAGGCGGTGGTTTCACTTCCAGCTGATGGATGGCATCCACTGTATGCAGCCACCCCAGGACAGTCCGTGCTGTAAGTGTCACCTCTTCTTCCGTGGTATTTTCCACCATCACTGTAATGTTGTCATTATCATTTTGAGGCATCTGAATAAGCTGTTTGTTTACCTTTATACCTGCAGGCCAGGGTACTTCTGAATTGGGCTCCAGCATTACGTGTGTTCCAAGGGTAACCGTCCTATTCAATTTGCCACAGCTGACATTCACTCTCGCGCACCATGGAAGAGTTATGGATTTTCGTCCAAGTCTTGCAATATGACAGCTGCTGCTGTTTTTGCGTTTCTTCAGCAGTGACAGAACGGCTTTTGCTTTCCTAGGGCTAACTTCCAGAGATGAACTCATCGTGTTCACAAGAAAACTCAAAGGAATATGCTGGGCTGCGTTAGCTTGGACCAATTCCTCAATCACATTAAAGCCGATTATGGGTTTCTCCAATTCACTGGATGCAATGAGAATTGGTGCCAGCAGGTGTGTGCCCCCTCCTTCAGTCTCAGTGTTTCCAGACAGACAAAACTCCACTTCCATCCAGCCTTCATATGGTATGCTCGTCCCATTCGCCGCTGTCAGGTTGAGTTCTCCCTCTTCAAGTAGCTCTCTCACTGGTCTCACCTCTGGGTCAGGGAGATGTCTTTTCTTCCACTCCGAGCCCACGATTGAAACCTGTGACCCCGTGTCCCAAAGCACTGATGTATTAACACCTCCAAGAGAGCATTGCACCAAGCATCTGCGTCCCACCAAACTGGCTGTTTTCTCCTGTTTGTTCGACCATGGTGCTTCAGATAAGCAAGCTCTTGGTAAGCTTTCAATGATGTCTGATGTAATCTCAATCTTACTTGACGTCACATTGGTTACAGTTCGTTTCCGACAACCCGCTGCCCAGTGCTCACTGCTGCCACACTTGTAGCAGTGTTCACATCTTCCCTCTGGGTTAGACTGCTCACATTGGGTACAGCGCCTGGTGCTTGCTCGAACAGGTGGAAATTGATTTCGAGTGAATCTCTGGTTACTGTTTCTGATTGTCTGAGGCCGTGATGTTTGAGCAAGGCTCGCTACTTGAGACGTAAGGCTCTGGATTGCTTCACAAATCACTTTGTCTCGTGCATCAAGCTTTTCCATCAGGTTGTTAGGCTTTGGAGCTTTCTCTTTTTTTATAATGACACCTTTATCTTGTTCAGCATGTGCCTGTTCATCCTCCATAACTGTGGCCACCTTGGCTATTTTTGGTCGAGTGGTTGAGAACTTTGATTTTCGTTCAAGCTCCAGACTATATGACATGTTCATTTTCTCCAAAAGCACTTCATCTTCTACGCATGGGTTTTCCAGGTAGGGTTTTAGATCTGTGCGTATGCTGTCATCATGAAGGCCAGTCATAACTGTCTGCAAAAACTGATTCTGGATTAGTTCATAATTATATCTTAATCCTGTCTTTACATTTTCAGATGCTGACAAAACCCTCTGTCTGAGATCCATGGCTCGAACTAAGAACTGGATAGGCGTTTCTTTGGGTTCTTGAACTGCACGTGTGAGTGAGTGATACAATTCAGTTGGATCCTTTTCTATAAAATGTGCTCTGAGAATTTGTTTAAGGACAGGCAATGTTAATTGCCTGCACAATGTTAATTGGATGCACTAGTGTGACATTTTCTCCTGAAACTGATGAATTTGGCATTTTCCGGTCTGTTCTGGCACGTACTGATTCTGTTGCAGTGATTATCACAGGCTTTTCTGATGCAATTCCACTAACGCCCACAGAGTGGTGCTCCAGGTCAACTTTTCGCTGCCCCTCGTTGGTTTCTTCATCTCCTGCACTGGATGATCTCTCGGTTTTCTCTTCGTCAACATTTATCAAACTGTCAATTTTTCCCTTTGTATCTAATAACATAGATAGTCCTTCATCTTCAAGTGAAACAACATCATCTCCCTCTAAATACTGCAGAATACGTCTTCTCAGCGCGCGAGGCGTGTGTGTCTCATCCTCCCTCACATTTAGCATTAACATTTCACACAAATCTCTCAGTTGCGAAGCAGATAACTCGAGTAATTTACCCTCTATTTCATCCAGCGTAGCTTCCCACACAGGCAACATTATGGCCACTCAATGAACAGATTAACTCACGTTTGCAGTTGTTTTTCCGCCGTTTCAAAGCCCACTCTCTCCGTGATTCGCGGCTCGTTCTCAGCTCGCACTGCACTCGCGGCTCGCGGCTCGTTTCATCACTCACTCGCCGCTCCGCACTTGCTGCTCTCTTCCTCCCGAAATCCGTCACAACCGAGCAGAAACACCAATTTAATGTTGCCCCCTTGGACAATAACAACGACAGCTTTTCTTTTCTGTAGATTTATTTGCCCCGGTTGTTTTTCTCTTTTGTTTTCTGTGACAGATTCTGGGGCTGAAAGTTTTAACATGAACAACAACATGTGTTAACTGGGCTTCTTCTTTTCCCTTTTTACCCACTACTCTTTTCTTCTCACAGCGCCCCCAACAGTACACATCATTTCTGGGACTTTCAATATTTATCCTCTACATTATATTAGTGCAAAATATCTACAATAAACAAAGACATGAAACAAATTAAATAATTATTCGAGGTCCTTACATATCTGTGCATTAATATAGAACGGTGATTCAACTGACTTCTTAGAACTATCTGTCCATTAAATGGATTTTATTGCGCACCTTCCAACCAATCAGAAAGACCATGGCATAAATTACTAATTTATTGTTGCATTAAAATGTTAAGGAGTTATGATTTCCAGGGAAAACACTACCAACTTGTTTCAAGGCTACTTTTTTTTACTTAACTTACATTTGATTGCAATCACCAATAAATTATGTTCTATATATTTTTTCTATATCGTCATAAATATAATTATCGCAAATATTCTTGAAATATCATGATATAATTTTGAGGCTATACCACCCACCCATACATTAAATTTTATTTTCATTAAAAAGGTGACCAGACCTTCCTTAGCTCACTAAAATAAAATGGCTGACATCATACAGGCACTTGCTGCGTTACACATCAATGTTTAATTGGTATCCAAGTTCATCTGCCATCTGATACTGCATTTTTCCAAACTTTCCATCTTTGGTGCAGACTAGCTTTGATAAATTAATTGCAGTGAAATTTTCAGTGGATATAAAAACGACTAGACGCTTTTAAATAAAGGCTAACATTAGCTAGATGACACACACACACAGGCAGCCATCACGTTAACGTTACATCAATTTCCTTACAGAACGTAACATGACAGATCTTAATCACGTCCAGATAACATTAAATTATTTTGAAGATAACCAGACTGGGTGACTTATTCAACAAGAACGTGGCTAACTACATTTAATACCCTCTATTTTTGACTAACCACCAGTCTGAACTTTATAGAAGTGGATAATGCTAGCGCTTTAGCTAACGTTGATTAAAACTCACGTTCAGTTAATTTTGAACAAGTAACGTCTATGCAATAATCAAACCATCAAAATGAACACATAGTAGTTATCACACATCTAAAATAGAAGAGTCAAAACTTACCGAAAATACGTCAGCCATGTAGAAGCGACATCCCAAACCGACCGTGTCTGCCACCACTGAACAAGCGGGATCTTCTTGTTTAAAAAAACGCGCGCGCACGCGGATTCAAACGCACTTCGCTTTTCAGATTAACATTTACTTAGTATTTTTAGGTGAATGTGCTGTGACTATAAAACATTATATATTATTTGTAAATATATGATAAAATTTACTCTTTTTTCTCAGTTAAGTTATTACATGAATAGATTGTGTAAATTTTACTTAAGATATATAGTTCCAACTTAATCTTGATTTTACAATGTAATAATTACATGAATTAATGTAATAGGTTTTACCATACCACAAAGTCATTTTTTTCAGTGTGCTCCGGACCAAAGAAGAAAAGGATCATCCAGACTGTTACCAGCAACAAGTCCAAAAGCCAGGGTCTGTCATGGTATGGGGTTGTGTCAGTGCCCTTGGCAAAGGTAGCTTGCACTTCTGTGAAGGCACCATTAATGCTGAAAAGTACATAGAGATTTTGGAGCATAATATGCTGCCTTCAAGAAGACATCTTTTCCAGACAAGACAATGCAAAACCACATTCTGCACACATTACAAAGTCCTGGCTGCGGAGGAAGAGGGTACAGGTACTTGACTGGCCTGCCTGCAGTCCCGACCTGTTTCCAATAGAGAATGTGTGGCGCATTTTGAAGCGCAAAATGCGACAACGAAGACCCCGTACTGTTGCCCACCTTAAGACTTGTTTGCAGGAAGAATGGGACAAAATTACACCTGAAACACTTCATCACTTGGTGTCTTCAGTCCCTAAACGTCTTTTAAGTGTTGTGAAAAGGAATGGCAACATTACAAAGTGGTAAATGCTTTACTGTCCCAACTTTTTTTGAAATATGTTGCAGGTCTGAATGACAGGAAAGGATGCATATTTACAAATGACATGAAGTTGACCAGACAAAACATGAAATATTTTTGTGTTCATATTGTCTGCAATGAAATACAAGTCAAAGTAAATTTAGAAATCACTTCTTTTTTTTAATTTGCGTTTTCCATACTGTCCCAACTTTTCTGATTTGGGGTTGTAGTTTTATTTGATTAGTTATTGGGATGAGATTGATCTGCATTGGTAAAGATGATGGCTGTCATCAGTCTTTGAATACAGATGAATCAGACTGACAATCACAACCTCGCTGAATCATATTATTACAGCCGATTGGAGTCTAGTGCTGGTTTGATCATTTCATGGAATATCCCATCAGGTCCAGATGCTTTAATCTAGTCATGAAGATTCTCATAACTGTGAGAAAAACAGAGATAGAGGTGGCAGTGAATAAAGCCAGTCTCATGTGTGATTGGACTGTGTTTGATGGGTGGAGAGAGAGAGAGAGAGAGAGAGAGAGAGAGAGAGAGAGAGAGAGAGAGAGAGAGAGAGAGTGAGATTGATAGAGAGAGAGAGTGTGAGAGAGAGAGAGAGAGAGAGAGAGAGAGAGAGAGAGAGAGAGAGAGAGAGAGAGAGAGAGAGAGAGAGAGAGAGAGAGAGTGAGATTGAGAGAGAGAGAGTGAGAGAGAGAGAGTGAGAGAGAGGGAGGAGAGAGAGAGAGAGAGAGAGAGAGAGGGAGGGAGAGAGAGAGAGATCTGACAGAGATCAGACGGACACACAACTCCTCAGAAATGGACCTGGACGCTGCATTCATCGCACTTCTGCTCTCAGGTACAGATGAGTGACTCTTTCTTTATGAATACACTTAGAAAGTTTGAGGTCAGTGAGATTTGTTAATGTTTCTGAGAGAGTCTCTTCTGCTCTCTGATCATAACTCCAGTAAAACAGTGAAATATTCCTCCAGTGTAGATCAGCTGTTCTCTGTGTGAATATATAGTAAAGTGTCATTTATTCCTGTGATTATCATCATTACTCCAGTCTTCAGTGTCACATGACCCTTAACTAATCATTCTAATATGAGGATCTGATGATCAACACACATTTATGATTATTGTCAGTGTTGACCACAGTCATATTTTCAGGATTCTTGATGAACAGAACGTTTATTTATTTGAAATATCATCTTTAGTAACATTATAACATCACCTAAACATTAGTCACACATGTATAGATATGCAGGAATGGCGTCGTTTAGTCAGGATGCTTGTCGCAAAACCCCTCCCAGATGGGTAAGATTGGCCTTGGACGCCGTAAAGGGCGCCTGCATGTCGGGAGGGGGGTCTGGCACCGATCAGTGACTCGGACTTCTGAACTCCATTTTCTCGTCGGGCCTGTTTTACCAGCTGGAGATCAGAACAGGCAGCTGAGGAGAGTGGATCAAAACCACAGCGAACACAAAATTCAAATCATCCTCAAACTAAATATAGGAAAGCAGAGAAAGAAATACACAATTTGATTATCCTTGATTAATCAGGTTATGGAAATAATAAAACTAATCATTGAGAAGGATAGGAGTATAAAAGAAGAGACACAGGTATCTGACCTGCCCCTTAAGTATAAATAATGCTTTTGTGCTAACATTATTATGTGTGATGTATGTGTCACGGGGTAGGCCAACCTGGCCGCACCCACCCCCAAAACCCGTACCACCCTTGGGGAGTCGGACAGAGGCCCGGCAAGGACGACAGACAAGGCTTCAAGTAACAATCTTTTTATTAAATATAAAAGTGGAAAGGGGGATCTAAAATGGTGAGTCTTCTAGGCAGGGTCGTTCCGTCCTGCGGACCCGCTTCGCTGCCTAGCAATCAGGTGAGTATTCGGGTAGGAGTTTCTCTTGAAGGGCTGACAGACACAGAGCGTGTAACGGAGACGTTCACTGCAAAGCAGTCAGGTGAATACACAGGTACGTAATCCTCTTCCTCAGAAATGACAGACAGGGGACTTACGGCTGGAGGGCTTCACTGCAAAGCAGTCAGGTGAATACACAGGTACGTAATCCTCTTCCTCAGAAATGACAGACAGGGAACTTACGGCTGGAGGGTTTCACTGCAAAGCAGTCAGGTGAGCGTTCAAGTACGAACTCCTCTTGAAGGGCTGGCAGACACAGAGCTTGTAACGGAGAAGTTCACTGCAACGCAGACAGGTGAGTACACAGGTACGTAATCCTCTTCCTCAGAACTGACAGAAAACTCAGGTAAGTAGTAGACATCCGGCGGGTTTAAGTTCACACTTCACACAACAACACAGTGCATCACATCACTTCATCACTGCAATTCAACACTCAGTGGGAAATACATATATCAATGGCCGTTGCCCATTTTCTGACCTGGCATTCACGTCAGGGAGTCCCATAGACAAAAGAGAGGGGATGAGACCGATTGCCCTACTCACAGTCTCTCACAAACGATCTTATTTGTCCAACGATTTCCTCCTTCCGGTCGAGTCGGCGTGCTCCTCTCCCAAACTCCCGATGCCATGCCCGTTTTGCCAGCCCCACTTCCTCTTCTCCAAGCTCACACCTCCTCCGCGATTCACAGCCCCAAAAACAACAACCCCTCTTCTGTGCAACCTCTCTCCTTTTATCCTACCCTAAGGGCAACGTCTCTCATCGTGCACAGCTGCCGGCAATTTCCGCTGATCACCCTATTCGCGGGGATTTTCCGCTAACCCGGAACTAGCCCGGTGTCCCGTTGTTATGGGTCCGGCGGGAGGCAATCGCGGCGAACATTAGTTCCGCCTCGAAAGTTGGAAATTGTCACCTCGTGACATATGAATGTATGATAATAATAATGTCCCAAAGTGAGGTCTGAGTGTGTGATGCAACACTTACCTGGTTCCACAGTTGGGCAGAGGATGTGTGAGGAGGCTTCTTCCCTGCGGACCTCTGGCCTTGCGTACATCGCCAACCTCGCCCTATTGGGAACCAAAGACAGAGGAAACCACTCTTTTACTGAAAATGTGCTTGCCTCTGCTCGGCTCCAAAGCGAAAGACAAATGTGCGGCTCTCATGCGATATCCCAATACGTCCAGAGAGACTGACTGAAAGGGAACAAGTTGACAAAAAGATTGAACCCAATAATTGATGATCAAATAGCATACGGAGAGATTTATCAGCTATTTAAAAGGCGGGTCATGTTTGACCCTGATTACCAATACAGGGTATTTTCAGCACAGCCCGATGTGACACTGTTGATTTTCTCTTGGCATGCAGACACTAGTAAAGGCTTCGTCCCTGTGCTGCAGACGATGAGCTGGAGATCCGCTCAGAGCTTCTGCAGAGGGAATCACATGGATCTGACCAGCGTGAGGAATCCGAACGAGACTCAGCAGATTCAGCAGGTCATGAACACCAGCGGGGTGAATTCAGTCTGGATCGGTCTGTTCAGAGACCCATGGGAATGGTCCGATAAGAGTCTCATCCTTCAGAAACTGGGACCCTAGTGAACTCAACGGAGCCCTTGAAGACGCCACAGTGATGGTGATCAGTGGACAGAAACAGGGAAAGTGGGAGGACTGGCCTTGTAATTCAAGTTTTCCATTCGTTTGTTATGAAGGTGAGTCTATGCTTCAGACTTAGAGGATGTAAAATCGGTTGAAAATATTGAGTTGTATGGATTCTTAAATCCCAAGAATCGATCTTTTAGATGCTGTTTTCAGTTGATACTTGAACAAAACTTCACTTTACATTATTCGTAGCTCCTGTTATCCAATAATCACAATAAGTTTTGATATGAAACAAAGTCTCAGCTTTCAAATCCTGTCCGTGCCGCTGTAGAACCGATCATCTCTTCCTCTAGAGCAGGGGGATCCAAACTCGGTCCTGGAGGGCCGCTGTCCTACAGAGTTTAGCTCCAACCCCAATTAAACACACCTGAACCAGCTAATTGGTGTCTAACTAGGGCCTTGTAAGACACTGATTAGCTGGTTCAGGTGTGTTTAATTGAGGTTGGTGCTAAACTCTGCAGGACAGCGGCCCTCCAGGGCCGAGACCCCTGCTCTACAGCAAACAAACATACAGTACATCCGAATGACTCGATATGGGATTGAGATCAGGATGGAATCAGTATCAGATGGTGAAGTCTGTGTCAATGCCTCTTCCAGATCAGTTCACCCTCATCACGCAGAACCTGAGCTGGGCCGAAGCCTTGAGGTACTGCAGACAGAATCACGTGGATCTGGTGTCGGTTCCCAGCGAGCAGATCGAGCGGCGCGTGATGACCGTGGCCAGGAAGGCCTCGACGCCGGCCGTGTGGATGGGTTTGCACCACTACTGTGCCATGAACATGTGGCTGTGGCTGCGCGGCGAGGTGGTTTGCTATCAGAACTGGGCGGCAGGCGACCCCACAGGACCTGGAGACTGCAGCCGCGAGCGGAGAGTCGGAGCCATGAAGACGGCGGGAGATCAGCGCTGGATCAGCCTTCCTCCAACACACACGCTCAACTTCATCTGCTCCAACTATGAGGACTGAGCTCTACTGAGGACATACTTTAACCAGGAAGAGTCCGAAAACAGAACTTCATAGATGGCCTTAGACATTCCCAAATACAACGCGATAGGCTTCATAGGGTTAGTGTCTCGTCAGGGTCTGTGTTTGTGGAGGTTTTATTCTTTATTAACGTGTCTTGTGTTCATGTAGTTTGGTGTGACAGTAACTCTTGTTTTCGTTCGCTCAGATATTTAGTGTGTAATCTGTGCTGACACTTTTTAAACAGCTTTATGATGTGTACATGCATAATAAAATGATACACACAGAGCTTGTTGTGTTGAGTCTGATCCTAAAGAAAGTGGATCACAGTGGATCACAGTGACGCCGTCAATGAAGATCTCATGTTTATGTAAATGAGGGGCGGAGCAGTGTTCATTTTGACAGCATATTTTTATTTAGTTTTAGTCATAGTCTTTTGACTAAAATGGCATTTAGTTTTAGTCATATTTTAGTCACCTGAATTGTTTTTAGTTTAGTTTTAGTCGACTAAATATCATAAGATTTTAGTCCACTAAATCTACAATAGATTTATTCTCCTAAAATCTAATGAGTTTAGTTCAATTGTAATACATTAAGCATTTAAGCATTACATAACCGACTGTTGCTTGAACTAACATTTTGACATCATTTTGTTTTGGACATTAAAAATACACGAAAGAGAGCTCAATCACTTTTTGTTTGTTTTTAAAAACATCTATATAGTTTTTATAACTTTGTATTTCTGTTTTAGTTAGTATATCATGTTAAGCTAAAGCTTCAAATAAGTTTTTTTTTTTTTTTTTTTTTCAGTTAACATTTATTTAATTTCAAGTAACAAAGATTTTTTTTAATGGTTTTAGTGAACTATTATAACCCTGATACTTTATTGAATATGTGTCAAATACTGGTCTTCCCTCCTGACTATGAATTAAATGGGAATTAAATTAAATACAGTTTATTGTGTAAGCAAAAAAGAATAATGCGTGACTTTTAATTATAAACCAGCTGGAAATACACCAGGACTCTTATTTTGAAATCTCGTCTTACTATTGCAGTTGCAGGAGCTCATTCAAGTTCAGATGAGGAGATTAATATACATTGTTACAACCGTCTAAAACACATTACTATATAAACATGGTAAAGTAAACACTGTCATTATTCATCAGCATTAGTTCATAAACACTGGCCTGGCATAAATGTGTTATTGATTGATTGAGCCGCTCTGGAGCTGGATTGGGGGTGTGTGAGCCTGTAGATCGTGTGTTTTCCAGCGGTTAGATCAGTTCAGATCAAATGTGCTCATCTGTTACACAGATCATCAGTTCTGACCCCATCTCTGCCCTAATCCACCCTCACTAACATTTTCGTCTCGTTTTTATTTGTTGACGAAAATGACAGTTGATTTTTGTTATAGTTTTTGTCATCCAACACTAGTTTTTATTTAGTTATCGTCTCGTTTTCGTCAGTGAAAACAGGTCGTTGATGAAAATTATGACAAAAATTATTCGTCAACAAAATTAACACTGGGGCGGAGCCAGCAGAAGTGATTGGTCCAACACTGCATTATGCAATCGTAATTAATTATCGTGTGCGTTTTTTCCGGTATGACTTGTTGCCAACACTTTTTGCTTCTTTACATATTAAGATCTTAAAAATTTAAACTCAAAAGAAGTTTAAAAAACTACGTTTTTGACTATAGTCATCTTTATTTATTTAGCGGTTTTACAATACAGGCTGTTTTTAAATCAGCTGGACAGTGATAATGGGAAATGAATGGAAGAGAGATTGTTTTGCTGTACAGCAGCTCTAGAAGTAAGTTTTGATGGATTCATTTTCAATTTCAAAATCGTTATTATTAACCTAGGGGCCGGTTAGCGGTTACAACACCGTTTTCAACTGGAAACAGAAAACTTTGATGCATTCTGGACGTTCATTTACACGACCACAGTGTTTTAGTGGACGCAAACCTTGAAATAGGTTTCAAAATGCAATCTCCGTGTAAACTTCAAAACGTGAATCTGTGAGAACGGGGACGGCATGCACATCTTTAGTCTATAGACATGCGTGTTTGAATGCGTGTGTGCGTGTAATCTTTCTTCATTAGCTACAAATGACTGTAGCGAATTCTGTACAGTTTGAAGGGTCAGGGGTCAGTTCACCCACAAATGATGGTTTACTAGCCCTTGTGTCGTTCTTTCACATAAACGTGAAGATTTACGTGCCGCATGATCTCAAATGCTCAAAGTGAACCTGCATCTCGCCATTGGGGTCAGTTTCACCCGCATTCAACACCGCTGAACATTTAAGTCATGTTCCCATTTAGTTATGGAAATGTTCTCTGAATGTTCAAAATGTTTTTTTCTTGGTTATGGGAACGTTTAGGGAACCTTCCATGTTTCAAACATTATGGGAACGTTACTTTTGAATGTTCTCTGAAACAAGTAGCAACATCCAACATCTACTTTCAGAAAAAACGTTCCATGAATGGTGTATAAATAATGTTGTGCTAACGTTCTGAGAACATTATTAAAGGGTTAGTGCACTCAAAAATGTAAATTCTGTCATGAATAACTCACTCTCATGTTGTTCCACACCCGTAAATCACCAAGACCAAATCACAAACAATCCGCCCAGAGACTCTGAACACCAGTGAGGCAATATTTGCTGAACCTTTTCTTCATAAATGCAATACATATTTAGATTCATAGATTTTAATCTGCGATGACATAACATATAGGTTTGTTTATATACAGACAAAATGCATTGAAGGATGGAGAATAAAACCTTGCAGTCACAAATCTAACTAAGTTTTAACAACTACATTGTTACTTAAAGGGCCCTATCTTGCACCCAGCGCAATTGACTTTGTACACCGACGCATGTGTCATTCCTATTTTGCACCCGCGCAAAGCGCGCTTTTCCCTCCACAGAAGCACGTCGCTAAACTAGTGAATGAACTTGCGCTACCTGGTCGGTTCAGCGCAAAAAAGGAGGCGTGTTCCGGCGCAAACAATCCCTGGTGCTATTTTGCTGTTCCATTAAACAATTGCGCCACTGACCAGAAAAAACCTAGTCTAAAGTCAGTGGCGCGTTGCGCGTTGTTCATTATGCTATTTTAAGGGCGCATGCTTGACCATAATGTATAGCGTGCACAACGCGCATACACTTTGCTCATGTAATCTACACAGTCTGCAACTGTTATTTTTGCAAATCATAAATTGTTACACAAAAAAAATATTAACACATGAGATGACGGAAATCATTGTGGTGTGCCACGAAGATGTGAAAAAATAGGCATAAATCTAGCTTACAAATGATTCAGGCTAATTGTAATAATTAAGGATAAGACCTGTTTGCCCAATAGTGGCAAGACATATATGTATATAAGGACATCTGACAAATTGGTTTGTCCGTCAAGAACCAGGAAAAAAAATCGACTGAAAAACTGAAAAAACTGAAAGACTGAAAAAAAAAAAAGACTGTGAAATCACCTTTACCATAATGTACAACATTACAACTTCACTTCTCTGTCTTTCACTGCTCAAGCACATCAGTCTCCTCGGCTGTGAACCGCTCCTGGCGTGCGCCTGGTAAATACGCCATAATAATAGCAATCCATAATGGAACTTGCGCACCTGCTTTTAAAGGGAATGTTGGATGACGCTCGGATTGGTTTATTCACGTTACGCCCAAACCACACCTATGAATAATGAAGCTACTTCAGACCAACCCATTTTAGATTTGCGCCGGGCGCAAGAGCCATTTATCCCGCCGGGAAAATAGCAACAGCGCCGAGACCCGCCCACAAAGTTACTTGCGCTTCGCGCTTTGACACTTGCGTTTCAGATCGTTAAAATAGGGCCCAAAGGGTTTAAGTTAGTCATAGTCAAAGTAATAAAGTTACATAAGACTAAGCAAACCCTGAGATTGGTTCAAAATGACGACAGAACAGAAGTGTTTATTGAAAAACAACATTTACTTCACAAAATGTTCATGTTCAGTGTGATGTATAATCAAAAATATAACATTAAAACATCAGACTTTTTCACCCAATAAGACTGCACAATATGTTCAATTTTAAAATTGGTTGATGCCTAATTCAATTGTATTAATGAATGCACCCCTAAAAGTACATTTCCCTCAACGAAATCCTGCTGAAACATCACTGGACGACGTGATGTGAGGATTAACTAAAGGGTTATAAACAAACACACACACACACACACACACACACACGGCCTGTTGAGTAAACAATACTCCGTCACACCGTTATGATTTACATTTATTCATTTTTACAAATATGGTGTCTGTCCTGACAAGGGTTGTGTTTATACGTGGTTACACGATTCAAAGAATAGACGAAAACTTCAGTGCCATTTTTGTCCTTGAAGACAAAACACAATATTACAGTAATTTAACAATCAATCAAGCAAGATTTATGGCCGGTTTATTTTTATGATTCATGATAACCTTCCACCACTGCAAACCTAGCATTAGCAATTACCTTACACCTTTACACAAACTCCAGGATAAGCGCCAGTGGAAATATAACACGGAGGGAATCTAAAACCAGAACTGATGTCATGATGCCATTCACATGCTGTCTAATAACCAATACGGCATTGTAAGTCAAATATTAGAATAGATGTAAGTATAATAAAAATAGAATTATTCTTTTGAAGTTGAAGTAATGTTGTTGACTTGTCAAACAGAGACACGATGAACAGCCTCAGATAATTACAGGTCTGCATTTGTATGTAAAAGCTTTATTTGAATATGATGACGTCTTGTTCTTCAATATTTCTATGATTCAATCACTCAGAGGTATTCATAGAGGTGTGTATGAATGATGAAGCATTATTTAATGAGATGCTACAGCTGTGTTTTCTTACACAAAAGAAGATATTCTGTGTTTCCGTCCATATGATGAAAGTCAAGGTGTTTCAGTGTTTGGTTCTAGAGTTCTTCTTTTATTGTAAAAACTGAGGAGAATGATGACTTTAGGCTGAACTCTGTAATACTGGAGATGTTTCAGGTCATCCATGATCGTCCTGTGGTCAGATCCGGTGTAATGAGTTTCCCAGTGATCAGGTGTGTGGTTGACCAGCTCTCAGATAAACTCTGCGATTGATGGTTGTCTCTGTTTGGTATAAACGAGTTCAGGTCGTTCCACAGAAACCGAGAACATTTGCATGACTACAGTGTGTTTATATTATCATGGTTTCTTCTCCTTTGCATCAGATGAATGAGTCTTTGTTAGCGGCTCGTGAATGACCACACTGGTGTGTGTTAAAGGCGGTCGATGTTTGTTTATTCTGGGAAAACCACGGTTCATCGCTTTATCATGTGTTCATCTACTAAACCTGAGCTCAAGTTGAGAATAATATGCAAAAAAAGGGGAACTTAACCCTCAGACTGTGTGTGCCGTCATTATGACCCCAATACACTTTTCCTTAAAAGTGTTGAAAGAACATTCATCTCATCAAATGTTGTCACTTTTTCTACATGATCTGCCTAAACACACACACACACACCCTGGGTTTGATTCGGCGGTTCTGAAGGTCACACTCATGGTGTTTGAAAGTGGAAGTGATTGGGTGCAACAGCAACTCAGCCACAAAGAGCGGGGTCAGCACATGCTGAGGGGTCGCAGAGCGGGGTCAGCGCATGCTGAGGGGTCGCAGAGCGGGGTCAGCGCATGCTGAGGGTCACAGAGCAGGGTCAGCGCATGCTGAGGGTCACAGAGCGGGGAGCGGGGTCAGCACATGCTGAGGGTCACAGAGCGGGGTCAGCGCATGCTGAGGGTCACAGAGCGGGGTCAGCGCATGCTGAGGGTCACAGAGCGGGGTCAGCACATGCTGAGGGTCACAGAGCGGGGTCAGCGCATGCTGAGGATCACAGAGCGGGGTCAGCGCATGCTGAGGGTCACAGAGCGGGGTCAGCGCATGCTGAGGGTCACAGAGCGGGGTCAGCGCATGCTGAGGGTCACAGAGCGGGGTCAGCGCATGCTGAGGGGTCACAGAGCAGGTTCAGCGCATGCTGAGGGTCACAGAGCGGGGTCAGCGCATGCTGAGGGGTCACAGAGCGGGGTCAGCGCATGCTGAGGGGTCACAGAGCGGGGTCAGCGCATGCTGAGGGGTCACAGAGCGGGGTCAGCGCATGCTGAGGGGTCACAGAGCGGGGTCAGAGCATGCTGAGGGGTCACAGAGCAGGTTCAGCGCATGCTGAGGGTCACAGAGCGGGGTCAGCGCATGCTGAGGGTCACAGAGCGGGGTCAGCGCATGCTGAGGGGTCACAGAGCAGGTTCAGCGCATGCTGAGGGTCACAGAGCGGGGTCAGCGCATGCTGAGGGGTCACAGAGCGGGGTCAGCGCATGCTGAGGGGTCACAGAGCGGGGTCAGAGCATGCTGAGGGGTCACAGAGCAGGTTCAGCGCATGCTGAGGGTCACAGAGCGGGGTCAGCGCATGCTGAGGGGTCACAGAGCGGGGTCAGCACATGCTGAGGGGTCACAGAGCGGGGTCAGAGCATGCTGAGGGTCACAGAGCGGGGTCAGCGCATGCTGAGGGTCACAGAGCGGGGTCAGCGCATGCTGAGGGTCACAGAGCGGGGTCAGCGCATGCTGAGGGTCACAGAGCGGGGTCAGCACATGCTGAGGGGTCACAGAGCTGGGTCAGAGCATGCTGAGGGGTCACAGAGCGGGGTCAGCACATGCTGAGGGTCACAGAATTCGCCAACTTTCTGCAGAGTCAAGAGCTCCAGACCTCCAAACTTCTGTGGCCTTCAGATGAGCTCAAGAACAGTGTGTAGAGCTTCATGGAATGGGTTTCCATGGCCGAGCAGCTCATCCAAGCCTTACAGCACCAAGTGCAATGCAAAGTGTGGGATGCAGTGGGGTAAAGCGCGCCGCCACTGGACTCTAGAGCAGTGGAGACGTGTTCTCTGAGTGACCAATCACGCTTCTCTGTCTCACAATCCTATGGACGAGTCTGGGTTTGGCGGTTGCCAGGAGAACGGGACTTGCCTGGAGGTGGGATTATGGGGTGGGGTTGTTTTTCAGGGGTTAGTTCCGGTGAAAGGAACTCTTAATGCTTCACCAAGACATTTTGGACAATTTCATGCTCCCAACTTTGTGGGACCAGTTTGGGGACGGCCCCTTCCTGTCCCAGCATGACTGACCAGTGCTCAAAGCGTCGCTCCATTTGATAATCATTAAAGTGTTGTTGTTTTCATAAAAAGTGTAAAATTTCATATCCATCCTAATGGTGCAGTTGAGGAATTGTGCAGTAAACGGGTAAAAAAGTGCAAAACACAGCATACACGTAGCCTATAGATGAGATCTTTTTTATTATTAAAATGTATTTTTTATACAATCACTCTGTAAATGTTTGGGGTCAAACACAATGAGTGTAATTGAAAATAATTTAGATAATAATAGACTCTTTTAATGATGAAAACACGTCTTTCTAGTGCAAATAGTTTAACATTTACTTCACTTTATTATTATTGCACCTGTAGCGGCTCAAGAATAATGAGTTGGATAGCAGTAAAGCTGTGTGTGTGTGTGTGTGTGTGTGTGTGTGTGTGTGTGTGTTACGCTGGTCTGCCAGCAGAGGGAGACACACACTAGGGCTCATCTCTCATCTCTCCTCTGTCTCTCAGTGAATACTGATGTACACACGCTGAGAGCGCGCGGGCGCGCGATAGATCTGCCGGTGTCTGCGCTCTCACCGGCAGCGATCGAGTGCGTGTGCGCGCGCGGGTGCGTGGTGTGTGTGTGTGTGTGTGTGTGTGTTTGGCGCAGTCATACAGATGCAGCGTGTGTGTCCTGACAGCAGCATGTGAGCGCGCGCGTGTGCGTGTGTGTGTGTGGTTTGCGCGAGCAGGTGTTTTCGCGAGGCGTCAGGAGGAGGGACACACACCCTCCAAAAGAGCAGCATCACGGAGGCGGTCGGAGTATTCGCCTTTTTCTTTCGTTTTTTGTTCTTCTTCTTCCTCATCGTGATCGTGGGAGGTGCTTTTTCTTTTCATTTGCTCGCTCTGTCCGTCATCTGCCTGCTCGTCTATTTCTCCATCTATCTCATCTATAATTTCTTTGGGCTGTGAGAGTTTTCGGAGGGACGGTGTGTGTGTTCTTACCTTCTTCTTTTTCTCCTCCTCCTCTTCCTCATCCTCCCGCGGCTGCTGTGTTTGATAGTAGGTAGGTTGATTTGTGTTCACTGTAGTGTGTGTGTGTGTGTTCGCAAACCACACACATGAACACACACATGCAGTATGTGACGTAAAGAGAGAAAGTGTGTGTTACCTCAGTCAGCTGAGTGTGTGTGTGTGTGTGTCTCATCACAAACACACATTATAGATCGTAATACACTCACCTGTCTCTCTCTCTTTCTCTCTCTGTCTCTCTCTCTTCATTCTACTGGTCTCTCACCTGTGTGTGTGTGTGTGTGTGTGTGTGTGTGTGTGTGTGTGTGTGTGTGTGTGTGTGTGTGTGTGTGTGTGTGTGTGTGTGTGTGTGTGTGTGTGTGTGTGTGTGTGTGTGCAGTCCTTCATAATCCCACATAACCCATCAGTTCTTCATCTTTATCTGTCTGTCATTCATTGATCTGCTGCTCTTTCTGATATTACGCGGTTATTCACGCTCCAGCGCTCATCAGTGTGTGTGTGTGTGTGTGTGTGTGTGTGTGTGTGTGTGTGTGTGTGTGTGTGTGTGTGTGTGTGTGTGTGTGTGTGTGTGTGTGTGTGTGTGTGTGTGTGTGTGAGTAATTAATCTGGTCATTAATAGAGAGAGAGAGAGAGAGAGAGAGAGAGAGAGAGAGAGAGCGCGCACGTAAAGTTGCATTGTGTCCGTGTGTGTGTGTGTGTGTGTGTGTGTGTGTGTTTCACCCCTCCATCATCCCCATCGGCTGCTCGAGCCCTTTGGATGCAGCTCTTCTCTTCTGTTTCTCCTGAGGAGACTCTCTTCATTCATGAGTCTGGACTGCGACGCTTTTCCAGATGAGCAGACACACGCGCCTCTTTCTGCTCTTTTACAATTGGACTAAATGCGGAGTGAAGCCGGTTCAGCGGAGGTGCATGTGAACGGGACGCCGGAGGACGCGAGCGCGCGCACTGTTCGGTGAGTGTGTGTGTGTGTGTGTGTGTGTGTGTGTGTGTGTGTGTGTGTGTGTGTGTGTGTGTGTGTGTGTGTGTGTGTGTGTGTGTGTGTGTGTGTGTGTGTGTGTGTGAATCTACAGATGTGTGTTTGTTTGGTAATTGGTCTTTTTGTAGCACATTTGCTGTGAATTTGATTCATTGATGATGGAGCCGCCACTCGTCAGGGTTTAGGACACGGTGCAAATATATGATCAGTAAATCATGTCCCCCTGACTTTACGTCACATATTTCAGTAATCGCCATAAATCAGGTCAAAAATCATTTCTTAAACACTCAAAAATCATCCTGCGAAAACATTGAAATAGCATTACAGTGAAAATCATTTCAGCGGCTCAGTTTGTGTTATATCAAATTTGGAACACAACTTGGTTTTAATTTTACAGCAGTTGAAATGATTTTGTATTATAAAATAAAAAATGTTATCTATGAGGGTGAGAGTTTTAATTAATTATTTATTATGATTAAACTAGTTCATCACTAGAAAGTAAAGTATTATGCAATCCTTTAAGCCATTTCTGTTTATCCAGAACCTTTGTGGAACCCTAGTTCTATGTGGAACGTTGTTTCTCTAAGATCTAGACGATGAAGTTAAAGAATGAAAGGAAAGCAGTGATGACGAGCCTAACCCTGATGAGTCTGTTTGTGGCTGAGCAAGACTACATACTGATAATATGTTAATTCTCAACACTGATAATAATCATAAATATTGCTTGAGCAAATCTGAAGGATCACTGAAGACTGGAGTAATGATGATAATCACAGGAATAAATGACACTTTACTATATATTCACACAGAGAACAGCTGATCTACACTGGAGGAATATTTCACTGTTTTACTGGAGTTATGATCAGAGAGCAGAAGAGACTCTCTCAGAAACACTAAAAATCTTAATGATTGCAAACCTTTGACCGGTCGTGTATTTTAAAATGTTGTACAGGTATATTTAATAAGGTCACATGTTGTACAGTACAGCAGGCTACAGTAGTACTAGCACACAACAGAGAACTGATATTAATCAAATGAACCTGATTGATCACGACACTCACTCTCAGAAAAAAAGGCTCAATGGTTCCAAATATAACCTTATATCCTAAGATCATTTCCTTTGCGGAACGTCTGTCACATGGAACATCTGTCAAATGGAACAAATGTCACATGGAACTGCTTTCATTTGGAACATCTGTCACATGGAACATCTTTCATTTGGAATGTCAGTTACATGGAACACCTGAAGCATGGAACGTCTGTCACATGGAACGCCTGTCTTGTTGAACGTCTGTCATGTGGACGTCTGTAGTTTGGAACGTCTGTCTTGTGGAACGTCTTTTGTGGAACGTTTGTTGAATGAAACGTCTGTCTTGTGGAACGTCTTTTGTGGAACGTTTGTCGAATGAAATGTCTGTCTTGTTGAACGTCTGTCATGTGGATGTCTGTAGTTTGGAACGTCTGTCTTGTGGAACGTCTTTTGTGGAACGTTTGTCGAATGAAACGTCTGTCTTGTGGAACGTCTTTTGCGGAACGTTTGTCGAATGAAATGTATGTCTTGTGGAACGTCTTTTGCGGAATGTTTGTCGAATGAAACGTCTGTCTTGTGGAACGTTTGCCATATTGAACATTTGTTGTGTGGAACATCTGTCATGTTGAAGGTCTGTCGTGTGGAACATCTGTCTTTAAGATTTCTTGTAGAACCTCTTACTATAAGAGTGGTTCCTTTGTGAAATGTCTGTCATGTTGAACGTCTGCCTTGTGAAACCACTATTTCTGTATATGAAGTGCCTGACAGAACCCTTTAGGGTTCCATGTAAAACCTTTTCTTCTAGAGTGTTTCCTTTGTGGAACGTCTTTGCGGAATGTTTGTCGAATGAAACGTCTGTCATGTGAAACTTCTGTCTTGTGGAATGTCTGTCTTGTGGAACATCCGTCATGTGGAATGTCTGTCATGTGGGAACATCTGTTGTGAGAAACATCTGTCGTGTGGAACATCTGTCATGTGGAACATTTGTCATGTGGAAGGTCTGTCATGTGGGAACGTCTGTTGTGAGAAATATCTGTTGTGTGGAACATCTGTCGTGTGGAACGTCTGTTGTGTTGAACGTCTGTTGTGAGAAACATCTGTCATGTGGAACGTCTGTTGTGTTGAACGTCTGTTGTGAGAAACATCTGTCATGTGGAACGTCTGTCCTGAAACATCTGTCGTGTGGAACGTCTGTCATGTGGATGTCTGTAGTTTGGAACGTCTGTCTTGTGGAATATCTTTTGCTGAACGTTTGTCAAATGAAACGTCTGTCTTGTGGAACGTTTGCCGTATTGAACGTTTGTCGTGTGGAACATCTGTCATGTTGAAGGTCTGTCATGTGGAACATCTGTCTTTATGATTTCTTGTAGAACCTCTTAATCTAAGAGTGTTTCCTTTGTGAAATGTCTGTCATGTTGAACATCTGTCTTGTGAAACCACTATTTCTGTTTATGAAGTGCCTGACAGAACCCTTTATGGTTCCATGTAAAACCTTTTCTTCTAGAGTGTTTCCTTTGTGGAACGTCTTTGCGGAATGTTTGTCGAATTAAACGTCTGTCGTGTGAAACTTCTGTCTTGTGGAACGTCTGTCTTGTGGAACATCTGTCTTGTGGAACGTCTGTCGTGTGGAACATCTGTCATGTGGAACATTTGTCATGTGGAAGGTCTGTCATGTGGAACGTCTGTCATGTGGGAACGTCTGCCGTGAGAAACATCTGTCGCGTTGAACGTCTGTTGTGATAAACATCTGTCTTGTGGAACATCTGTCGTGAGAAACAGCTGTCATGTGGAACATCTGTCATGTTGAACGTCTGTTGTGAGAAACATCTGTCGTGTGGAATGTCTGTCGTGACAAACAGCTGTCATGTGGAACATATGTCATGTGGAACATCTATCATGTGGAACATCTGTCATGTGGGAACGTCTGTTGTGAGAAACAGCTGTCATGTGGAACATCTGTCATGTTGAAAGTCTGTTGTGAGAAACATCTGTCGTGTGGAACGTCTGTCGTGTGGAACATCTGTCATGTTCAACATCTGTCATGTGGGAACGTCTGTTGTGAGAAACAGCTGTCATGTGGAACATCTGTCATGTTGAAAGTCTGTTGTGAGAAACATCTGTTGTGTGGAACGTCTGTCGTGAGAACAATCTGTCGTGTGGAATGTCTGTCATGTTGAACGTCTGTTGTGAAAAACATCTGTCGTGTGGAACATCTGTCATGAGAAACAGCTGTCATGTGGAACATCTATCGTGTGAAAAATCTGTCGTATGGAACGTCTGTCATGTTGAATGTCTGTTGTGAGAAAAATCTGTCGTGTGGAACGTCTGTCGTGAGAAACATCTGTCGTGTGAAACATTTGTCATGTTGAACGTCTGTTGTGAGAAACATCTGTTGTGAGAAACATCTGTCATGTGGGAACGTCTGTTGTGAGAAACAGCTGTCATGTGGAACATCTGTCGTGTGAAACATCTGTCATGTTGAACGTCTGTTGTGAGAAACATCTGTTGTGTGGAACGTCTGTCATGTGGAACATCTGTCATGTGGGAACGTCTCTTGTGAGAAACAGCTGTCATGTGGAACATCTGTCGTGTGAAACATCTGTCATGTTGAACGTCTGTTGTGAGAAACATCTGTTGTGTGGAACGTCTGTCATGTGGAACATCTGTCATGTGGGAACGTCTCTTGTGAGAAACAGCTGTCATGTGGAACATCTGTCGTGTGAAACATCTGTCATGTTGAACATCTGTTGTGAGAAACATCTGTCGTGTGGAACGTCTGTCATGTTGAACGTCTGTTGTGAGAAACATCTGTCGTGTGGAACGTCTGTTGTGAGAAACATCTGTCGTGTGGATCGTCTGTCATGTGAAACATCTGTCGTGAGAAAATCTGTTGTGTGGAACGTCTGTCATGTGAAACATCTGTTGTGTGAAACTTCTGTCGTGTGGAACATCTGTTGTGTAAAAAACATCTGTTGTGTGAAACATCTATTGTGAGAAACATCTGTCGTGTGGAACGTCTGTCACATGGAACATCTGTCATGTGGTCCCCTCTAGGGTTATTTCACTAAATTTTAAAGAACCCTTTATGCCAAAAAGGTTTTATATAAGGAGAAATGTCTTAAATTATTGTATAATACTTCCATGTTTAACAGATTAAATAGATTTTTTCCTAGTGAAAAAGAACACCTAAAAGGTTCTGTATATGATGTGTCGGACAGAACCATTTAAGGTTCCATATTGAACCGTATCTTCTAAGAGCGTTTCCTTTGTGGAACATCTGTCATGTGGAACGTCAGTCATGCGGAACGTCTATGTCTACATGTGGAACGTCAGTCATGTGGAACATCTGTCATGTGGAATGTCTGTCATGTGGAACGTCAGTCATGTGAAATGTCAGTCATGTGGAACATCAGTCATGTGGAATATCAGTCATGTGGAACGTCTGTCATGTGGAACGTCAGTCATGTGAAATGCCAGTCATGTGAAACGTCTGTCATGTGGAACATCAGTCATGTGGAACGTCAGTCATGTGAAACGTCTGTCATGTGAAACGTCTGTCATGTGGAATGTCAGTCATGTGGAACGTCAGTCATGTGGAACATCTGTCATGTGGAACGTCAGTCATATGAAACATCAGTCATGTGGAACATCAGTCATGTAGAATGTCAGTCATGTGGAACGTCTGTCATGTGGAACGTCTGTCATGTGAAATGCCAGTAATGTGAAACGTCTGTCATGTGGAACATCAGTTATGTGGAACGTCAGTCATGTGAAACGTCTGTCATGTGGAACGTCAGTCATGTGGAACATCAGTCATGTGGAACGTCTGTCATGTGGAACGTCAGTCATGTGGAACATCAGTCATGTGG